>NC_143131.1:125755849-126089778 GCF_059928025.1 Delphinapterus leucas
CATTTGCTTCTTTATGATTTCTTTCCTTCTGTTAACTTTGGGGGTTTTTTTGTTCTTCTTTCTCTAATTGCTTTAGGTGTAAGGTTAGATTGTTTATTTGAGATGTTTCTTGTTTCCTTGAGGTAGGATTCTATTGCTATAACTTCCCTCTTAGAACTGCTTTTGCTGCATCCCATAGGTTTTGGGTTGTCGTGTTTTTATTGTCATTTGTTTCTAGGTATTTTTTGATTTCCTCTGATTTCTTCAGTGATCTCTTGGTTTTTTAGTAGTGTATTGTTTAGCCTCCACGTGTTTGTATGTTTTACAGATTTTTTTCCTGTAATTGATATCTAGTCTCATAGCATTGTGGTCGGAAAAGATACTTGATACAATTTCAATTTTCTTAAATTTACCAAGGCTTGATTTGTGACCCAAGATATGATCTATCCTGGAGAATGTTCCATGAGCACTTGAGAAGAAAGTGTGTTCTGTTGTTTTTGGATGGAATATCCTATAAGTATCAATTAAGTCCATCTTGTTTAATGTATCATTTAAAGCTTGTGTTTCTTTATTTAGTTTCATTTTGGATGATCTGTCCATTGGTGAAAGTGGGGTGTTAAAGTCCCCTACTACGATTGTGTTATTGTCGACTTCCCATTTTATGCTGTTAGCATTTGCCTTATGTATTGAGGTGCTCCTATGTTGGGTGCATAAATATTTACAATTGTTATATCTTCTTCTTGGATTGATCCCTTGATCATTATGTAGTGTCCATTTTGTCTCTTGTAATAGTCTTTATTTTAAAGTCTATTTTGTCTGATATGAGAATTGCTACTCCAGCTTTTTTTTTGCAGTACACGGGCCTCTCACTGTTGTGGCCTCTCCCGTTGCAGAGCACAGGCTCCGGACATGCAGGCTCAGCGGCCATGGCTCACAGGTCCTGCCGCCCTGCGGCATGTGGGATCTTCCCGGACCAGGGCACAAACCCGCGTCCCATGCATCGGCAGGCGGACTCTCAACCACTGTGACACCAGGGAAGCCCTCCAGCTTTCTTTTGATTTCCATTTGCATGGAATATCTTTTTCCATCCCCTCACTTTCAGTCTGTATGTGTCCCTAGGTCTGAAGTGGGTCTCTTGTAGACAGTAATATATACAGGTCTTGTTTTTGTATCCATTCAGCCAGTCTAATGTCTTTTGATTGGAGCATTTAATCCATTTACATTTAAGGTAGTTATTGATATGTATGCCCCTATTACCATTTTCTTAATTGTTTTGGGTTTGTTTTTGTAGGTCTTTTCTTTCTCTTGTGTTTCCTGTCTAGAGAAGATCCTTTAGCATTTGTTGTAAAGCTTGTTTCATGGTGCTGAATTCTTTTAACTTTTGCTTGTCTGTAAAGGTTGTAATTCTCCGTCGAATCTGAATGAGATCCTTGCTGGGTAGAATAATCTTGATTGTAGGTTCTTCCTTTTCATCACTTTGAATATGTTCTGCCAATCCCTTCTGGCTTGCAGAATTTCTGCTGAAAAATCAGCTATTAACCTTATGGGGATTCCCTTGTATGTTATTTGTTGCTTTTCCCTTGCTGTTTTTAATATTTTTTCTTTGTATTTAATCTTTGATAGTTTGATTAATATGTGTCTTGACGTGTTTCTCCTTGGATTTATCCTGTATGGGATTTTTTACACTTCTGGGATTCGATTGACTATTTCCTTTCCCATGTTAGGGAAGTTTTCAACTATAATCTCTTCAAATATTTTCACAGACTCTTTTTCTCTTCTTCTGGGACCTCTATAATTCAAATGTTGGTGCATTTAATGTCCCAGGGTTCTCTGAGACTGTCCTCAATTCTTTTCATTCTTTTTTCTTTATTCTGCTCTGTAGTAATTATTTCCACTATTTTATCTTCCAGGTCACTTATCTGTTCTGCCTCAGTTATTCTGCTATTGATTCCTTCTAGAGAATTTTTAATTTCATTTATTGTATGTTTATCATTGTTCGCTTGCTCTTTAATTCTTCTAGGTCCTTGTCAAACGTTTCTTGTACTTTCTCCATTCTATTTCCAAGATTTTGGATCATCTTTACTCTCATTATTCTGAATTCTTTTTCAGGTAGACTGCCTATTTCCTCTTCATTTGTTTGGTCTGGTGGGTTTTCACCTTGCTCCTTCATCTGCTGCATATTTCTCTGTCTTCTCATTTTGTTTAACTTACTGTGTTTGGGGTCTCCTTTTTGCAGGCTGCAGGTTAGTAGTTCCTATTGTTTTTGATGTCTGCCCCCAGTAGGTGAGATTGGTTTAGTGCCTTGTGTAGTCTTCCTTGTGGAAGGGACCAGTGCCTGTGTTCTGGTGGGTGGGGCTTCCCGGACCAGGGCTCGAACCGTGTCCTGCATTGGCAGGTGGATTCTTAACCACTGCACCACCAGGGAAGCCCAAAAGAATATACTTAATATTTTTGATTTTTTTGTTTCATCTGCAGAATAGCAATAATACTGCTCTTCTTGTTTCATAAGGTTAACCATTTAACAAGCCTTCATAAAATGTTGTAAAGTGTGTTCATGCTCTAGAAAAGCAAGGTTTACAGAGCTATTAATGTTGTCTACTACAGTACATTTTAAAGAAATGTGCTTCTATGATCCTTTTCAACTTTCCTGCAACTAATATAATCTTAATGCCCTTTATACGTCATTTAAATGTCTATTTGCTCTTTACTACACCTATGATTTTATTTGTTCTCAAATATAGCCACACCATTATATTTGCTGAGCGATCAAAGGGTTATTATGTAAAACATCTTCTGGTAGATGAGTTTCAGGATGTAGCTGTTCCAAATGTCTGTAGCTCAAGATAATAAGGAAGCTTTCCTTGACAAATGAAATAAATACCCTAGCTTGGATTAATAGCCAATCATCATTGCAAAGGCCAATTTTAATGAGGATGGGACCCTGCCCTGAGTATATATATGTGTACTTGGCAGACTGCTTTTTCTCTCTTTCTCTCTGAACTTCTTGCCTCAGAGCAGCATCTCTCTACTACCCTCATTCATCATCACTATGAAGAGCATCATCCTTGCTCTGGCAGCCACTACATGGGCTGTCACTCCACCTAGTAAGTTACGATTCCTTTTTAATATTCATGCAACATTAACTGCAACATATTCAGCCTTCAGTAATTATAGAATGTTAAAGTCAAAAGAAAATTTAGAAGACATCTATTTTGATTGGTCTAATCAACAGAGTGGGGGTGAATCAGACTTTGAGGAAGAGGAAGAGGAAGAGAGACTGAGAAGAATAAAAGGATTGTGAGCTTTCTGCTCAGTTCCTCATCGGGATCTCTCAGGTTTCTGACTTGGCCTTTCAGAAACCACCTATACAACTTTGAGACCATAATCCCAACTCTACCCTGGGCATGCCCACAGGATCTCCTGGACAGCCCTTTCTCCAATGACCAGAGATTCCCCCCACCACCTCATTTTTTTTTTTTTTTTTTTTGGTCAGAATCATATATCTCCAACTTTCCCCCGAGTTGGCCCTGAGTAAAGAAGTGACCTCTTTTAGGTCTGGCCTGGGCAAGGGATGTTGAGAAATGGGTTTTAGTTACTGTGAACAATGAAACAATGAATTCAGCTTTGCATTTCTAACTGTGGAATTTTCTATTTCTCCAATTCCTTCTCTCGAAATGAATCTCGTCCTACTCTCTTCTGGCGATCAAGCAATAGGGGCAGAGGTGAGTACATTTTCGGCATGCTCTTGGCAAAAATGAAATCAGAGCTAATGTGTAAATGAGTCATGAAAGTAGCTAAACTGACTCACAGTGGGCTGAAATAATTCCCTAGGATGTAAAACTGTTCCTACTGTACATTCCTGGTGGTGTTTCTTTCTTTAAAGGTTACAAAATGAATCTCCTTGCAAAAGGAGAAGAGCAGATAAAGTAAAGTTTTACCTTTTGGTAGCATTTTAAACTTTTCTCAGTATTTTTCACATTCATTATCCCACTGGACTCTCATTATAACCCTAAAAAGAGAGATTAATATTTCCTTCTTAAACTGCTAATTCTCATTTAAGGACTATTCTAGGACTGATTTATTTTTGCAGCACAGCACCTGGTCCATAAAAGATCTTCTAGACATGTTTGCTGAAAAGTTAAAGAGACTAGTACTCTTTCCACTCTCTTCTCCCTCTTTACCATCTCAATATGAGAATGATGCAGAATTGAAGGAAGAGAATGTAGGGTATTATTTTTCTTCCAATTACAGGTGGACTGCACCAAATACAACAGAAAAAGTGCCAGGATTGCATGCACAAGGGAATGGAGACCATTATGTGGCACAGATCAGAAAACTCACAGTAATAAATGCATGTTTTGTATGCTAAATCAGTAAGTACAGTACTCAATTTGGAGCCCTGTTTTGCTTTTGTTTTATGATCACAAAATTCACATTGGCCAAAATCTGCTTGGTTTTTAAAAACATGGTTTGACAAACCTTACCTTTTGTCATGATCCTCCAGTACTCTTTGGACATTGCTTTGTTTTGAAAAAATAGCTATATGTAAGGATATATATGTGTATATATTTCTTTGCTATCCAGCCAAATTCTCATTTATAGTATACAATGTCCCTCAGATTAGCTGCTACATATAGACATTTTTATTCCCACATTACATTTAAGGAAACTGGGTCTCAGGCGGGAAATATATTCTTGGTCAAAGTTTCATGAATCTCCTGTTTTACATCTTTCTTATCACTTAGTGGAAACTCAGAAGACAGCTGTCTCTATTTGGGCTGTTAGCCATGGACACTGTTATAAGACTGATCTATCCTTCATACCCCAGAGGAGAATCATGTTGCTTCTCTGATTGTCTGGAGAAGTCTAGGGAAGAGAATAAAAGCCCAAACGCAGAGTTGGAATTAGTTGGAATCCTCACCACCACCAGCCCCACCCATTAAATATTAAGTCCTCACTATAAACAACATCTCAGCTTCTAGGAGATTTTAAGAATGGTTATTACCAGCCATTCCAACAACTTTCTTTTTTTTTTTTCATTCCAACAACTTGAATTCACTCCTTTCTGATTAGTAGTTAAAATCATGGGCTTTTTATGCTAAAAACCCTGCAGAAAGTAGGCATAGAGGGAACTTTCCTCAACATAATAAAGGCCATATATGACAAACCCACAGCCAACATCGTCCCCAATGGTGAAAAACTGAAAGCATTTCCACTAAGATCAGGAACAAGACAAGGTTGCCCACTCTCACCACTCTTATTCAACATAGTTTTGGAAGTTTTAGCCACAGCAGTCAGAGACAAAAAAGAAATAAAAGGAATCCAAATTGGAAAAGAGGTAAAGCTGTCACTGTTTGCAGATGACATGATACTATACATAGAGAATCCTAAAGACATTACCAGAAAACTACTAGAGCTAATCAATGAATTTGGTAAAGTAGCAGGATACAAAATTAATGCACAGAAATCTCTGGCATTCCTATACACTAATGATGAAAAATCTGAAAGTGAAATCAAGAAAACACTCCCATTTACCACTGCAACAAAAAGAATAAAATATCTAGGAATAAACCTACCTAAGGAGACAAAAGACCTGTATGCAGAAAATTATAAGACACTGATGAAAGAAATTAAAGATGATACAAATAGATGGAGAGATATACCATGTTCCTGGATTGGAAGAATCAACATTGTGAAAATGACTCTACTACCTGAAGCAATCTACAGATTCAATGCAATCCCTATCAAACTACCACTGGCATTTTTCACAGAAGTAGAACAAAAAATTTCACAATTTGTATGGAAACACAAAAGACCCCGAATAGCCAAAGCAATCTTGAGAACGAAAAGTGGAGCTGGAGGAATCAGGCTCCCTGACTTCAGACTATACTACAAAGCTACAGTAATCAAGACAGTATGGTACTGGCACAAAAACAGATTGACAGATCAATGGAACAGGATAGAAAGCCCAGAGATAAACCCACGCACATAGGGTCACCTTATCTTTGATAAAGGAGGCAGGAATGTACAGTTGAGAAAGGACAGCCTCTTCAATAAGTGGTGCTGGGAAAACTGGACAGGTACATGTAAAAGTATGAGATTAGATCACTCCCTAACACCATACACAAAAATAAGCTCAAAATGGGTTAAAGACCTAAATGTAAGTCCAGAAACTATCAAACTCTTAGAGGAAAACATAGGCAGAACACTCTATGACATAAATCACAGCAAGATTCTTTTTGACCCACATCCTAGAGAAATGGAAATAAAAACAAAAATAAACAAATGTGACCTAATTAAACTTAAAAGCTTTTGCACAGCGAAGGAAACCATAAACAAGACCAAAAGACAACCTTCAGAATGGGAGAAAATATTTGCAAATGAAGCAACTGACAAAAGATTAATCTCCAAAATTTATAAGCAGCTCATGCAGCTCAATAACAAAAAAACAAACAACCCAATCCAAAAATGGGCAGAAGACCTAAATAGACATTTCTCCAAAGAAGATATACAGAATGCCAACAAACACATGAAAGAATGCTCAACATCATTAATCATTAGAGAAATGCAAATCAAAACTACAATGAGATATCATCTCACACCAGTCAGAATGGCCATCATCAAAAAATCTAGAAACAATAAATGCTGGAGAGGGTGTGGAGAAAAGGGAACACTCTTGCACTGCTGGTGGGAATGTGAATTGGTACAGCCACTATGGAGGACAGTATGGAGGTTCCTTAAAAAACTACAAATACAACTACCATATGACCCAGCAATCCCACTACTGGGCATATACCCTGAGAAAACTATAATTCAAAAATAGTCATGTACCAAAATCTTCATTGCAGCTCTATTTACAATAGCCCAGAGATGGAAACAACCTAAGTGTCCATCATCGGATGAATTGATAAAGAAGATGTGGCACATACATACAATGCAATATTACTCAGCCATAAAAAGAAATGAAATTGAGCTATTTGTAATGAGGTGGATAGACCTAGAGTCTGTCATACAGAGTGAAGTAAGTCAGAAAGAGAAAGACAAATACCGTATGCTAACACCTATATATGGAATTTAAGAAAAAAAATGTCATGAAGAACCTAGGGGTAAGACAGAAATAAAGACACAGACCTACTAGAGAATGGACTTGAGGATATGGGGAGCAGGAAGGGGAAGCTGTGACAAAGCAAGAGAGAGGCATGGACATATATACACTGCTAAACGTAAGGTAGATAGCTAGTGGGAAGCAGTCGCATAGTGCAGAGGGATCAGCTCGGTGCTTTGTGACCGCCTGGAGGGGTGGGATAGGGAGGGTGGGAGGGAGGGAGACGCAAGAGGGAAGAGATATGGGAACATATGTATATGTATAACTGATTCACCCTGTTATGAAGCAGAAACTAACACACCATTGTAAAGCAATTATACTTCAATAAAGATGTTAAAAAAAAAAAAAATCATGGGCTTTGGTGTCAGACATCTGGATTAGAATCCAGGCTGCAGTTAGTAGATCTGTGACATTAGGCAAATACCCAATTCGCTACACAATTCTGTATTCAGTAAGACAGAAATTATAATAGTGTTTAGGATTCACTGTGATAAAACATGTCAAACCTTAGCTAAGCAGCTGACACAGAGTGAATACTCAAAGAAATAAACTCTTCTTCCTTTTTATAATTTTCCTCCTTCTTTTCTAGACCTTCTGAAAATTTACAAATATAATAGCAAGTGTTATCCAAAATAAGGTCTCTCAGGATATGCAAATTCATGCCCTAATAAAACCATCAGAGACTGAAGACTGAGATGGTATTGATTATATTATCTCATATCTTCTTTTTAGAAGGAAGAAATCTAATACTCAGAAAGGAGAAATGACTATAACAAAATTACATAAACTGTAAGTGCCAGAGATGTATGTGTGCATATTTTCTTTTAAAACTGCAAAAATGTTTGCACACTATATTATGCTTTTGATTTCCATCTGAATATTCATGGACTATTTTAAAAGTGCCCAATCTCCTTTTAATGTTGATCTTTTTATGTTTTTATTTGTTTGCAAAATGATCATCTATCAAAGATGTTGATGGTAAATATCAGCTAACTAGGGTAGAATATTAACCAGCACTCTTCATTCTTAGTTCAGGTCAGACAACACAAAATGACATATGACTATGTTTTACTCTGTAGATTATGAAATATCAAATAACTGTATGACCCATTCAATAAAATTTACTTTTCCAGACAGAAAGGATCTCAACTCAGGAAACTTCATGATGATGAATGTGTAAGTATACACAGAAATTTTATTTATTCTTAATATAAAATGTTTTAACAATTTCTCACTTTCATCAAGAAAAAGTGTTTTCAGATATGTATTCTAGAAATGATCTATGACTATGAGTAGTCATAGATAAGACACCTGGCCAGCCTAAACAGAAAACCTAAAGTATAATTTATTTACCCAGAGGAAGACTCCACAAACTTTATTCGTAGCCCTTAACTGGGGCAGATTGATGTACATGTGGTTATTTTCTAATACTGCAACTAATTAGCAGGTTAAGAAAAGAACATTAGGGACTTAAGAACACTAATAACAGTAAAAAAAAAAGTTATTTAAAAAGCACGAAAAAAATTCAAGAACACAAAAGTAGAGATAATTTAGGGGTAAAGAGCTATGTGAGTGGAAAGTCAATAATTTTAATAGAGCTTGAAATGTGATACTATAAGAGAATGGCAAACATGGGGTTGTGGTAGTAAAGACAGTTCATTTTAAGGATGGGCACCTAACCCATTGTGGTGGGTGAGGGAGAGAAATGCGGCCATGAAACTGTTACAAAAGTAAAATGATATTTGAAGGAGAAGTAGCGGTCAGTCTGATGGATGAAGTGGGTAAGGGCATGCAAAGTAGGATAAATATGAGAAGCAAAGGCACAGGGATGTTCAGGAGCAGGAAACACTGGGAATTCAGTCCTTAAATTCAGCTGGGATAAAAGGCAGAGCAGATGAGACTGGAGAGATAAGCATGGGTCATGAGGGGGCTTTCTGTTGATGGAATCAGTTAAATATTTGAACAAGATCAGATTTGGTTTCTAAAAATATCACTCTGGCATCAATGTGGAGGGTGAGTGAGGGTGCTGTTAGTCATATAATGAGCTAGTGTATTAGTATGCCAGGCTGCCATAACAAAATACAGATCTTCCTCCATTTAGGATGGGGTTATATCCCGATAAACCCATCATAAATTGAAAATATGCACCTAACCTACCAGCCTCACCTACCTTAAATGTGCTCAGAACACTTACATTAGCCTACAGTTGGGCAAAATCATATAACACACAGCCTATTTTATAAAGTAATAAGATGTTGAATATCTCATGTAATTTATTGAATACTGAAAAAGTGAAAAACAGTGGTTGTATGGGTACAGAATGGTTGTCAACATACGGATAGTTTACCCTGGTGACTGTATGGCTGACTTGGGTGCTGTGGCTCACTGCTCAGCATCACAAGAGAATATTGTACTGCTTATCACTAGCTCAGGGAAAGATCAAATTTCAAAGTACAGTTTCTGCTAAATGCATATTGCTTTCACATCACCATAAAGTCAAAAAATTGTTATTTGAACCATCATAAGTAGGGAACTGTCTATACCACAGATTGGGTGACTTAAACAATAGGAATTTATATTCTCACAGTTCTAGAAGTCCAAGATCAAGGCACCAGAAGATCTGGTGTCAGGTAAGAGCCCACTTCCAGGTTCACAGTCTACTATCTTCTTGCTGTGTCTTCCCATGGTAGAAGGGGCAAGGTTGCTCGCCAGACACTGTTTCATAAGGGCACTAATTCCATTCATGAGGGCTATGCCTTCACGACCTAATCATCTCTGAAGAGTTCTACCTCCTAATACCATCACATTGAGGATTGACTACAACATATGAATTCTGGGGGGATATAAATATTCAGGCAGTAACACATGCGAGACCTTTAGGATGATGGTCATGCTAGCTCATGACTGGAATGGTGAGCACATGGGTGTTGACCCTGTAATAATAAATAATTTGCTTAACTATAAGCAACAACAATGACAAAGTCTACATATTGTAGAGTGGATATATTGTAGAGTACATTATATAACCTATGTTTTAAAAATATATGTAATTATACAATAATTACATAATTTTCTTTTTTAACCTATAAATTGAAAAAGTGAGTTTACTTACATAAACTCTGCTTTTGTCTAAACAAAATTTTCCTAGGCAGATATGCAAGTCTGGACAATGTTGTCCTGTGGCTTCAATAAAAAACCCTGAGAAGGGAAAGACTTTCCCCTATGGTCCAGGGTGGGACCGATCACTTGTGTGGTGGCTTTCCTGTGATGGAGAAACAGCTCTGAGAACCTAAAGAATGGCAGATTAGTACTGTGGTGGAGTTATAATTGGTCAAAGAATGGACTAGACTGTGAAAGTTCTACGGTTTGGGCAGTGGAATTGACTTTCCTTTCTACTGGAGAACATGCAGTCTTAGGTAAAATCCTGTGAAGGATTTCCACATCCCTAATGGTGGTAAGAATCTGCTTTGGCCACACACCTATGGTCAATTAACCTTCAACAAATGAGTCAAGAATGTACAATGGAGAAAAGACAGTCTCTTCACTGAGTGACACTGGGAAAATTGGACAGCTACATGTAAAAGAAAAAAATTAGAACATTCTCTAACATCATATACAAAAATAAACTCAACATGGATTAAAGACCTAAATGTAAGACTGGATACTATAAAACCCTTGGAGGAAAACATAGGCAGAACACACTTTGACACAAATTGCAGTAATATGTTTTTGGACCCATCTCCTAGAGTAATGAAAATAAAAGTAAAAATAAACAAATGGGACCTAATTAAACTTAAAAGCTTCTGCATGGCAAAGAAAACTATAAACAAAATGAAAAGACAACCTGCAAAATGGGAGAAAATATTTGCAAATGATGCTACTGACAAGGGATTAATTTCCAAAATATACAAACAGCTCATATAGCTTAATATCAAAAACAAAACAAAAAAAGAAAACAACTCAATCAAAAGATGGGCAGATGACCTAAACAGACATTTCTCCAAAGAAGACATAGAGATGGCCAACAGGCACGTGAAAAGATGCTCAACATTGCTAATTATTAGCGAAATGCAAATCAAAACTACAATGAGCTATCACCTCACACAAGTCAGAATGGCCATCATTAAAATGCTGGAGAGGGTGTGGAGAAAAGAGAACCCTCCTACACTGTTGGTGGGGATGCAAATTGTGCAGCGACTACAGAGAACAGTATGGAGGGTCCTTAAAAAACTAAAAATAGAGCTACCATATGATCCAGCAATCCCACTTCTGGGCATATATCTGGACAAAACTATAATTCAAAAAGATACATGCACCCCTAAGTTCACAGTAGCACTATTCACAATAGCCAAAATATGGAAACAATCTAAAGGTCCATTGACAGATGAATGGATAAAGAAAATGTGGTACATGTATACAATGGAATACTACTCAGCCATAAAAATTAATAAAATAATACCATTTGCAGCAACATGCATGTACCTAGAGATTATCATATCAAGTGAAGTCAGGTAGAGAAAGATAAATATCACATAATATCACTTGCACATGGAATCTAAAAAAAAAAAGATACAAATGAACTTGTTTAAAAAACAGGAACAGACAGACACAGAAAACAAACTTACGGTTACCAAAGGGGAAAGGGTGGGGGAGGGATAAATTAGGAGTTTCAGATTAACAGATACACACTGCTATATACGAAACAGATAAACAACAAGGACCCACTGTATAGCACAGGGAACAATATTCAATAACTTGTAATAACCTATAATGGAAAAGAACCTGAAGAAGAATATATATATATGTATTATAATATATATATATATAACTGAATCACTTTGCTGTACACCTGAAACTAACACAACATTGTAAATTAACTATACTTCAATAAAAAAATAAACTTAAAAAAAAAGAATCTGCTTTGGACTGTAGAGTGAGTTGTTGGTTTTTTAAAATATTCGTTTGAGGTGACACTGGAACATACAAACTGAATTATTTCATAGCTAGGAATAGGAGCCTGACATCTAGGAACAAAGCCCCAAATTGTAGCTTCTGGAATTCAACCATGGGTATGAGAGATGATGAGGAAGTCAAAGACTAAGGATTCTTTGAGGAAGATGGGATCCCTCAGTCTTATTTACTCTCCTCTCCCAATATTAGTTCAACTGGAATTTGGAAAAGCTAAAAATATTTTAGCTTGATTTTTTCCTATGTTTTTCTTTTTCTTCTATGTATTTTCCTCTATGTATTTAATCTACAGGATTAAATACTGTTTGTAGACCTCTCTCTGTTATCTTATTTTTGTAGCTATTAAACAGGGTCACATTGATAATATGCAATTCCTTTTATCTTAGGAAAGTTTGCTTCACTTTTACCTAGTCAATATATTGGATCTGTGGAAATTACTGTTTGATTTCTCATTGCTGTTATGGATGAGTATCAGAGGGGCCATGATTCATACTGGAATGTCACAAGAGTCAGGAAGCTCAAATGTTAAAATTTGCTTCTTCAAGTCTGCCTTCCACGAGTAATTATTTGTTTAATAATATTCTCCTGCCAAGGTATAAGCTCCATTAAGGTAAAGAATATGCCATTCTTTTTCACGGCTGTATTTCCAGTGCCCATACAACTCCTGACAAACCAGAATCCCAGACAGTAGAAGGCCTACAGGAACTCATTTAACCAGTGATACCCTGCTAATAACAAAATCTGTGACAAAGCAAAGTTGAGAAAAATGTAAATTATTTATTATCAGGTGGGAAGTAATTTCACGCTCATTATTACCTTTGAATACTCATACAATGCAATCAATCTGCGGCTCTGAGCCCATAAAGCCCATATCAGTAGCGGAGGCAGGCAGTTTTCCAAGCTGTTTAAATGTTAGCTCACTTAAACCTCCAAAGAGTTCCTTAAGGAAGGTTTGATTACCCCATTGTGAAAATGGGAAAATTCCGTCCAGAGAGGAAAAATTACTTTTCAAGTTGACAAAAATATTGTAACTTGATCTTTTGCTTTTATGTCCAGAATCCTTCCTAAACAATGGGATGCCTCTACCTCTGTGAACTGGGAGATGACTGATTTACTTAGGAAGATGACAGGGTATTTTCAAATTGTTCCATATTAGACTTACAGAGCCCACAGGTTGGATGAAAACCACTTCTTTCATATTCTAAGTGACCCAGGTCCTTTCTGGAAGTTTCCAGTAGTTCTGTTTTTAGGCTTTTATTGAAATGAAGTAATGAGACAAATTAACTGAGGTAAATAAAAGTTTGTTCATTCCAGTATTGTTAAGAATAATGAAATTGAAATCAGCCTAACTGAGCAACTATGGAAGAATATTAATATAATAAAAATCCATATATGTGATAGAATATGACACTAGGCGTCTAAATTCATGTTCCATATGACTATATTAAAAGATCAAGAAAATGTCACAGTACATTTCTAAGTCAAAAAAGTGTAAAACAATATATACTACAAAAATTTGATCAAATATGACAAGAACATGTATATATGTTCATTTCTGTGTATGTATATATAGATTTTTTTTTAAAAACTGGAATGATATAATTCAATACAGTTTATGTTTCACAGTTATCTATGGGTTTTGAGGTTTCTTGTCTTTTTATTTCTTTTCTAATATTTCTACTTTTTGAATTTTCTAAACTTGTATTTCCTTGACATAAGAAGAATTGCTTTTTAAAAAATGTAACATAGAGGCAGGAAGTTCAGAAATTAGGAGGAAACCCAGCTCTGATAAGGTATCTTCCTTGTTACAAAGCTGTAAAGGTTTGGATTGCTACAGGACAAGGCTGGACCCACTGCAAATGGCATCCACAGACCTCATCTGTCACTGCAACCTCCTCTCTTCCTCAGCTGTTTCCACATTTTTCATTCTGGCCAAAGGCACTAATTATTGTTGTGGAACATTCAATACTTCTATGCTCTTTCCTACTGTGGTATGTTTCTTCTGCTGTTGCCTCTTTGGATTGCCCACCCAGGGCTGCCCTGGCCAGCGATCCGTTCCCACCACCCGAGTCTTGTAGGCATCTCTGTACTCCCTTCCCCAACACCTCCTGCTGAGTTTGTCTTTGACTCATCCTAAATGTTTGGCCTCCCAGGGCCTGCTCAGCCCAGCACACAATGCATCAGTGTCTTCCCTCTCCTACACAGCTATTCTATCCCCTCTTGAGGCGCTAACACATGCTCCTTAAAGGAGAGGCACCAGCCACAAATACATTACATCTCACTTCCTTTCTGAGGTGAGTCAACCTGGGTACACGTTGCAGGGAGAGTGGGCATCTGGCATTGTGTTCTGGTACAGCTGGATCTCCCACTGTTGAAGCCCCATTCCTAAAAGAATCCAGGGAAGATGTCAGGAAGAGATGGGAATGTATTTAGAAAAACATGGAATCATAGACTGTCTCAGGAGCGGGCCAAGCAGACAGCTCTGGACATTGTTCCAGGAGCCTCCAGACATCCTGGAGAGTGGAGTACTGTGGAAACATCTCAGTGTCTCAGATAACAAATATCACACCATAGCATAAAGGCAAGTTCATGTATATTACCTATCAACATATGCTACAGAGCAGAGAAAACGGCCTCTAGGACATAGGGAGGACCAGGTCACTTTTGCAGGAACAGGAAGACAGGGAGAGTTCAATGTGGTCCTTGGTCAGGACCTGGAACCTCCATATACCATTCTTTAGGGTCAGAAAGACTGCTACAAGGAAAGGCAATCCCAAGGGAGGATTTGCTCACTGAATTCTCCCTTTCTGTGTCTGGATGAAATAGCTTTGGAACTCCTGTGAGATAGAGTTTGCAGTCTCTCAGAATGCTCCAAGAGGGTTTAGCTTTCCAAGTCAGAAGATTCTCAGCACAGCCAAGTAGGCCTGGAGTATTAGAAATTTTTTTCTTAATCTCAAGAGGCAATCTCTGCTTCATGACCAAGTACAGACCTGCTTCCTCTATTGAGAAGCCCTTGTTGTCTAGAAGCCTCTAGCAGCCTCATCATTTTCTTTGTATCCTTTCAAATAAAAAAATTTTGAGAGAATCGTCAGGTAAGGTGCCTTTTCAAGACACTTAAAATATCTCCATCCTAACATAATACAGTTATTCCCAAACAGTAACCTCTGATTTACTTCTGTCTTCTAAGTAGTCACAGGTCTGTCACTGAGATCTATACATTTATTTATAACTAAGCAAAGTTTATTCCTGAGCATTTGTTCTCGGAGAAGGAGCATACAATACGTATACTGGAGATGAATATTCACTTCAGAAGTGGTCTTAATATCCTGATAGCCTCTTCTTTTGTGATTGTATCAAAAGGCAACATCCTGAAGCAGTATCTCAGAGAATTATTCTAAGGACACGCCAGGAGGAAAAATGGCCAAATCCTTCCCAGTACTCTGCTCACTTCTGTTCTTTATCGTGATACATTTGACGTTACCTTCTGGTGAGTAATGTAGCTGTTTTGCGCAGGGATGTAAGGTTGATTGCTGGGCTGTGACATGATAATCTAGAAGAGAAGGCTTTGAGATTTTTGTGTATATATATTTTTATTAAGTGTATCATTTTACTATACTTATATATCTGTATATATAGAGAGACAGACAATGGAGTGTGATCAAAAAAAAAAAAAAAAAAGGCTCTGGGCCAATGGGCAGGGGCCTTAGCTTTCCCATCTATTAATGCAGACTATAAGACCTAACTCGTGGGGACCAAGGGCTTGGGTGACTGGGTGAGGTAACATGTGAAAGTGACTGGCAATATGCCTCCAAGACAGTGCATCACAAAAATTCAGAACTTTTGAAAATGCTCTGCCATATATCTGACTGGGTCATTATCTTTTGTGTCCTTTTTTAGAGAAGTCATGTAGAGCGACCTAGCTTCAAAGACTGAAGAGCTTAGTTTTCTTACATATCTGCCATGAATTCTTGGGCATTTCATAAGATATGGGGATTGGGTTAAAAGATCTCTTTAAAGTTCTAGCATTTCTTAATTTCTTTCATATATTGGCTGTCAGCTCTGAATCCTCTCAAGCCCAGGCTAATTACTGTTAATCAAAAAATTATTTGGTACACTGGACTGGCAGTGATGCACCTATATAGTCTTCTGCTGATTATCTACCAGGAGTAAAAGAGTTACCCCACATTTTAAAAAAATGAATGAATATATGTATAAATGAAATAATGTTTTCAATTATTGCAAGCTTTCTTGGTACTACATAGAACTCTTTTATTCTGTCAACAAATTAAGCTATGACTTACCAGATACTAGATTCTTTAACTATTTTCATTTGTTATGGTTTCAGGCCCTCCACACTGGCGGCCACCACATGGAAATATTAAGGTAATTTTCCTCTAAATTTCCTGGGAACGAGGCTCTGAGTTTTCTTTGGAATTACTATTTTAGAACCTTACTGAGGCAAGTGATGTTCTTCAATGTCACATGAATGTGGCAGGTACACTGTAGGTATAGGAGTTCAGAGGAGAGTAATCCAAACTGGGACCCAAGCTGAGATTTGGTCATAGGTATACCACAGAGCCCTCGGTAGTGCCTGGAAAATGTTTATGGACACTGGCGGTTGCCAGGGGGCAGGGCAGGTTCTTATATGCCCACAGACTTGGGCATAACATGGTTTCTGCTCTGGAGGGGCTCACAGTTTGGTGGAAAGAATGCTCCTAACTGCCCTGTGATATGCAGAGAATGCCTACGGGAGTTGTGAATGGCAAACGCCAACTCTAAGATATAGACTGAGGAAATGTGAAGGAACAGGAAATCTCTGAACAGAGCCTCAAATTCTGTTTCCAACTCGTATGAGGGCAAAGTGACAGAGACACCTTTTTCATTTTCAGCTATACCTCTGAGCACTGAACATATTGTGGGGTAAAATAAATGTTTAATAAATGGGGGAAATAGTGAAATGAAAGATTGTTTTGGTTTTTTGATGTGGATTTGCATCACTGTAGTTCCTCACTTCAGGAGCACTTGCACTTTAAGCTTTTGTCTCATTAGTAAATTTTAAATTTTACTTCTTAAAAAAATATATTCATGAGTTGACTGGTGAGAAAGATGTTTTGAGGGCAGCTTGGCCTTCAAGGGACGCAGAGATCAGAGTGTAGAACCTGTCAGAGGCTATAGCTCCAGCAAAAAAGTCTATAAAATTTGTCCAGGATTTATACTCTAGTCTAATAGAGTTGAGTCCTAAAGTTTTCCTCTTAAGAAGGTTGCCTGCAAGAGTAGTCCTCCACTTGTCCATAAATTTATAAACAAAAATAACCTTACTCATTCTTACTTATTTTCTCATGAAGCTTACAAAAATAGCCAGAAAAAATGAAGAGAGTGACTGTTTTTATAGTCAATTCTATAAATAATTCTATAAATAAAAGAAATAGGATGGTACAATAGAGAATATCTTTTGAAAGTAGAGATACTACTATCAACAATGTGGTCAGTGAAGGCTTCTTGGGCATGGGGATATCTGAGATGTGAAGGGTGAGAAGGAGCCACCCAGATGGAGAGCAGTGAGGAAGATTTACCTACTTGAGTCACTGATTAAAGACCTGCGTGACTGGAACACAGAGAGGGAGGGAGAGGGTGCAGCAGATGTTATAGTTACACAGATGAATACATAGCCTACTCACCCGATGAAAATATATCCTACTCTAAAGAGAAAGAAAAGCTATATTTAAAGATGATACTAATTATTCTTGCTATTATTTGACTATATTCATTCAGTTTGAACTATTTAAAATCTTACTCATTTTGCACATATTTATACAGCAAGACTAAGTGCCAATATATGTGCTGGACACACAAAGGTTAATCAGAAACGGACCTTACCCTTATGGGCTTATAATTCTTTGGAGTGTGGAATTAGTCAAATAATTGTATAAATGCTTTATTACACACTGATTAGAGGTATTTAAAAAGGAATGGAAAGTTGGGATTGTATTTTGGGAACTCTCTGAGAAAGTAGGTCATAACTTTAGCTCTGAAGGCATAATGAGTTTAGGTTCAAGAAAAAGACAATACATTTGATGGGGTGGTTGTGACAAACCACAAGACTCTGAGATGGAGGGACTATGGAGCACTTGAAGCAAAAACAAAACAAAATTTTTAAAAAGCCAAAAAAACCCCATGGAAAATGGCAAAGAGCAAGGTGGTATAAGGCAAGGTTGGAAAAGTCAGAAGGGTACAGATCACATAGGGTCTTTTACCTTATACTAAGAAGAAATTTTTTATGTGCAGTGAAATGCAATTAAAAGAGTATAAGTACAGGAATAATATGATTCAATGGATGTTTAAATTACAGAAATTAGAGGCTACAGAGGAAAGGAGAAAGTGGAGGGAGTAGTTGGGTGACAGACAGATGGTGGTGACCTGGCCATGGTGCTGGTGTTGGATAAGGGAAGAAGGGAGAAGAGCTCAAATATGATCCCTCTTTCTCTAAATAGCCCAAACTCCTACCCACCTTGTATTAGAGGTAATTTATCTACCTATCTTATGGTAATCATAGAGCCCCTGAGACTATCATCGTCAAGCTCAATCATCCCAGAGTCACTGCTCTCAAGCCATCACTGATACCAACATTGCAAGCAGACATGGGTTCTGGTCCCACTGAGACATGCCCCTTTCTTTGTTTTCAGTTTTCCCTACAAAATCAGGGAGTTACTCTAAATGATCTCATGTTTTACAACTTCAAGATAAGAGTTAGCTTGGAGATATTTTTAGTAGGTAAGATGTGATAAATATTTTAAGTCAAGGCATATAGATTTCAGTGAAACATCTTTTCCAATTATGGGGCTTCAGTTTCCTTAGCTGAGTTAGCACAGAAAATCTCTAAGACTAATTCCAGGTCAAATAGTCTGAGAATAAAGGAGATTGAGAGAGAAGCTAAATTTCCCAAATCTGTCCTGTTAACGCACTCTTCCTTTTCCCACTATAGCATAGCAGGCCTCCTTTCTCTCTTCCTGTCAGGAGGTCCTGACAACAAGGGCATCACGTACGTTGTTAGCTGATGGACATACGTGGGTTCTGGTTCCCTTGCTTTGTGGAGGGGGAAGCTAGAGAGCTTTTGTCAGACCAGGATATGATTCTATGTTTAGATTTTCCTAGTAAAGTCCAGGGGTGTCTGTGAGTGTAATTCTAATCATATCATTCTTTTCAACTCAATTTCATGTGAAATGTCCATATAAGAAAGTAGATTGAGTTGGTTCAATGGAACAGTGAACCCCTGCCCTGGTATATATCAACCCATCTGTGGCAACAATTTGATAACCTATGAAAATCCCTGCATCTTGTGTGTTGAGAGCATGTGAGTAATACTGGGAGAAAAGAAGAGAACAATGAAAAAGCTTAGTGCAAGGTGATTACCTCTTCTACCAAGTACAACAGCCTTGAAGCCAGGAATTTGCTCCAGTTTGCTCATAATAATCAGTCCCTGCTCAGGAGAACATGTGGCAATACAAAGCCCACTGGAGTAGAAAGCAGACTCGCTGTACTCAGTAGTGTTTGCTAGGCCCTTTCTTCTCTCAGCCCTCTCATTCCCATATGCCAATTGATAGATTTTTTTTCACTTGAAGCTTTAAATATCCCTTTGAGTCCTTAAAATTCTTTGATTTTAAAACAAACTATACTTTTGCCTTCTCTCAGATATCTTCAACTTCATATGTGTCTGAAACTCTGAGCTAGGATAGGTGACTATAAAGTTTGGGTCCTCTGGCTAGTTTAGTTTTTGGATTTATGTGACATGATTATCAGTGATTAGACACTAAGTCTCACTAAACTGTGGCTTCAGGGTTGATCTCTGTATAAGACAGTGAAGTTCACAGGGAGAAAAACTCTCCCCGTGGCACCAGACTGAAGCCCTCCACCCAATGATCATTTTGTAATTTTCACAAAGAGCAATGAGACAGGAATGTGTAAGCCTCAGGCCACCCCTACTAATGAGGAATTCAGCCAAAGTGTAAGAGTATTGACAGAGTAAGATGAGGACTGATATGCCTCATATATCATAAGCTGAGGCCTGATTAAGTAACTTATTTTCAAAGAGCTTATAATATAGGTCATAATATCTTCAGTGGCATCTTGGAATCATGGAAGGATAACAGGGTAGGAAATCCAATAACCTGGCTTTTGTCTGTAATCAATGTCCTTTATGCTCTTAGTTTCCTCAAATATAAAATAAGGGTGATAGATAATTCTACAAGTATTTTTGTAGCTCTGATATTATATTAATGAAATATTTATTCTGATTCTTCCTTCAGGAAATCTCAGGGAAAAATTAGATTTCTGCATGATGGAAAATGCTGAGTGGACTCAGACATGAAAGAAGTACCTTTTTTTATCTTTCCATTGAGAAAATCCTTCTCTTGCAACTCACCCCTCCTTAGATGTGTTCTTAGTGACAGAGAGCTACCCCTAGTGAGCTTGTAGACCTCTCCCCTCATTGATTTGCTGCCTTCCATATTCTCCCTAATAAATAAACTTTTCTGAAAGTCTCATTTAACATGGGTCTCAGATCCGTATCTCAAGCCTCAGAAGTAGAACAAAATGAACATTTGAGCCAAAGGTCAGAGACAAACACAGGGCTTAATCAGGTCTCTGATACTGTAAACTGTGGAATAATCTATCAATATGTAAAGGCTCCTGGTTGTCTTCCAAAGAACACAACAGAAATTTCTTCCATATTCCTTCAGAATTAAAAATATATATATATATTAATAGGAAACGTGCCTAAAATAACCAGCTGAGCTTCCCCTCGCAGCTGTAACCAGAGTAGTCATCCATCCACCAGCTCTAGTTTGTCTAAGACAGACTTGGAATAGAAAAAGTACACCCTGGGAGAGTGCTCTAAGCTTTTATAGCTCTTGTCTGAGAGGAAACTGCTATCTAGAAATTAAATGAAGGTATAAGAGCATTCTCAGAACTACCAGTCTTGCCTGAACCAAGATAGCAGAGTAGAAGGACGTGCTCTCACTCCCTCTTGCGAGAACATCAGAACCACAACTAGCTGCTGGACAATCATTGAAAGGAAGACACTGGAACTCACCAAAAAGATACCCCACATCCAAAGACAGAGGAGAAGCCACAATGAGATGGTAGGAGGGGCACAATCACAGTAAAATCAAATCCCATAACTGCTGGGTGGGTGACTCACAGACTGGAGAACACTTATACCACAGAAGTCCACCCAGTGGAGTGAAGATTCTGAGCCCCACATCAGGCTTCCCAACCTGGGGGTCCGGCAACAGGAGGAGGAATACCTAGAGAATCACACTTTGAAGGCTAGTGGAATATGATTGCAGGACTTTGACAGGACTGGGAGAAACAGAGACTCCACTCTTGGAGGGCACACACAAAGTAGTGTGTGCATCGGGACCCAGGGGAAGGAGCAGTGACCTCAGAGGAGACTGAACCAGACCTACATGCTAGGGTTGGAGGGTCTCCTGCAAGGCAGGGGAGGCTGTGGCTCACCATGGGGACAAGGACACTGGCAGCAGAAATTCTGGGAAGTACTCCTTGGTGTGAGCCCTCCCAGAGTCTTCCATTAGTCCCACCAAAGAGCCCAGGTAGGGCTTCCCTGGTGGCGCAGTGGTTGAGAGTCCGCCTGCCGATGCAGGGGACACGGGTTCGTGCCCAAGTCCGGGAAGATCCCACATGCTGCGGAGCGGCTGGGCCCATGAGTCATGGCCCCTGAACCATGGCAGCTGAGCCTGCACGTCCGGAGCCTGTGCCCCGGAGACGGAGAGGCCACAACAGTGAGAGGCCCGCATACCTCAAAAAAAAAAAAAAAGAGCCCAGGTAGGCTCCAGTGTTGGGTTGCCTCAGGCCAAACAACCAACAGTGAGGGTACCCAGGCCCACCCATCAGCAGTCAAACGGATTAAAGTTTTACTGAGCTCTGCCCACCAGAGCAACACTCAGCTCTACCCACCACCAGTCCCTCCCATCAGGAAACTTGCACAAGCCTCTTAGATAGCCTCATCCACCAGAGGGCAGACAGCAGAAGCAAGCAGAACTACAGTCCTGCAGCCTGTGTAACAAAAACCACATCCACAGAAAGATAGACAAGATGAAAAGGCAGAGGGCTATGTACCAGATGAAGGAACAAGATAAAACCTCAGAAAAATAACTAAGTGAAGTGGAGATAGGCAACCTTCTAGAAAAAGAATTCAGAGTAATGATAGTGAAGATGATCCAGGACCCTGGAAAAAAGAATGGAGGCAAAGATCGAGAAGATGCAAGAAATGTTTAACAAAGACTTAGAAGAATTAAAGAACAAATAAACAGAGATGAACAATACAATAAATGAAATGAAAACTACACTAGAAGGAATCAATAGCAGAATAACTGAGGCAGAAGAATGGATAAGTGACCTGGAAGACAGAATGGTAGAATTCACTGCTGCGAAACAGACTAAAGAAAAAAGAATGAAAAGAAATGAAGACAGCCTAGGAGACCTCTGGGACAACATTAAATGCAACAACATTCGCATTATAGGGGTCCCAGAAGGAGAAGAAAGAACCCGACAAAATATTTGAAGACATTATAGTCGAAAACTTCCCTAACATAGGAAAGGAAATAGCCACCCAAGTCCAGGAAGCGCAGAGAGTCCCATACAGGATAAACCCAAGGAGAAACACACCAAGACACACAGTAATCAAATTGGAAAAAATCAAAGACAAAGAAAAATTATTGAAAGCATCAAGGGAAAAACGACAAATAACATACAAGGGAACTCCCATAAGGTTAACAGCTGATTTCTCAGCAGAAACTCTACAAGCCAGAAGGGAGTGGCATGATATACTTAAAGTGATGAAAGGGAAGCACCTACAACTGAGATTACTCTACCCGGCAAGGATCTCATTCAGATTCAATGGAGAAATCAAAAGCTTTACAGACAAGCAACAGCTAAGAGAATTCAGCACCACAAAACCAGCTCTAAAACAAATGCTAAAGGAACTTCTCTAAGTGGAAAACACAAGTGAAGAAAAGGACCTACAAAAACAAACCCAAAACAATTAAGAAAATGGTCACAGGAACATACATATTGATAATTACCTTAAACGTGAATGGATTAAATGCTCCAACCAAAAGACACAGGCTCACTGAATGGATACAAAAACAAGACCCATGTATATGCTGGCTACAAGAGACCCACGTCAGACCTAGGGATACATATAGACTGAAAGTGAGGGGATGGAAAAAGATATTCCATGCAAATGGAAATCAAAAGAAAGCTGGAGTAGCAATATTCATATCAGATAAAATAGACTTTAAAATAAAGAATGTTTATAAATAAAGAGACAAAGAAGGACACTACAAAATGATCAAGGGATCAATCCAAGAAGAAGATATAACAATTATAAATATATATGCACCCAACATAGGAGCACCTGAATACATAAGGCAACTGCTAACAGCTATAAAAGAGGAAATCGACAGTAACACAACAATAGTGGGGCACTTTAACACCTCACTTACACCAATGGACAGATAATACAAAATGAAAATAAATAAGGAAACAGAAGCTTTAAATGACACAATAGACCAGATAGATTTAATTGATATTTATAGGACATTCCATCCAAAACCAGATTACACTTTCTTCTCAAGAGCGCACGGAACATTCTCCAAGATAGATCACATCTTGGGTCACAAATCAAGCGTGAGTAAATTTAAGAAAATTGAAATCATATCAAGCATCTTTTCGGACCACAAGGCTATGAGATTAGAAATGAATTACAGGGAAAAAAACGTAAAAAACACAAACACATGGAGGCTAACAATACATTACTAAATAACCAAGAGATCACCGAAGAAATCAAAAAATACCTAGAGACAAATGACAATTAAAACACTACGATCCAAAAGCTATGGGATGCAGCAAAAGCAGTTCTAAGAGGGCAGTTTATAGCTATACAAGCCTACCTCAAGAAACAAGAAAAATCTCAAGTAAACAATCTAAACTTTCACCTAAAGGAACTAAAGAAAGAACAAACAAAACCCAAAGTTAGCAGAAGGAAAGAAATCATAAAGATCAAAGCAGAAATAAATGAAAAAGAAACAAAGAAAACAAGACCAAAGATCAATAAAACTAAAAGCTGGTTCTTTTTTTTT
The DNA here is from genome assembly GCF_059928025.1 of Delphinapterus leucas. Lineage (NCBI taxonomy): Eukaryota > Metazoa > Chordata > Mammalia > Artiodactyla > Monodontidae > Delphinapterus > Delphinapterus leucas. The sequence goes on from NC_143131.1 coordinate 125,780,060, forward strand.
TTTTTTTTGAGGTACACGGGCCTCTCACTGTTGTGGCCTCTCCTGTTGCGGAGCACAGGCTCCGGACGCGCAGGCTCAGCGGCCATGGCTCATGGGCCCAGCTGCTTCGCGGCATGTGGGATCTTCCCGGACTGGGGCACAAACCCGCGTCCCCTGCATCGGCAGGCGGACTCTCAACCACGGCGCCACCAGGGAAGCCCTAAAACCTGGTTCTTTGAGAAGATAAACAAAGTTGATAAACCACTAGCCAGACTCATCAAGAAAAAGACGGAGAGGACTCAAATCAATAAAATTAGAAATAAAAAAGGAGAAGTTACAACAGACACCATAGAAATACAAAGCATGCTAGAGACTACTACAAGCAACTCTATGCCAATAAAATGGATAACCTGGAAGAAAAGGACAAATTCGTAGAAAGATATAACCTTCTAAGACTGAACAAGGAAGAAACAGAAAATATGAACAGACCAATCACAAGCACTGAAATTGAAACTGTGATTAAAAATCTTCCAACAAACAAAAGCCCAGGACCAGATGGCTTCACAGGCGAATTCTATCAAACATTTAGAGAAGAGCTAACACCTATCCTTCTCAAACTCTTCCAAAAAATTGCAGAGGAAGGAACACTCCCAAACTCATTCTATGAGGCCACTATCACCCTGATACCAAAACCAAAGATTCTACAAAAAAAAGAAAATTACAGACCAATATCACTGATGAATATAGATGCAAATATCCTCAACAAAATAGTAGCAAACAGAATCCAACAACACATTAAAAGGATCATACACCATGATCAAGTGGGATTTATCCCAGGGATGCAAGGATTCTTCAATATATGTAAATCAATCAATGTGATACACCATATTAACAAATTGAAGAAGAAAAACCACACGATCTTCTCAATAGATGCAGAAAAAGCTTTTGACAAAATTCAAAACCCATTTATGATAAAATCTCTCCAGAAAATGGGCATAGACGGAACCTACCTCAACATAATAAAGGCCATATATGACAAACCCACAGCAAACATCATTCTCAATGATGAAAAACTGAAACCATTTCCTCTAACATCAGGAACAAGGCAAGGATGTCCACTCTCACCACTATTATTCAATATAGTTTTGGAAGTCCTAGCCACGGCAATCAGAGAAGAAAAATAAATAAAAGAAATCCAAATTAGAAAAGAAAAACTGTCACTGTTTGCAGATGACATGATACTATACATACAGAATCCTAAAGGTGCCACCAGAAAACTACTAGAGCTAATCAATGAATTTGGTAAAGTGGCAGGATACAAAATTTATGCACAGAAATCTCTTGCATTCCTATACACTAATGATGAAAACTCTGAAAGAGAAATTAAGGAAACACTCCCATTTACCACTGCAACAAAAAGAATAAAATACCTAGGAATAAACCTACCTAGGGAGACAAAAGACCTGTATACAGAACACTATAAGACACTGATGAAAGAAATTAAAGATGATACCAACAGATAGAGAGATATACCATGTTCTTGGATTGGAAGAATCAATACTGTGAAAACGACTATACTACCCAAAGCAATCTACAGACTCAATGCAATCCCTATCAAATTACCAATGACATTTTTTACAGAACTAGAACAAAAAATCTTAAAACTTGTATGGAGACACAAAAGACCCCGAATAGCCAAAGCAGTCTTGAGGGAAAAAAACAGAGCTGGAGGAATCAGACTCCCTGACTTCATACTATACTACAAAGCTGCAGTAATCAAGACAATATGGTACTGGCACAAAAGCAGAAACATAGATCAATGGAACAAGATAGAAAGCCCAGAGATAAACCCACGCACCTATGGTCAACTAATCTATGACAAAGGAGGCAAGGATATACAATGGAGAAAAGACAGTCTCTTCAATAGGTGGTGCTGGGAGAACTGGACAGCTACATGTAAAATGAAATTAGAATGAATGAAATTACAACACTCCCTAACACCATACACAAAAATAAACTTAAAATGGATTCGAGACCTAAATGTAAGACCAGACACTATAAAACTCTTAGAGGAAAATATAGGAAGAACACTCTTTGACATAAATCACAGCAAGATCTATTTTGACCCACCTCCTAGAAAAATGGAAATAAAAACAAAAATAAACAAATGGGACCCAATGAAACTTCAAAGCTTTTGCACAGCAAAGGAAACCGTAAAGAAGATGAAAAGACAACCCTCAGAATGGGAGAAAATATTTGCAAATGAAGCAACTGACAAAGGCTTAATCTCCAAAATATACAAACAGCTTACGCAGCTCAATATCAAAAAAAACAAGCAACCCAATCCAAAAATGGGCAGAAGACCTATATAGACATTTCTCTGAAGAAGACATACAGATGGCCAAGAAGAACATGAAAAGCTGCTCTACATCACTAATTATTAGAGAAATGCAAATAAAAACTACAATGAGGCATCACCTCACACCAATTAGAATGGGCATCATCAGAAAATCTACAAACAACAAATGCTGGAGAGGGTGTGGAGAAAAGGGAACCCTCTTGCACTGTTGGTGGGAATGTAAATTGATACAGCCACTATGGAGAACAGTATGGAGGTTACTTAAAAAACTAAGAATAGAATTACCATGTGATCCAGCAATCCCACTACTGGCCATATACCCAGAGAAAACCGTAATTCAAAAAGACACATGCACCCCAATGTTCAGTGCAGCACTATTTACAATAGTCAGGTCATGGAAGCAACCTAAATGCCCATCAACAGACGAATGGATAAAGAAGATGTGGTATGTGTATACAATGGAATATTACTCAGCCATAAAAAGGAACGAAACTGGGTCGTTTGTGGAGATGTGGATGGATCTAGAGACGGTCATACAGAGTGAGGTAAGTCAGAAAGAGAAAAACAAATATCGTATATTAACGCATATATGTGGAACCTAGAAAAATCGTACAGATGAACCGGTTTGCAGGGCAGAAATTGCGACACAGATGTAGAGAACAAACGTATGGACACCAAGTGGGGGAAGCGGCCAGGGGTTGGGGGTGGGGGTGGTGTGATGAATTGGGCGATTGGGACTGACATGTACACACTGATGTGTATAAAATTGATGACTAATAAGAACCTGCTGTATAAATAAATAAATAAAATTCAAAAAAAAAAAGGAAACGTGGAGTGTTGTGCTCTTCCTGGCCGTTCCTGTTTCCCACTTTCCACATTAAACAATCTCACTTTTGGACTCAGCCTTTAAGCAGAGGCATTTATGCATGTCTGGCTTGGATCAGCAGGGCCCTACATTTTCACCAGCCCCCCTTTTCTCCGTAGAGGAGGTCTACATTAATGGTATTCATGAATGTCCCATCGATCATTGGTTTTTTTGGGGTTTTTTGCGGTACGCGGGCCTCTCACTGTTGTGGCCTCTCCCGTTGCGGAGCACAGGGTCCGGATGCGCAGGCTCAGCGGCCATGGCTCACGGGCCCAGCCACTCCGCGGCATGTGGGATCTTCCCAGACCGGGGCACGAACCCGTGTTGCCTGCATCAGCAGGCGGACTCTCAACCACTGCGCCACCAGGGGAGACCCTGATCATTGGTTTTTTTCTTAAGTTCTCTTGACACTCTTGACATTTTAACCTTTGAAACATATAGGGACATGTTCTTCTTTGGGTTATATTCTCTCTCTGTCTCTGTCTCTTTATACACACACACACACACACACACACACACACATACACACATATACACACACACATACTTTATATGGAAAGAAGACTAACATAAAAATAACATGTTCTCTTTTCCTCAGCAGCTTGCTCCTTACTGGCCTGGGAAAGAATATCTCTTTTGACTCTGAATATCCTATAAGACTGTTGTCAGATTGTTTATATGTTCTGTTGGCTCTTTAACCTTAACTACCATGTTGATTACATGGGGGGACACATGGCTCCAGGGTCCTCTTAAAATTATCTCCGCATCTTATTAGAAAGAAGCCAATGGACTTCTCCCACTGACACTTTGGGTATCTGTTACAGAGGTGCCAAGGGAAGGATGCCATCTGAACTGGCACAATATGCAGTCTCTACCATACAGAGCTTAGGGTAAATCAGTGGAAACAATTACCTTGGGTCTATCATCTTTAGAATATGAAAAGCAAATAGCTCTGGGGAGAATGACAGTCTCTATCTTTATAGTGTGTCAATTTCCACTGCTCTGAGTCCTGGGCCATGCAGGAACACCAAGACCTCCAGGGAGGATTGGTTTCCAACACTATTGCTTTGACTTCATGTTCACAAAACTCTTCCTTCAGTAGTAATCCATCTTCGATTAACACCATTCAGTAGCTTTTTAATCTCAAACATTTTAATTTTGATCTCTACAAGTTTGATTCATATCTTACATGTTCCTAACTTTTTTTAACATCTGGAATACAGTTACAATAACTATTTTTATGGCTCTATCTGCTAATTCTAATATCTGTGTCCATTCTGGGTTTGCTGCTTTTCTTCTCATTATAGATTATATTTTAGGATATTAGACATTATGAATTTTACCTTGTTTGGTTCTGAATATTTTTGTATTTCTAGAAATATTCCTGAGCTTTGTTCTGACACATAGCTCAGTTACTTGGAAACATTGTGATCCTCTGGAATTTTGCTTTTAAGAGTTAGATGGGATCAGTGCAGTATTCACTAAGTTGGCTAATTACTCCTCATTACTGAGGCAAGACCCTTTTGAGTACTCTACTCATTGCACCATGGATTATAAGGTTTTCTGGTCTGTCTAATAGGAACAAGCACCATTACCAGCTCTGTATGAGACATGGGCTCTGTTATCTCTAATCCTCTCTGGTGGTTCTTTCTTAGCCTTGGGTAGTTTCCTCACACATAAGCACAAATCAGTACTCTGCTGAGCTTTCTCTCCAGTTCTCCCATGGTCCTGCAAACTATAGCCACTTTGGTCTCTCTCCTCTCAGCTCTGTCTCCTCAATTCAGGGAATCCACTTGCCCTCTCGGGGCTCCTCTTTCCTCTTCCTAGAATCTCTCACAATGCAGAAACCAAGGCCAATCACAGAGCTTACCATATTTGTTTCCCATCTCTCAGCAATCAGCACTCTTCATTGTCTGACTAGACAGTGTCATTGTTTCATATATTTTGTCTGATTTTTTGTCTTTTCAGGTAGGAAGCATAGCTGGTCTCTCTTACTCCATATTATCCAAAAGTAGAAGTCAGCTTTATCTTTATCATGTCATTGTACTTACGTTTTCCTCTGATATCTTCTAAAGTCTAGAGTACAATGTCATTATTTTACTTTTTCTAAGGACTCCAAAAGATAAGATCATGCTCTGTAATAATACAATTCCCCCCCCACAGAGGATAATAACACGTTTACTTAAATTTGCTATACACAACAGTAAGAACTTTCATAATAATATTTTTTTCTGTTATTTGAGAGTAGACATTTTCAAAAAAGGAAAGGAGGTGAGCATATTTACCTAAATGCAAGACTTCCTTCCTTTTAGTGCAACCCCTAAAAGATGATCAATTCCACAAATACCCTACCATTGTCAACATGAAAGGAGAGTACCCCTTAGCGTTCCTAGCTTTGACAACAACTGCCTGTGCTTTCTCTCCCTCTCCCTCCCTCCCTCCCTCTCTTTCCCCCACCCCACTCTCTGGCAGGTGTTTTGAATTTTGAAATCCCTCTGTCTGTCTGAAATCCCTAATTGTTGATCAGTCCCAGGTTTTTGTCATTGCCATCTTCTCTTTACCCATCCCCACCTCCTCTGCTTGACAATCTCTCTCAACAACTATAATTACTCTATTGCCTATATATACTTACAACTCACATTTTCACATCATGAGACTGTACCCATCTTCTTAGTATCAGATAGTAAACATCTTAATTTCACTGGCTCAGAATTTTTAAAATCAATCTATCCAATATAAATTTTATTTTTTCCTTTCTAAATGTGCTCCTCCACGTGTTTAGAGTTAATGAAAGTTAATATCACTACTCTGAGTCCTTTCTCACTCAAACTCAATTTCAATATATAATTTCTATATATTCCTTATTTCATCTTAAGTATAAATTAAACCCATAAACATGTATTTAATCCAAGTCTTCATCACATTTCTTGGTTTATTTTTATGTTCTTATTATTACCTCAGCCTCCATTCCCTTCTCCCAGACATAATTCTGCCTCCATTCTATAATGATTTAAATATGATCTGTTTTAAAAAGCACTATTTTTTGTCTTCTAATACAAACATCTTAGTATGACTCATAAGATACATTTTTCATCTGCTACAGGCACTCTATGCCCAACTTTAACCATAATAACTCTTGAAGGACTTTTAACAAACCCTATTTACCCATAAGGTGGCAGTAAAGCACTGCCGTTTAAATCAGTAACTTTGACTAGACCTATGAGCAACTCATAACATACCAATAATAGGATTTTGAGGCAAGTTGCTAATGTTCAATGAGCTACATATGTCTCACCACTTAAAATGGTGATAATACAGGGCTCCAATCAAGATGGCGGGGTAGAAGGACGTGGAACTCACCTCCTCCCACAAACACATCAAAAAATACTTCTACAAATGGAACAATTCTCACAAAACACCTACTGAACACTAGCAGACCTCAAACACCTGAAAGGACAAGAAAGATCTCCATGTAACCAAGCAGGATGAATGGAAAAAAAAAAAAAAAAAAAAGAGGAAGCAGGATAAGACCTGCACCCCTGGGAGGGAGCTGAAAAAGAGGAAAGGTTCCCGCACCCTGGGAAACTCCCTCACCTGTGGGGAGATCAGCTGGGACAGAAATACAGCTTCAGAGGCTCAGAGAAGAGCATAATAAACAGTTTGTGGCAGACAGAACAGAGAGAGACCTATACAGATGGTCATGACACCACCCTGTGCGCCCCAGCCGGAGACATGCGTCTGCTGGTATGGGTTGGGACTGGGTGCTGAAACTTGGGGTTTAGAGGACAGACCCGGTGAGAGGAATGCGGTTGGCTGCACAAAGACAGCCTGAAGGGGCTGGAGTGTGATATGGTCTCATCTGGGAGTCTCTGCGGAAGAAGCCCAGGCCTGCCATAGAAGCAAAGTGCCATTGCAAAGTGGCATGCAAAAGGAGGGGGTGGGGTCACCTTAGCAGCCTCTTTATCCACACGCCAGCCCCCACCTCCAAAGGCTCCAGGAGAGCACGCCCCAGCCGTCTTAGGGTTTCCCTCCTCAGCAGACTACGCTCCCCAGCTGCCACCTCAGCGGGCTCTTGCACCCCAACTGCCACCTTGGCGGGCTCCAGGAACAATTGCCAATGGGTTGCCCACATGCAGAGGCAGGGCTGAAACCAGAACTAAGCCCCAGGGGCTGCACAAGCTAGGAAGCAAGGCTAAAGTGTCTCCCCGCTGCTGCGCAAGCCTCAGAGTTACACCTCCACCACTGGCTTTCTAAATTCAGCACCTGCAAGACATCCGAGTGGACAATGGGTGCTCCTGTGACCAAGATGGACCTGGCCTTAGCAGCTGTAGGCCAGAGAGGGTCCAGGTGCATGACTACAGCAGTCTTGGGACCTGACTTCAATGGATCTGTGCTGGTGGCCTTGTGAAAACAATGCCTGAGGGACACCGGGGCTGAATGCCGACATTCCCATGGTTGAGGCAGGGCCAAGGGCAGTCCCAACAACAGTGTATTTTGGGAGCTTGCACAATGGGTGACAGGTGAAAAAACAGAACACACTCACTGGTGAACAGCTCTGGCAGAGGAATACTCAGTAGCTCCTTTCCCAGTGGGAGCACCCCAATCCCACCTACCTCCCAACACAGCTCAAAAATGCAGCTCAGAAATGGATCTGGGGCCCTCTACTACAACAACGAGGGAACAGGCCCAGCCCGTGACAGGGCAGTGACAACCACAGTGCAAAGAGGAGGTCCTGCTCAATATCCAGTGCAGGCTCTGGTCACAACACCAGTCACACCTCCCATCAAGGGAAATAACATCCAGCATATACTGAGGAAAGAGGTAACAGGCATCCACACTAAAAATAGCCCTCGCAACAAAATATATTAAATCCACACAGGCTAAACAGGAACGCTCCCACATAAAAATAGCCCTCCAAGACCATAGTATATAATGGTTTCTCCCAAGCTCATACAGCCAGAGAAATATAAGTAAAATGAAGAAGCAGAGGAACCACTCCCAATTAAAAGATCAAGAGAATTCCCCTGAAAGAACAATCAATGAAACAGACCACTTTAGTCTAACAGACATGGAAGTCAAACAGGAGATAATGAAAATACTGAAGGAATTAAGAAGGACTATTAATAGAAATGCAGATTACTATAAAAAGGAACTAGAAACTATAAAAAGGAACCAAGAAAAATTAGAGAACTCATTTGCAGAGATGAAAGCTGAGCTAAAGGCAATGAATACCAGACTGAATAATGCAGAAAAACAAATAAATGACCTGCAAGACAGAACAATGGAAATCACCCAATCAGAATAGCAGGCAGAAAGCCAAATGAAAAACAATGAAAGCAATAGAAGAGACCTATGGGATAATATAAAGCTTGCCAATCTACACATACTAGGGATCCCAGAAGGAGAAGAAAGAGAAAAGGGGATTGAAAATGTATTTGAGGAAATTATGGCTGAAAACTTCCCAAACCCAAAGGAGGAAACCGATATCCAGGTACAGGAAGCACAGAGGGTCTCAAACAAGATAAACCCAAACAGCACTATACCAAGAAATACTATAATAACAATGGCAAAAGCTAACAAAGAGAGGATTCTGAAGGCAACAAGAGAAAAACAAAGAGCTAATTAAAGGAAACCCCCAGAGGACTATCAGCTGATTTCTCTACAGAAATGTTGCAGGCCAGAAGGGAGTGACAAGGAATATTCAAGGTCCTGAAAGGGAAGAATCTACAACCTAGGATACTCTACCCAGGAAGATTATTATTTAGAATAAAGAATTTCCCAAACATGCAAAACCTAAAAGAATACAGCAATACTAAACCTATCCTAAAGGAAATATTGAAAGGTCTTCTCAAAATAGAAAAGAAGAATCTATAGGATAGACAAAATCATAATTGGAAGGTATATCACTCAAATAAGCCAGTACACAGATTTTTTTTAGAAATCAAAAAATTTCTATGAAAGCGATGATAACCACAATGAACAGCAAAAGGATGAACGTCAAGCTATAAAAGAGGACATCAAAATCATAAAATGTGGGGAAGAGAGTAAGAAAATGTAGATTTTTTTCCCCAGAATGTGTTTGAGGCTATATAACTACCAGTCTAAAACAAGCAGACATAGGAAGAGATTAATATATTCAAAAGACAGGGTAACCACAAATCAAAAATATACAATAGATTCACAAAAACTGAAAAGAACACAAGCATAATACAAAATAAAATCATCAAACCACAAAAGAAAAAACAAAAACAAAAAGGGACAAAGAAAAAAATATAAAATCAATGGGAAAATAAGGTTTAAAATGGCAATAAATACATGTCTATTAAAAATTACCTTAAATGTCAATGGATTAAATGCTCCAATCAAAAGACACAGAGTAGCATACTGGATTAAAAAGCAAAACAAAACCAAGATCTTACAATATGCTGACTACAAGAGACTCACTTTAGGGCAAAGGAAACACATAGATTCAAGGTAAGGGCATGGAAAAAGATATTTCATACAAACGGAAATGAGAGGAAAGCAGGGTCACAATACTCATACCAGACAAAATAGACTTTAAAACAAAGGCTATAAAGAAAGATAAAGAAGGACACTATATAATGATAAAAGGATCAATACAAGGAGAGGATATAACACTCATCACCACTTATGCACCCAAATACATAAAACAAATACTAACAGACATAAAGGGAGAAACTGATGGGAATACAATAATAGTAGGAGACTTTAACCCTCCCACTCACATCAATGCACAGATCTTGGAGACAGAAAATTAATAAGGCAACAGAGATTCTAAATGATACAATAGAAGAGTTAGACTTAATTGATATTTTCAGGACATTACACCCCAAAAAAGCAGAATACATTCTTTTCAAGTGCACATGGAACATTCTCTAGGACTGACCACATACTAGGGCACAAAACAAACCTCAACAAATTTAAGAGTACAGAAATTATTTCAAGCATCTTTTCCAACCAGAATGGCATGAAACTAGAAATCAGTCACAGAAAAAGAAATGATAAACAATTACATGGAGAATAAATGATATGCTTCTAAAAAAACCAATGGGTCAATGAGGAAATCAAAGAAGAAATTAAAAAATACCTTGAGGCAAATGACAATGAAAACACAACCACACAAAATCTATGGGGAATTCCCCAGTGGTCTAGTGGTTAGGACTCAGCACTTTCACTGCCATGGTCCAGGTTCAATCCCTGGTCAGGGAACTAAGATCCCACAAGCCATACAGGATGCAGCAAAAAGCACTTCTTAGAGGGAAGTTCACAGCGAAACAGGCCTTCTTTAAGAAACAAGAAAAATCTCAAATAACCTAACCTACCACCTAAAAGAATTAGAAAAAGAACAACAAACAAAACCTAAAATCAGCAAAAGGAAGAAGAAAATAAAGGTCAGAAAGAAAATAAATAAAGATTTGAAAAAAATCAATAAAACCAATAGCTAGTTCTTTTAAAGGGTAAACAAAATTGACAAACCTCTAGCCAGGATCACCAGGAAGAAAACAGAAGACCCAAATAAACAAAATAAGAAATGAAAGAAGAGAAATCACAACCGATACTGCAGAAATACCAAAAAAACCGTAATACTATGAACAATTATGTGCCAACAAATTCAACAACCTGGAAGAAATGGACAACTTTCTAGAAACACACAGTCCACCAAACTGAATCAAGAAGAAACAGATAACTAGAACAGACCAATCACTAGAAGCAAAAAAGAATCTGTAATAAAAAACAAAAATAAGAATCCCTACAAACAAAAGTCCAGGGCCAGATGGCGTCACAGGCAAATTCTACCAAATATATAAAGAATAACTTATACCAATCCTTCTTAAACTCTTCCAAAAGACTGAAGAGGAAGGAACACTCCCAAAGACATTCCATGAAGCCACCATCACCCTGATACCAAAACCAGACAAAGACACTACCAAAAAAGAAAATTATAGGCCAATATCTTTGATGAATATAGATGCAAAAGTTCTCAACAAAATATTAGCAGATGAATCCAACAACAAATTAAAAAGATCATACACCACAACCAACTTGGATTCATCCCAGGGTCATAAGGCTGATTCAACATACGCAAATCAATCATCGTGTTAAACCACATCAACAACAGAAAAGACAAAAACCACATGCTCATCTCAATAGATGCAGAAAAAGCATTTGATAAAATTCAACATCCATTCATGATAAAAACTCTTACCAAAGTGGGTACTGAGGGAACATATCTCAACATAATAAAAGCTAATTATGACAAACCCACAGTCAATGTAATACTCAACAGTGAAAAGCTGAAAGCCTTCCTGCTAAACTCTGAAAAAAGACAAGAATGCCCACTCTTGCCACTTCTCTTCAGCATTGTACTGGCCTAGCCACAGCAACCAGACAAGAAAAAGAAATAAAACGTATTCAAATTGGTAGGGAAGAGGTAAAACTGTCACTATATGCAGATGACATGATACTATATATAGAAAACCCTAAATACTCTGCACAAAAACTATTAGAACTGATAAACAAATTCAGCAAAGAAGCAGGATACAAGATTAATATACAGAAATTGGTTGCATTTCTTTACACTAACAGTGAAATATCAGAAAATAAATGTAAACAAACAATTCCTTTTAAAATCGCATCCAAAAAAATAAAATATTTAGGAATAAACTTCACCAAGGAGGTAAAAGATTTATATGTTGAGAACTACAAAACATTAATAAAGTACACTGAAGATGACTCAAAGAAATGGAAAGATATGCCATGCTCTTGGATTGAAAGAATATTATAAAATGCCCATGCTACCCAAAACAATCAACACATTTAATGTGATCCTTATCAAATTATCCATGACATTTTTCACAGAACTAGAACAAATAATCCTAAAGTTTATACAGAACCATAAAAGACCCAGACTTTCCAAAGCAATCTTTAGGAAAAAAAACAAAGTAGGAGGCATAACCCTCCCAGACTTCAGACAATAATACAAAGCTCCAGTAATCAAAACAGCGTGGTAATGGCAGAAAAACAGACATATGAGTCAATGGAACAGAACAGAAAGCCCAGAAATAAACCCACACACCTATGAACAATCTTCAACAAAGGAAGCAACAATATACAGTGGGAAAAAGACAGTCTCTTCAGCAAATGGTGTTGGGAAAGTTGGACAGCCACATGTAAATCAATGAAATTAGAACACTCCCTCACACCACACACAAAAATAACCTCAAAATAGTTTAAAGACCTAAATGTAAGACATGACACCATAAAACTCCTAGAAGAGAACATATGCAAAACATCCTCTGACATAAATTGTAGCAATCTGTTCTTAGCCCAGTCTCCCAAGGCAATAGAAGTGAAAACAAAAATAAACAAATGGGATGTAATCAAACTTATAAGATTTTGCACAGCAAAGGAAATCATAAGCAAAATGAAAAGACAACCTATGGACAGGGAGAAAATATTTGCAAATGATGCAACTGACAAGGGATTAATTTCCAAAATATACAAACAGCTCATACAACTGAATAACAAAAAACAAACAACCCAGTCAAAAACTGGGCACAAACCCTAAAATGGGCATTTCTCCAAAGAAGACACACAGATGGCAATAGGCACTTGAAAAGATGCTCAACATTGCTAATTCTTAGAGAAATGCAAATCAAAACTACAATAAGGTACCACCTCACATAGGTCAGAATGGCCATCATTAAAAAGTCTACAAATAATAAATGTTGGAGAGGGTATGGAGAAAAGGGCACCCTCCTACACTGTTGGTGGGAATGTACATTGGTGCAACCACTATGGAATACAGTATGGAGGTTCCTCAAAAAACTAGAGTTATCATATGATACAGCAATCCCACTCCTGGGCATATACCCAGACAAAACTATAATTCAAAAAGATACATGAACCCCTATGTTCACAGCAGCACTGTTTACAATAGCCAAGACATGCAAACAACCTAAATGTCCATCAACAGTTGAATGGATAAAGAAGATGTGGTGTATATATATGTGTGTGTGTGTGCACACACACATACACAAACACACACACACACTGGAATATTAGCCATAAGAAAAGAATGAAATAAGGCCATTTGCAGCAACATGAATGGACCTAGACATTATCGTACTAAGAGAAGTCAGAAAGAGAAAAACAAGTACCATATGATATTACTTATATGTGGAATCTAAAATACAATACAAATGAACATATCTACGATACAAAAACACACTCGCAGACACAGAGAACAGACCTATGGTTGCCAAGGAGGAAGGGGGTCAATGGTGGGAGGATGGATTGGGATTTGGGGATTAGCAGATGCAAATTACTATCTATAGGATGGATAAACAACAAGGCCCTACTGTACTGCACAGGGAACTATATTCAATATCTTGGGATAATCCATAATGGTAAAGAATATGGAAAAGAAATATATATGTATAACTGAATCATTTTGTTGTACAGCAGAAATTAACACAACATTGTAACTCAACTATACTTCGATAAAATTTAAAATAAAATAAAATGGTGATAATAATAGCATATACTGGATTTTGAGGAGAAATGAAGGTCCAAAAAGTTTAAATAGGTTTAAACTTTAAAAGGTTAAATAGTTTAAATAGATGTCCAGGTGAGTAACAAATGGGGGCAAAATCTTAGGTAGAAACAAGAGGGCCCCTCTTTCATTGCCTACTTATTAATGCCCATTTCTGAACCCAGTTAAGGGAGAAAGCTTGAGATGGAGAGAGATGTCAGCAATTTCTGATGTTACTTTTCTTTTTTTCTTCTTCCCAGGAAGGTGAGAGCTCCTAAAATAGTCCATGCTGAGCTCTTATTCGGGTGTCACATTAGATGAAAGTTGAGAAATGTTTCTAACTAATGAACGAAACATCACTCTTACAATTCTATGGGCTTATTTTTTCCCCTACTGATTAGATCCTTTTTACCCGAAGAAAATCAATTCAAAGAGTCAGAACTGAGTAAACTGTTAACCATATATTTTCCAAACAAAAATTAGGAGTTAGTTGGAGTGTGGGTCTGTGTAGGCAGCCAAAGAGGTTCATTGTTATTTGAGACAGCATGCAAAAAATAAGACAACCTACACTGCAGTTAGTTTTCTTCAATTTCAATTTTAAATCTGTATTTCAATGTAATTTTGCTTTGAAATAATAATATATACTCTTCAAGAAGAATTTAAAAATACAGAAAAGTAAATTTTAATTAAAAAATAAAATTAACCAAGCTCTAACATTTGTAACTTGGCATAATGAAAAGGCTTATAACATGAAAAAAATAAATAAATAAAATAAAATTAAGCAAAACATTAAAACTAAGACACACTGTCATTAATATTAGATGAAAATCTTTCCTGAACTCTTCCTGTTCCTCTCTCTCTCTTAATGACTAAGTATATAGATTTAGTGCAATGGAAATGATATCATAAAAACAGGAACATGCTACTTTTGAAATGAGAATTTGCTGAATACAAGGTCCATATGCAAAAAGAAGAAGAAATCAGGGACTTCCCTGGTGGTGCAGTGGTTAAGAATCTGCCTGCCAACGCAGGGAACACGGCTCGATTCCCGATCCAGGAAGATCCCACATGCCACGGAGCAACTAAGCCCGTGTGTCACAACTACTGAGCCTGCGCTCTAGAGCCCACGAGCCACAACTACTGAGCCCGTGAGCCACAACTACTGAAGCCCGTACACCTAGAGCCCGTGCTCCGCAACAAGAGAAGCCACCTCAATGAGAAGCCCACACACCGCAACGAAGAGTAGCCCCCGCTTGCCGCAACTAGAGAAAGCCTGTGCACAGCAACAAAGACCCAATGCAGCCAAAAATAAATAAATAAATAAATTTATAAAAAAAGAAGAAATTATAATTTAAATGTGTGTAATAAATAGAAGATGAAACATTTAAAAGATATTTCCCAGAAAATCAAAAATAACAAATGTATAAGGAAAAACTCTAATAAAAAGCGTGTATCATATCTACTCTGAATATTACAAAACTTTCATGAAATATTTTGTTTTAATCTCTAAATAAATGGAAGTATATACCCATTCATCAATTAAACAATTCAATATTATAAACAGGTACATTCACTCTAAATTGTTTTGTAGATTCAATATAATCTTACTCAAATAGGTAGGTTTTTTTTTTGAGAATAACAATTTGATTTTCAAATTTATATGAAAATGTAATAGGAATAAAGAGCAGACAATATAATCTTGAAGAAAAACAAAGATGAAGGACTTACACTACCAGACAACAAGACTTATTCTCAAGCAATAATAATAAAGAAAATATATTGGTGCAAAGACAGACAAAGAGACCACTAGGATGGAATTTAGAGTCTAGAAACAGACTCATACATATATGATCATTTGATTAACAACAAAAGACACTGAAAAATTATGAAAGAGAACATCCTTTCATATACCCATGGGATATACACGTTGGAGAAAATGAATACTGACTCATCTTAATTTGAATTGATACTTATAAAAACAATTCGAAAAATCTTTTGAAGGGAAATATGTCTTCATGAACTTAGTGTAGGCAAATATTATTTAAACTGGCAAAAAAAAGCACTAAGTCTAAATAAAAATACGGTGAACCATGCAATATTAAAATTAAGAATGTCAATTCATCAAAATACACCATTAGTAGAGTAAAAGGTAAACCACCAACCAGGAGAAAATGTTTCCAATACATGTATCCAACAAGTGGCTCATATTAGAACTATGTGGTGTCTAAGTTTTAAGATTAAATAGAGAGGTCAGCTAGAAAGAATATACTCACTGCTGGAAGAATTAGGCTCCCTCTGCTTTCTCTCCTTTTTTAAAATTCACATGAGCAGTAATATACCTTAAGCACACAGAAAGAACAGCTTAGTGATTCATTTATTCTCCCATTTTGGTACGGAACTTTGGAGTTTAACTTTCCATCAGAGATGACTAAATCTAATTTTTAAATTCATTTCTTTCAACCTTTATTTCATGGTGTCTCTCTTCATTCTTCCCCTCACCTACCCAACCTATCAGAAGAGGAAAACAATAAAACTGCCCTTTTCCAAATCTTCAAATAGTCTTATCTGTGAAAAATTTGCAGAATTTTGTAATCTCATTATTTCTGCATCTGAGGTTAAATTTCAGGTTAGGAGTTAAGCTTTGACATACCAGACACCTTTTTCTTTCCTTATTTTCAAATTTTGCAATGTACTTTACAACCTGGTCCCCATGTATTTTTTTGGATGCTGATGGAAAATTTTGACACACTTTTCATTTTTGTGGTTCATTTGTTTAAATCTAGAAGAAGTCAATTCTATGACCTGATTTCACTCTGCCACTGTGCTTTGGTTATCAACTGCTGGATAGCAAATACTCCAAAACTGAGTGACTTAAAACAATAACAACAATTTGTTATTTTCACAATTTGGGGGATTGACCAATTAATTCTGCTTCACATGGGGTCAGCTGGAGTACTGGTGTGGCTGGAAGCTTCAAAATAACCTCATTCACAAAGCTGCAGTTGGTACCGCCTGATATCATGGAGCTCAGCCATAACCATCACCTGGGAGCACCTGTTCTATTCAGCTTCTCTGCCATAAATAATATTAATTCAATTTTAACATACTTTTTTCTGGCTGGAGAGAATTTCCTGAACCCTGAGCTTTTCATCTACACTCTTCTTGAAAAATGGGCAATTCTTTTAGTTTACTTCTCCCTTCCTTAATCTTAGTGACAGCTAGAAGAACCACATGGCAGACAAAGAAGACTTCAGAATAAGAAATATTACCAGGGATAAACAGGAACATTACATAATGATAAAGGAGGCAATTATAGATGTGTGTTCACCTAATAACAATCCTAGATGTGTGTTCATCTAAAATCAGATTATCAAAATATATTAAACAAAAATCAATAAGACTCTAAGAAAGAATTTAAAAAATTAACAAATATAATTGGAGATGTCAACACTTCTCTGTCATTGATAGAACAAGTGGATGGAAAATCATTAAGAGTATAGAAGACCTGAACAACACAACCAGACAAATTGTTGTAACTGATATGCATAGAGCACTTCACCAAACAACAGCAGATTACATAATTTTTTTCAATTGCACATAAACATTTACCAAGATAGACCATATCATGAGATATAAAACTAATTTTAAAAACTTCACAGAATAGAAATCACACAATGTATGTTCTCTAGAAGAAATTAAATTAGAAGTCTACAACTGAAAAATATCTCAAAAATCCCCAATTATTTGCAAGTTAACACATGGTTTCTAAATAATCCATGAGTTATAGAGAAATATTCAAGCAGTTTTTAACAGAATGATATATGAACACAATCTATCAAAATTTGTGGGTTGCATCTAAAGTAGTTCTTACAGGGAAGTGCATAGCATTTAATGGTGTAAGTAAAGAAGTGTATTAATCGGTAATCTAAGTTTTCCATTTAAAGAAACAGGAAACAGAAAAGTAAATACAATCTAAAGCAAGTAGAAGGAAGGAAATAACAAAGGTAAGGGCAGAAATCAGTGAAATTGAAAGAAGGAAAACCACAGATAAAAATCAGTGAAACAAAAAGCCATTTATTTTAAAATGGTTGCCAAAAAGGGGGGCTGGGGAAGGAAGGGAGTAAAAATAACCAGTATCAGAAATAGTGGAGGAAACTCACAGATACTAGTTGGATAATAATATGATGAATGCACTCCATGCAAATGAATTGAAGTGCTTAGATGAAATAGACAATGTATTGAAAGTCACAAATTATTAAACTCACTCAAGAAAAAATAAATAATGTGAACAGTTCTATCTAGTTAAAATTTTTTTCAGTAAAGACACTTCCAGGGCCAGATGGATCAAAGATAAATTCTACTAAATATTTAATGAAGATTTAATCCAAATCTACACACTCTCTTCCACAAAACAGAAGAGGACGGACCACTTTCTAACTCATTTTATGAGGCCAGCATTACCCAGACATCATAGTCAAAGATAAGAAAAAAATCAATACACAGAAATTTTCCATAAAATATTAGCAAATCAAATTTAGCAATATGTATTTCTGGATAAAACAAAATCAAAACAAAAACTCTCTGCCAACTAGATATGGAATGGAATTTCCTTAACCAGATAAAGGGTATCTGTGAAAAATCTGGATCCACCATTATACTTAATTACGAGAAACCTAATGTTTTCCCCCTAAAAACAGAAAGAAAACAGGGGTTTCGGCTCTCAACACTTCTACTCAATATTGTATGGAGGTTCTAGTCAGTACAATAAGGCAAGAAACAGCCAAAAAAAGGGAAAGAAAAGAAAAAGCATCCAGATAGGAAGGAAAGTAATTAATAAAATTGTCTTTATTTGCAGACTACGTGATCATCTATATAGGAAGTATGATGGAATCTACAAAGCAACCTATTAGAACTAGTAAGTTTAGCAAGGATGGAGGGTGTAAGAACAAAATACAAAATAAATTCTATTCCTAATATACTAAGAGGAAATAATCAGCAATTTAAATGAAAAATAATGCCATTTCTAACAGTATCAAAAATATGAACTATTAGGAAATATATGTGATGAAAGTTGTGCATGTCCTGTACATTGAAAAAATAATTCGCTGAGATAAATATAAAAGTCCCAGAAAAGTCAAAACAACATTGAAAAAAGCAGTTTGAAAGCTAACTGGTTTTAAGAATTATTATAAAGTTACAGTGATCAAGACAGTGTGGTATTAGAGTCAGAATAGACAAATAGATAAAAGGAAAAGAATAAAGAATCCAGAAATAGAGCCATACACTTATAGATAACTAATTTTTACAAAGATGTAAAGACAATTCAGTGGAGAATGATAATCTTCAACAATGGTGCTAGAATGATTGGATGTATTTAAGCAAAAACAATGAACTTCAATCCACAGCTTACATCACATACAAATGCTAATTCAAAATGGATCCTAGAAGTAAAATATAAAACTATAAAAAGTTTAGAAGAAAATATTTTGTGACCTTAGGTTGGCCAAAAGTCTAAGATATGACACCAAAAGCATTATCTATAAAATAACTATTTGTAACATAGACTTCATCAAAATTAAAATCTTCTTTTTAAAAACACTTAAGGAAGAAAGATGAGACAAACTAGAGAAAGTATCAATCTTTACAAAGCATATATCTGATGAAAGAATGGAATTTAGCTCATATAAAACTCTCAAAACTTAATAAAAAGAAAACTAACAACCAAATATAAATGTGCAGAAGATCTGAATGGACATGTCAAAGCATATATATGGATGGTAAATAAGCCAACCAAAAATGTATATTTGGAAATCAAAGGGATGGATCTAAAACATTATGATACGTGAAAGAAGCCAGACAAAAAAAGAGTACATCCCGTATGATTCCATTTATGTCAGTTCTTTTAAAAAATAATAGGGGAATTCCCTGGTGGTCCAGTGGTTAAGACCACTTTCCAACACAGGGGGTGCAGGTTTGATCCCTGGTCAGGGAGCTAAGATCCCACATGCCTCCTACAATTGTTTCTTTCTTACTGCTCCCCAACTCATAAAACGGCAACTCCAGTTTTTCCAGTTGCTAAGCCAAATCCTTGACTATACTCTTTTTCTCACACCCAACATGTGACCCATCAGCAAATTCTTTTGGCTCTATCTTCAAAATATGCCCTAAAGCTAACCACTCTTCATCACGTCCATTGCTAATCCTCAGTGCAGCCACTGTCTTGTTTCACTTGAACTATTACAATCTTCTAATTACCATCCTTGCTTCCTCTTTCAGTATGCATTCAACATTATACATCAACACAACACATTCAGCCAGAATAATTCTAAATAAAATTTTTATCATGCCACTTCCTTCATCATAAATCTCTAATAACCAGGTTAGTTCTTTGATGAAGGCCCCATACGCCTACCTGGGAGCAATTCTCTGTTTTTTATTTTGTCCTCTGGTCCCTTGGTTATTCCCTCTGAATCACCTCTCCTCCCCTGGAGAACCCCCCCATAAAAAAATGGCTTATGTTTACAGCTAAGTAATTTTCTTAACCTACTTTCTGTCCATATATATTTTGTATCACATTTCACAAAACATGGCTTCTTCATTTTTTACTGTCTGTCCCTTTCAGCCTAGGCTTGCTTAGTTTCTTCAAAAATGTTTTGGGTTCTGCAGGTACCATTTTGCATTACATTTTACTGGACAAAAGGCACATTTCAAATCTATTCGAGAGAAGTCCTTCTCAACCTCTGGTCCCTGTATGGTTACTGTCAGACAATGCCAAGTAGGTGCTCTATTGTTTCACAGAGAGTTGATGAGATATATCCTTAGGGTCCTTAGAAGGTCCTGACTAACTAGTACAAGGGGCTTATGAAGGATCATCTGAAAACTATCTGAGGTTTAAGAGGGTTCGATAGTTTCATACTTGTATACACCTTGAGATGTTTTACTGGAAGCAACCAGGCTTTTATTTTTGTCCCGAGTCTCTTTCTGAGAGAGACTAGGGATGAGAGACAATTGTTTAAAATCCAGAAAGCCGTAGGTTTTTATATCCCCTCTAGATTCTGCTTGAAAACTGAACAATTCCTTCTTTAGCTCAGCTCTCTTTTTTCTGTGCCTCTTGATGAAATCAGTTGATATTTTCAACATTTAACCTAGAAATCTCCTTAGCAAGATTTATCAGTTTATTAGATGACATTTTTCCTATTTTCCATGTTTGCTAAACTTTTCATCACTAAATTTTTAAAAAAGCCTCCTTTCCTCCAGCTTCTTGTAACATTTTTGTCATTTTTATTTAAGCCCTCTCCAATGGCCTCCTTGAGGCTCATCAGCCTTCTGCTAATAGTTTCTTCTAGGCCCTTCTAGCTTCTGCCTACCACTCAGTCCCAAAGCCAGTGCCATATGTTTAGATGTTTGTTATATGTATTTGTTATTTCCACACACAACTTCCAGATACCAAATTTGGTTATACTTATTAGTGCTACATTATAAACCAACTTTAAATCAGTGGTATAAAATAACAACCATTTGATAGTATTCATGGATTCTATCAGGGCAGGGAACAGGGAACAGGCAATATAATTTCTCTCTGGTCCATAACATGGAACTTCAGTTCCAGAAGATTCAAATGGTTGAGATGACTTGAATGACTGGGAAGTAAAATCATCTGGAGGTTCTGACATCTGGCCAGGCTGAGTTCAGCTGGGACTTTTGACGGGAACATTTATGTGGGACACTGTCAGGTAACTTGGGCTTCTTACAGCATGATGGCTGCATTCTAAAAAGGTACACACCAAGAAGGTGATCCTGTTCAAGCTCCTCCATTACATACTGAGTATGAGGAGATGATGGGGGCTGACAACATGCCTTATAATGTATAGGTCTCCATAAAGAGCTGCTTTCAGTAATCCTAAACTTTTTGCTGGTTGCAGTGACTGGGTAACACTTTATACTGTCTCCTTTGAGGAGTGGAGTGGGTATGTCCTAAGTGTGGGGAAAAGGGTGTGCAAAGTTATCTAGTAGTCACAGGGGATAATTGTCTACAAAATTCATACTCCACTGTTAGAATATACAATCATT
The DNA here is from genome assembly GCF_059928025.1 of Delphinapterus leucas. NCBI lineage: Eukaryota > Metazoa > Chordata > Mammalia > Artiodactyla > Monodontidae > Delphinapterus > Delphinapterus leucas. Next base: position 125,801,888 of record NC_143131.1, read on the forward strand.
GCTGGGAAGTGGAAGCCCAACAAGGGAATTGATTTTTCTACCCCAAATTGCATATAACTGTGATCATGTGACTAGTTCTCAGCAATGATGAGTGTGTTGTGTTTTATTTTTAAGCCAAGTTGGTAAAAAATCATGTGTGACTCCTTCGCAATAATATTCTTCTTCCCATCACCTTGATGCAAATGAGCATGGCAAATTCGAGCCATGTGTTGAAGTCAGAAATGAAAGAGGACTAGGTCTCTTCATCACAGCTTGGAGAAAAGCTGCCTGTAAATCAGGGATAGTCATCTGGACTTGACACAATTGAAAAAACAGACCTCCTCCTGTGTAAGTTATTATGCATTGGGGTAATTTGTTATATTAACTGAGATTATCCTACATAAAACAATTTGTAGGGAATTCCCTGGCGGTCCAGTGGTTAGGACTCCGAGCTTCTACTGCAGGGGGTATGGGTTTGATCCCTGGTCAGGGAACTAAGATCCCACATGCCGCAAAGCATGGCCACAATTTGTAATAAAAGGTATGATGTGAAATTTACCTGCATCAAGAGTATGGAGATAAGGGAGTTATTGGGTTGTACTATCCGACAGATACAGGATGGATTCAGTTTTTCGTATACTCAGGCAACAAGACCAAGTCATACATATTGACTTCTATATGTAACATAACTGAATAAAATCTAGCTTTTGTAAATTGAATCATATAAGCATTGATCCTCCCACACAACATAGTTAGCTTCTACTATTTTTTCTAGTGTTTAGGAAGGATACTGGCATATGACAAATAAATCTTCACCCTCAAAGGCTACAGAGTAATAACGAGTAACATCTATAAGTTAGGTATATACTCATAATATAACACATGCTATAAGCCATGAAAGGTAAAATGCTATGTTTTATTACAAGTCAGAAGAGAGATTGATTTCTTCTTGGGCAACTGTGGAAAACATTTCAGAACAGTCTTTATTTTAGCTTGTTCAGGCAAGTTGAATCAGATTCTGATAGGCAGGGGTAGCAACAATTGTTTTAGAGAAAATATTAATGAACAGAAGTGCAGGAAGAGAAAATACAGATTACTCAGGAGCCTAGTGGTACGAGCCTCTGATGCTTGGAAAGGAAACAAGGAGATGAAATTGAGACAGACGGTAGGCCAGATCACAGAAGAACCTTGAATCCCAAGCTAAAGCTCTTTAACTTTATTGGCTAAGCTTTGTAAGCAATGAGGAGGCACTCCCAGTTACTGTTTACCTGGAGTAACTTGTCTGGACCAGTGCTGATAGACATGGGAGAGAATCTGTGTAGCAGAAATAATGGTATTGTTGAACTTAGAAATAAAAATTCTTGCAGAAGCTTTTCTCTAGTTTAGGGCAAACCTAATAATGCCTTGTTCGAACTAAATCACTTGACCTGTGAAATACTGCTTCCTTGTGATTTTAAAAGACTTTGGCAAACTTTCCCCCCATATGGTAGAATGTATTAGCAAACATTTAAGAGGCTTCCTCTGATGGTTATAATTAAGCTTCAAAGGGAACAGGCAAAGTCAGACATTGAGTTGGGCTGAAACTATTTCCATTTTCCTATTGTTACCAATATGCAATCTACCCTAGCTTGCTTTCCATCATATTTTCCAGAGGGTGAATAAAGGTTCCGATTTTGGTGGTAGAGAAAATCAGTATGCCAGCAAGAATTTTTAATGCTATATGATTCAGAGCTAGTTGAATCACCTTGGGCCACTGTACACTCTGTAAACAGCACAACACTCTGAACTTTTGGGTCCTGGCCTATTTTCAATCTCCTTTTCAGCTGTCTTTACCAGGTATCCTATGCTTCAGCCTACTGAACTATTTGGTATTCATATAGTCAGTAGTCTTTACACTTTCAGCTTGATTTTATCTATACCTGTGTGCCCTCCTCCTCTACTTCATCATCCAGTCTTATTTTGCTACAGAACTCTTATTTTCCTTCAAGATTCACAGTTGTGCAAGTATATGTTTTTAATGAGAACTTCTATGATGATACTATCATTAGAAAAGATGTATAAGATGATACTATCTTAGAAAAATTAATTGGATCTTTATGCACTCACAGCACCTTGAAAAATATATTTTCTAGAATGTTATTACATTATATTTGAATTGTATTTTCTATATCTGACTTGCTAAATTGTGAGCTCCCTGAGTACAAGAATAACACAATGTTATAAGTGCTAAATTCAAAACGTGCAAATTGCTATGAGAAGCTAGAAGAAGCAAAGCCAAATAATCCTATAGAAGCCATTCAAAAGCCTCAACACTCAAAGAATGGTATAGAAAATTAGGAGGCAGTTAAGCTAAGGTAACCAAAAGATTAGTGAGTAAAAAAATATAAATAAATATGAAAACAGTTTGCATTTTTTCATTCAAAAATATCAGTAGGAAAATTTAGAAGAAAAGTAAGATAAATCCCTGTCTTGCCCTCAGAATCATTATAATCTCATAATCTCACATTGTAGATAAAGCTATCAAACAAGAATTAATCAGTAAATAATGTAACATAGCAGTTCAGTACCAACCTGAATTGGTACTGAATATATATGTGTCTACTATATACCTTAGATATACCAGTCTAGTTACCATGTCAAAGAAGACAACAAAATTACTCTGACCTATTTTTCTTGACACCTAAGGATAATGGCATCCTTCCACAGTGTCCCTAAACCTATACTATAATAATCTCTTTTTCTCTCTTACCCAAATGAATGCCAAGCTGTAACACTTAAATTTAAAAATAAGAGATTTGAGGAGGCTTAATATAAAAACACATATACAAAATGCAACCTTAAAAATGAATTCAAGTAGAAGTATACAAAAACAATAAAGAAAGAAAGTCAAGAAGAGAGAAATCTCTGAATGAATTTTCTTAAGACAATATTAAGAGTTATAACATCATAAATTGATACAGCCACTATGGAGAACAGTATGGAGGTTCCTTTAAAAACTAAATCTAGAATTATCATATGACCCAGCAATCCCACTACTGGGCATATACCCAGAGAAAACCATAATTCAAAAAGACACATGCACCCCAATGTTCACTGCAGCACTATTTACAATAGCCAAGACATGGAAGCAACCTAAGTGTCCATCAACAGATGAATGGATAAAGAAGATGTGGTACATATATACAATGAAATATTACTCAGCCATAAAAAGGAATGAAATTGGGTCATTTGTAGAGATGTGGATGGACCTATAGACTGTCATACAGAGTGAAGTCAGAAAGAGAAAAACATATTGTATATTAACATATATATGTGGAATCTAGAAAAATGATACAGATGAACTGGTTTGCAAGGCAGAAATAGAGGCACAGATGTAGAGAACAAACGTATGGACACCAAGGGGGGAAAGCGGCAGGGGGGTGGGGGGGGTGGGTGGTGGGATGAATTGGGATTGACAACTGGGAGATTGGGATTGACACGTATACACTAATATGTATAAAACAGATAACTAATAAGAACCTGCTGTATGACAAATAAAATAAAATTCAAAAAAAAGAGTTATAACATCAGTTAACTTCCAAAAGTTTTATATAGAAAACTATACTTTATGGCTTAGATTGATTTCCACTGTGGCTAAAGTAATATAAATAAGTGTAGATAGCTTTGATCATAGTGAAATAGGATACGAAGGGAGTGTGGATTATGGGGAAGAGGTGATCAGTGGTGCAGGTTAGGTTACATGAATTAAAAGAGAGGGAGAGAGAGCTGCCACTCAACAACGTGCAAATTGCAAAATCTGACTCCCAATGATGTGATTAACTATGTGCTCCTGAATGAGAGTCAGTGAGTATTAGAACCTATTCCTTCTATCTCATTAGGAAGCAGGGAATGATAGAGGGGTTTATAAGTGAGATTACAGTCCTGTTGAAATGTGGCTACAGGAAATCAAAGAAATTAAAGGAATGGTAGAAAACTAGACATAAGCAAATATCTACATATTTAAAACAAGGAAGAAGACAGATTTTGGAAAATATTAGCTAGAATAATAACTAATGACCTGTGGTGAACACATAGTGCAAGTTATTTTTTAAGAATCATATTTGTTTTTTTGAATAAATGTGGAATTGCTAAATACAAGACAAAAATTTGGATAAAAGATTAATAAGATATAGATTCTGTTCACAAGGAACATCTAGACAAATAGAGGATATGTCTGATGGGCATAATTTTACAAAGTAGAATAGTTTCACAAGAAAAGCAAAGACACATGTCATGAGAACTATGAAAAATAAGTATTACTAGTGTCAAACGGCAAGATTCTCAAACTCAAATGCCTTCTAGGGTTAGCAAGTAAAGAATACATTTGAATGTGGCAGCTACCACTAAACTTTAGCCGACTTTTGCCACGGCAATGAAGGGCCCAAATATTAAAAAAAACAAACTTGTGTTTTATTTTCCTGTTAAATATTCAAACTGTAAAAGTCGTGGACTATTTTTTAAAAATTAAAAAACATTGTGTGGGTCAAATAAAATATATCAACAAGCCAGAACTGATCTTCATGGTACTAGTCTAGGATAAATTCCTTAGAGGATTAAGAAATGTTCTGTGAAGAATTCAGTAATTTGGACTTCCCATTGTATTATATATAGAATTTAGATGTGTAGTGATTAAAAAAAAGAAGATCCCAAGCAAAGACAACACCACAAGTTAAGGCCGGGAAATAGGAATGTGATGGAAGTAAATGAGAAACTATGGAGAGCTTATTTTGGAAGAGGTGTAGTCTATGATGATGTGGAACAGGAAATATGACAATATGAGCATTTAGGGGAAAAGGTGAGGATGATCAGCATTCCACAGAGATTCTTTAAAAGCAGTCATGCCAAATATACTTTACTGTATTTCATAAGGGTGAGAGCTTGGTAGCATGCCGGAAAAAATATGAACATTGATTTCAGTAGAGTAACCTTGGAGATAAGTTGGTAAAACATCTTCGAGCCTTTTTTGTTCAACATTTTTCAATGATATTGATGATGATCAAGAAGACGTTTACTAGATTTATAGCTGATACAAAGTTGGGAGCGATCACTAATGTGATGACATACTCAAGTTTAAACAATTTTGAGAGACTAAATGCAAAATTCCAACAAAACAGTCAAGGTGTTTTTGAGCCAAGAAAGTCAAAGAAATAAGATGCATGAAGATAACCCAGAAAGCCATCTTTAAGAATGGTAAGACTCAGAAAGTTTAATTAACATCCCTTAAATCACAGAATTTGTGGCAGAAGTGGAATGCACATTCCAGGTCTATCTAGAATCAAAGTCTATGGTCTTTCTTAGTCATCAAAGAACCACCAACTATATAAAAGTACTATGTCTATTTCTTAGAACTTTAGATTGTACTTTGTATTGAGTGGAAGATTGAAGTAAATGTTAAGGTCACAATAAATTAAAAACTCTATGTTTTATTATTTTCTGATCAAATATTAATGAAGTTTGGACCTAATATGCTGAGTAGATTTTTATATAAGCTATATAAAATTTTTATATAAGCTAATGCTTATAACTTATTTTAATTGTTCTTTTCTTCATTTCATAGTAGCAGCAGAAAATACTTGTTTCAACAAAGATATTTCAATCTCAGTCATTTAACAAATATTTTCTGAGTGCCTATTAATTGCTAAGAACATTTAAAAGTCCTGTGGATACCACAAAATTTCTCCCATTAAGGACCCACATTTTACCAAATGGGCATGTCTCTGGTTCCCTTTCTCATTGGCTCTCCTCACTTCTTCTTTTCCCCAAAGATAGCATCTAAACCCAGAAAAAAGCTTCATGACACTTGCAGAACAGTGTCTCATCTGCACTGGCCTCTGGTGAGGTGTTTCTTACCAGTTGGTTCCTGGATATTGACTTCAATCTCCCCATGAATTGCTGCAAAATGTCACATGGCTCCCATGGTCCCTGTGTTCCCTGCTTGTTTCTCCACACCCTCCAACTCCTTTTTTATCTATCTGATTTTAAGGACTCTTGGGGAAAGAAAAATTTATATTAACAAATAAAATGTCAAAAAATACAAACATAAATATGTGTATGTCCCTGGACACAGACCTAAGCGTTTTCAAAACAATGAAGCTGCACCTCAATAGATGAAGTGATATTACAGAATAAGCAGCAAAAGTTATAGAATCAAAATCACCCTTAAAATTCTTTAAATGTGTACAGATGACTTTGTGTGTATTACTCTGAATGGTAATACCTGCGGGTAAATGTATCACCTTATGTAACAGAAAATGTAATTTTACAGAGTTTTTGCTTTTAATTACATAAAAGAAAATGTGCATAGCTAATTTTTGGAAGTCAACTGAATGTATGTTGGGACTGCATTCTACTACGTCTATATAAAAGCCATGACTTTTACTGCCTTCTCCCATACCTCCTTTTATTTATTTTGTGTGTGTGTACATGATTCAACTCATTGAAACTTACCCTTAAATTATTTCCTATATTCCTTTCAGAGTATTACAGAAAACAAAATTCAAACTTCTCCCATCTATTTACTTGTAGCCAAAAGACTAGAAATACACAGCTTCTTTAGCATTTAGTTTCTCTGTAAACTATTATCTCAGCTTCTTAGTAAAGGAGTTAATTTAGTGATTCCCATAGCATGTTGCTTACCTTTCCCTTTAAGTTGTATGAAAAGAAAATAAATCTTTCACATGGGCTCAAAAACCTAACAAAAATTATTGTTCAAGATACTGGACATATCCTAAAATATTTATATATACCACTGATACAATATTCCCTCCCCAACACCTGCCCAGAGTCAAAATTTAATTTGTGCTTTCGTGCTCCCAAGCTTTGTTGTGGTGAACAGGGTAAATGATGAAGAAACAAAACTGAAAACATTCAGAAAAAGAGGGTAGATTCATTCTTCCTAAGAATCATTCTACCAAAGCACATACTGAAGGAAAGCTCTTGAAGGATGGGGGAGGTAGGGAAGGACAGAGTGGAAGGTGAGGAGACAGTAACATTTAGGTAAACAGAGATCCTGAGAGTTTAGAGCAAGGTACAGAAGCAACTACCATAAATGAAATTTGGGGGAGAGAAGTTTAAGCAGGTATCTTAGGAAGGACACCATGGATTTTTATGATGGAATATCACTGACCACCACTGTTTTTCATTCTGTGTTAACTCTTTTGAACTGTTTTCATTTTGAAACACAAGGTTATGCTTAGACTGGCCCTAAATATTCTGATCACAGAGAAGAAGAAAGAAACGGAGAAGGCAAAAGTGCAAGCATTGGGAGTGGAATGGGGAAGAGGAAGGGAGCACCATACCTAAAACCAAGCCTTTGCAATGTTTCAAAGTTTCCAAGCACTGCCTTCAGGGAGGTGGATCTGAGATCTGTTCTCCCATCTTCTTGCTTGGCTGCCTCATGAAGGAACCCCTTCTCTGCTGCAAACCTCAGCAGCTCAGCATTTGGCTTGCTGTGCATTGGGTGAACCAAACCTGGTTTGGTTAACACTTGCCAGGCACATACTTTCCCTTCCCAATCCTATCTATACTCCTCTCTCCTCTATCATTTAAGTTCAAGTCTTTAAAAATTGTCAGGGAGGCAATGAAAAGAAAATAATTCTCACTTTTATCACAGTCACGCTTCCGTTCTGAATAAACAGTAATATCTTATTTGATTATCAAATTCAGTGGAATATAGTCACCATTTTCAAAGACAGAAAATGCATCCTAAATATTGAGATGAATCAAAGTAAAATTCCTAAAAATATGTAACTTCCAAATGGAAAACAAATATCCTGAAATAAAGGGAATAATAGCTGAACTTTCTATATATTTTCTTAAAGTGACTGTTTTAAAAGGAAACCAATTATTTAGATATATAACTTCTAAGTTAGTTATTTATACACTGCATTAATCACTTGTGTTTAAATTGGGCACGTTTTTCATAGTCTTCCCATACTCGAAATTGTTATATTTTTCTTCATATTTTTAGTAGCAGTTTATGATTTGAGACAGACTTTCTCATAGTTTATCACTATAACCATGGTGGGTTTTTTTGTTGTTGTTCCCTTAAAGAAAGGTTTGGCATCCCACTCTTTGACCTGTCTAGCAATTAAATTGGCCATGACAGTAGGATTCATCTAATTTTGTATGAAAAGTATATTTTCAAGGAGTCAAAACATAAAGAGCTTTATTATGACTACTTTTTTTTACTTTTCAGAAAAAGGAGAAATCTTAAATATTCTGCATTTCAAATATTCCTCAGTTCAGTAACTGTTAAAAATATTTTTTTACAAATTAAAAAAAGATACATTGACTCCCTAGTTCATTTTGGCTCAAAATTGAAAATCACTGGCATTTGACAACAATATTTTAAAAAATAACAATCAGATTTCTGCCCAGAAAATGATTTTGCTGATACAGTTCTGGTGACAATGTAGACTACCTACCTCTTTCAGGTACACCTTGGATGACGTGGACTCTGAAAATCCAAGTTACATCCAAGATTCCATTCCCCTGTGGTTACTCATCTGGATCACAGACATGTAGACATAGCACCAAGTGGGACTCCATCAATGAGTCAGTCATCCCTTTCATGCAGCAAAACCTTAGAGGGAAGAGCAAGGAGGATGTATTGGCTATTAGGAAAGCGCAGGCTGCTGGCAGAAAATGACATCCTCTAATAAGATCTAAGGTACGACTCATACAATTGTCCTAATTTTTAAGATTGATGGGAAGCATAAAGCATTCTTTAAGTTGGTGACTGGTTCCAATAAATGCCTATATAGTACTGCAAATGGTTTTAGAATGTGAGTTTATAAAGAAGGTGGAGATCCCAGCTCCCTCCATCATGTCTATATATATGTCTGAGTGTGTGGTTTAGAGCTCTGGGGAGTGTCTTGACAGAGAACCTGAGCTGGACAAAGCAGCCTTAATCTGAGTGAGGTAACCAGCACCATGAAAATATCAGGTGTCCTTCTGCTCCTCTCTCTGGCTCTTTTCTGCTTTTATTCAGGTGAGTTGTGTTTTTTTTTCCCTTAAAATTAAAATCCAATACTTATACTAAACGGGAAAAGACAAATGAATTTGCCCACCATATTTCAAAATCCTAACAATTTTTATATAAAAGACCAATTCTGAGAGATCATTATAATGACTGTGATGATGAAAATGGTGATGGTAATAATTACAGAAATAACTTTCATCTGTTGAGCATATACTATATTCTAGGCATGTACCCAGGGCTTTTATGCATTATCTCCAATACACATAGCAAGGTATTCATATCCAAATTCCATATATAAGAAAACTGTGGCACAAACAGTTAAGAAAACTGCAAGGACTTGTAACCAGTAAGCAGAATTTGGAATTTGAATCCGGGTCTTTAGACATCACAGATGATGTCTGTTCCACAGAAACAGTATGGAGAATGGGTACTTATTTTAAATATTAGCTTGGCTTTCCAAGACAACGGAAAGCTTTCCAGTCCTCATTATTCTTCTAATTAGGACTCAACTGAAATTGAAACAAGCAGAAAACAGGAAACTCAACTGGAGAATCCTTCAGAAAAAAGTTATTGAACCTTAGAATTCAGAAACATATATGCTATTGGTGAACTAAACAATTCTTCAAGTAGGGGAATATCTTTGGCCACCTAAATGAGCAACAGTCATATATTCTATGAATTCAGATTGTTCAAAGGACAATTGTACTTCAGTTTGATGTTTTTCATCACATCATCATCTGTGTGAATGAACAGGGCCATTGCATCTATTTCTTTCCTTCTTTATTATTCTACTCTATGCTATTGTAGTGGGCAAAATACACACTAGAGTCTCTGGACCCAAAACCTAGGCCCATCTCATCTACCAATGTCCTGTGTCAACTAGAGAAACAGCTCAACTCTCTGAGAGATTCTCTCATTTTTAGAATCCTAGACATGAGACTGAGTCCTGGGACCTTCCAGGTCTGGTGTACCATTTTCTGTGACAAAAGTAGTTGAATTTTGCTGCTATCAGAAATTTAAATGCCCAAACATGTAAAAACAACAATTTTTCAATGAGACTGAGCAGATGAAGAAGTCATTGTTCACGGGAAACTGGTCATATTTTCATAAACAAATCCATTCAGAAATATTAAAAAAATGCATAAACGATTTCTGTGATATTATGTAGTAAGTTTGACTACTAAAGCCAAGTAACTCGAGTAAGTGGCTCAGTCAACTGCTGAGATGACATAAAAACAGATTTGACTATATTAAAATCTACTTGCAAAGACTGACTCAGAAATCAACTGACAATCCTTGTATTGCTTCTCTTTAGAAAGGCTAACTGATCTATTTAATTGGACCTGGTTGACCAATACAAACAAATACTATCAATAATACTAAAACAGGGTCCTTGATAGACATGTTGGCATTTGGAAATGCATAGTGCCCAAAAGCCTTAATGTTGAGACCAAGAGAAATGAATTTCAGTCCTGGCATTTCCATTTTATAGCTGTGTGACCTTTCTGAGTCTCATTTTCCTCATCTGTAAAATGGGAATATAAAAGGACTAGTGCTAAATAGGGAAGTAAATGAGAAAATGCATGTAAAGTGCTTAACATAGTGGATGGAACATATTAAGTGTTCAAAAAATGTCTATTAATGTTACTATTACTAAGTTTTAATAACAAGAGTACTAGTTGGACTCAGGCATTGTTATTTAAGCTTGCTTCCACTTTGACATTTCATACATATAAGACGTTGGGCAAAATCTCTCCTCTTCTGATCAAAGAGCTGTACAGCTGAGAAATGACTGAATATTGTAACAATGAGTCTTCCCTGGTTATAAAAATCACTTGGAGTGTTTACAGAACTACAGACTTCCAGACCATATTTGGTCTTATATAATGGAATTTTTCAAGTGGTTGTCCTGGGAATCTGTATTTTTAATAATCAGTCATGCCATTGCATTAAGGTTGGTAATCACTACAGTAGATGAGCATTAACTTTTTTTCAAATTTAAAAGCTTTGTTCTCTCCTTATCCTTATCAAAATTCAGCAGCTCGTACCAGGATTGAAGCTAAGACTTTTATTATTTCAGGATTTTAAACTACCGTGCTAATTAGCCACGACCTAAAATCACACATACAATTATGAAGATGCAAGACCGTATTTATGGACTTCTTCTCTTTCGGGAATTTAGAGAGATGTAGCAGGAAAAATGAGTCACAGCAAAGAAAATTAGTTTGTCCTTGCCAGTCTAAATTTGGGCCAAGTCTTTAAAGCTGAGTATAGAAAGCAGAAGAACAATTTAGGACTCAAAGAACAAATAACAAACCCAATCCCTTTCCTCAATTGCCTGTGACAAAGTCTTTGGGGAGGGACCAAAAGCACTGAAATTTGGAATGGCAGAGTTAGAGGAAACTTTCCAACCCAACTTCTCCAAAGTGATGCCAGAAATGATAAAAATCATTCCCACAGTAAATTAGTGACTGGGCCAAGACGGTAACATGAATCTCCAGATCCTTAGACTATTTGTCTCACCCCACCCCAACCTCCAAGATATATTACCTCATCACAGTCCATATCCACATATCACTTGCCAAGTTTCTACTGTTCCCTAAGAGGAGAGCACATATAAAAGAAAATAACCAAGCCATGACTTGTTGAGATGGCCAAGAACCAAGAACAAGTATCATCCTAGGCTTGGGGATTTCCTAATTTTGCAAATCTCACTTTTTGCGTATTCGGAAATTACAGTGTTTGGATTTTATGCTTTTTTTTTCAGGTGTCTTCAGTCAAGGAGTTCAGGTCAGTACATAATTTTATTTATCCTTCAGACCTGAGTGGTTCTTGGCTGGTACTCCCTGACCAAAGAGGTTGTCTATGGGTAAAAGAGCAAAGAAATGGACAAGCAGGCCAGATGAAGAAAACAGCAGAAGTACTTAGTTTTCTAACTACAATATCTTTATGAGAATACTGTTTTCAGTTTAAAAGAAACTAAACACCCACTCCCAGATTTTGTTAAAGTAAAATGAATATAAATAAAAATAGAATGAACTTGTGGTAACATTCATGCTCTTTCACTGATTTCACTGTGTGATCTTAGGCAAGTTACTCAGCTTTTCTGAGCTACAATTTCCACAGCTATAGAAAAGGGATATTATTATTTACCTCACAGAATTGGACTTAAATTACATAAATTATGTGGGAGCATTTGGTAAACTATGCATAGTTACAAAAACTATGAAAGGATTAGTTATTGATCAATAATTAACAGCTTCTGAAAGAGTTAGGACAGAGGTTATTATATTCTTTTTAGAAGTAAGGCAACCAAGAGTTGACAGAAAACTTCTTTAGTGCTTTATACTGAGTATACACAAACTGATCAATCAAACTTAAATACAACTTGGGTTAAAAATTGGAATGGGCACAAATTATCTTTATTGTTTGGCTGATTTTTTCCAAATTAATCCACCAACATTTTTCCAGTTTTCTTGTTCTAACTATCAAAAAGGCAACAGAAACGAGGTATTTGCTCTGCCAATCACATCCCATGTCCATATTGAACATTAATACTTGACTTGGCACTGGTTGTTTTTTGCCTTGCTGTGCCCAAGAAACCTTGGCATCAAAAGTTTCCAGACACGACTAATTGGAGTTGGCAAAGAAGTTGAAAAATATTTTCCAACCCTAATATAACTACTACATTGCATAAGACTTTTTTTTCAAATTTTAGCATCTCAGAAATTGGAAAGTATCTTACAATGAAAGACACCTTACAATTAATTGCCTCTGTGTGTGTGTGCATGCACCTGTGTGTGTCTAATGCAGGCACACGTGTGTTTGTACTGGTATACATAATTGTACATTTTTAAATTGATTTCTTATGTTTAAATACACATGGTAGCACAGCCTATGTTAAATATCCAAAAAAAGAAACATGAAAAGGACATGAGATCCAGCCAATACATTTTATATCCCATTAGGTAGTAAAATATGATTAAGACCATTACACATAGGTTTTTAAAATATGGAATTTAATCCTGATTTTCTCATTAACACAAAAGTCACTTCCCTTCTTTGGGCTCTCATTTCCCAGATTGTTAATGTTTCCCAGATTTTTAGTGGTTCCTAAAGTTCATTTAAAATAATCTATCTGCTTGCTTTAGGATCTCTGGGGATGCTTACTAAATATTAATATGTAGATCCTCAGGGACCATGCCAGGCTTACTGAATAATAATCCCAGGTGGGAGGTTTTGAATCTGAGTTCTAAGAATCTAGTGCTGGGATGTACTGACTTTGGAGCACTCAAGTATGTTGGAGACTATATAGATGAGCTCCAATTTGAAAACTTCCTGCCTGTGTAGTTTGAAGGATGTCTCTTTCCCTTCTCATTGCCTTTGTTTCTACATCTGTAAAATGAAGAGTTGGATTTAGTGATCTTTAAAGCCCCTTCTGGCTTAGGTATCTGAATCAGTCTGAACCAAGCATGCCTTGCGAAGACTGCTGTCTCTTTTCCATTCAAATATAAAGGGCAGGGGCTTCCCTGGTGGCGCAGTGGTTAAGAATCCACTTGCCAATGCAGGGGACATGGGTTCGAGCCCTGGTCCGGGAAGATCCCACATGCCGTGGAGCAACTAAGCCCGTGCGTCGCAACTACTGAGCCTGCGCTCTATAGCCCACAAGCCACAACTACTGAAGCCCACATGCCTAGAGCCCGTGCTCTGCAACAAGAGAAGCCACCACAATAAGCCCGCGTACCGCAACAAAGAGTAGCCCCGCTCGCCGCAACTAGAGAAAGCCCGCGCGCAGCAACGAAGACCCAACGCAGCCAAAAATAAATAAATACACAAATATAAAGGGCAAAGAGGGTACCACCTTTAGGATGACATCAAGGCTACCCCTTCTCTTCTGCATGCCTGGAAAGAGGGTGACAGTCCCAAAGCCAGGCAGAAAAAGTTGAAACTAACCTTAGAAGCATGCCTGCCCAAGTTTGATCCAGCCAAGACAAAAGGAAGAATGATTTTTTCCAACACTCAAGTCAATCTTTTCATGCCAAGAAGTCTCTCCATTATGAAGCATCTGATGGGAGATTACCGCTAGCAGTCTAAATTAGAGATTTGTAAAAGTTTCTCATTCTTTCAAAAATATTATTTGAGCTAAACAAAAAGCATGTTCTGAGACTTTTGGAATTCATGGTCCTACAAATTCATGGTCATTTCCCTGTAAATGTAAATGACTAATATGCTACCAACTCCAAGTAGGAACATTAAATAACATAAAATAATAATAAAATAAAAATAACTTAAAAACTACAATTTACCATCACCACCTTTCATTACAGAAATTGTAGCATAATAACAAATGCTTGAAAGTCATAATCTCAGAATAAGGATAGTCCTTTAACCTGGATAAATTTTGCTTCTAGAATCACTTACTACGCTATGTTTATTTTTCTTATTTCCCCTATCAGGCTGTGTATTTGGGAACCATATACTTAAAGAGATGTTTAAATGAATATTTCTGATTGGAATTAACAAACCTCTCAAAAACAATAATTGGCAACCATTTTCTTTTACAATAATTTTGGGGATATCTAAGTTCAGTTTTATTTGTATTTTAAGATAAATGCATGGTAAATTTTAATAGTAAAACAATGCTCCATGACTAGAATATGTTTGGGGCTGTTAATTTTTCCTAATTAGCTTGAATTCACTTTTAATTAATATACTGACAGAATACCTAAATACAATTTGGAGATGTTAACCAGCCTCTACGACTTAACTACAGAGGAAAACTGAAGCCTCAGAAAGAGGACCTTGCTGAGTCAAGTTTACCAACAGCAGTAAAGCTATGCAGTCTACAACTCAGGACCCCTGACTCCATACTGAGTGAGCTTCCACAGCTCCATGCTACCTATAACCAGCAACAGAAAGCCATTGTGCAGTTCATGGGAAAGTGCTTTGAGCAGTATAATTGTCTAACAAATACATGTCTTAAACAAAGAAGTAATTAAAACAATAGTTTCAAGTAAGATAACCTGTCTCCACATGTTGAAGGAATTCTGAAACTTGAAGGAAATGGAGGAAAAGAGAACAGAATTGACTGCATTGGCTCAGGTCAGAAATGTTGAGGGTGGGTATAGGTGGTAAATTTGGAATTAGTGAAGATGCTTAAGATAAAGAAATACATGAAAGACAACACTTGCAAGGGGATAGAAATGATGTTTTAATCTGAGGGTAGGCTGAGGAATCTGAAGAATGGTGCTGTTATGAAAAATGGAAAAATTAGAATGTAAAACTAGTTTGGAGGGAAAAATAAAGTTATATTTTGATCATAAATGAATATTAAGTATGAATCAGATTGTTGATTAAAAGTGTCTTGTACATTTCTGACCAACAGACATTAGAGTTAGAGATTTTGCTGAAGACTCAAGAAAAAAAAGTCTAGGACTCATTAGCATCACCTGGGAAAACATATGTTCTCAGAGAAAATCAAGTGTATAAAATTTTCTTGAAAATGAACATGAATACTCAGGAGGAAACTAGAAAAGACAATAAAAAGGATAGAGAAGATATAGGTGGAGAACTGGAGTACTGACATATACAGAAATCAGGAAAGAGTTTTGAAAAGATGGGAGTGGTCAAGAGTAGCACATATAAAGAAATCATGAACATTTTATAAATAGCCAATGGATGTTCCCTGAAAGATGTCATTTTTTTAGACCAGTTTTGGTAGTGTGGAAGGAGCGTGAAAACCGGGAAAGTAGAAGCCAAGTCAGGGACGGGTTAGGAAAACTGGTACAATAAAGAAAGGGATTGATTTAACCACATAAGTAGTCAAGGGAAGAAGAAATGAAGTCCTACATCCTAGGGAAGTTGTGTCTGAAATTTTTCTTTGGCTTTATTTGTAGAATTAAAATATTAAACTAAAATATCAATGATGCTGACTCTTCAGTTGATTTAGTGACCATATAAACTCACTTCACACCCAAGTTAAATGATTTTGTAGTCACTGTTAGCAAAGATGACTAATTTGGGTAACAAAAATGTCACTGCATTCCAAAATATTTAGGAAGGCACAGTTCTTTGAAGAACCATAAGAGGTCAGGCTGATACTAAACACTGGCACCCAATGCCTGGAAGTAGTATCTGAAAGCTGGACTATCTAAGGAAATAAATGGAGGCACTTGTTAAATTCAACACCAATCTAAAATTTTTAAAAAACTGTTTTAAGGGCTTCCCTGGTGGCGCAATGGTTGAGAGTCTGCCTGCCGATGCAGGGGACACGGGTTCATGGCCCGGTCCGGGAGGATCCCACAGGCCGCGGAGCGGCTGGGCCCGTGAGCCATGGCCGCTGAGCCTGCGCGTCCGGAGCCTGTGCTCCGCAACGGGAGAGGCCACAACAGTGAGAGGCCCGCGTACCGCAAAAAAAAACAACAAAAAAAATTGTTTTAAGCTAAGTGAAGTAGGGTAAGAAATAATGGGCTCAAAAATTCTAGAACGTGATACAATTTACATTATTAGTGTTTATAATAGTAATCTTACACATGACACTTTACAAAGTGTTTTCATAGGATTTATCATTACAACAACCCTAGAAAACAGGCATTACTGGCCCCTTGTTAAAGATGAAGAAATTTAAACTCAGAACACTGAGTGCACAAAATAATGCAGCTAATAAGTGGGAGAAACAGAATTCAGACTTAGGTTAGTCTAATCCCATCTTCAGGATAATCCCCTAGAATTACAGAGTATTAGGGCACTTGAAGTGGGGGGGGGTAAGGGTTGTCTTTCAGCTCTCCTAGGTCTCCCAAATGCCTCATGGAGGACACTTTAAAGGAGAAAAGATAATCCTATTGTCACCCTTTGTCTAGACCTGCTTCAGCTTGGACTGAGAAGCCAATTGCTTGGATTCTGTTCAAAGGAGTCTAAAATAAAAATACAAAAGAGGAGAGAAAATCTCAGCAGAGGAATGACACGACACTCCAAAATCAGCCTACTTCTTTTTGGCTCTGAGAGATGTGGGCTCTTTCTAGTCTCAACTCTGATATTCCTCTGCCTCACTCTTTGTCTCACAAAAGGGATTTCTGGCTGGCTCTACAAAGGCATTCTTAACCTCGCCCAACCTCTGGCGCTCTCAGAGAGTGGTCCTTTTCTGCCCCCAGTCACCAAGCTAAACATTTTCACACAGTGAGTGAAGTGGATCCTCTAGACATAAAGGAGGAAGCATTTGGGCAATAGTTGTTGTTCTCCCACCCAACTGCACAACTAAGGACCCAGCTTTATTTAAGCTACTCCACCGGAAGAAGTCACAGCTAAATCTTGGGTTATCAAAGCTTGGAGCATCATTAGAGTTTATCTAGTCTGACGGTACTTAGCATGTGCTATGAGTTACAGAGCCTTTCAGAATGTGATGAGAGACATAGTTAGGGCAGGCCTACAATGAGCAGTTTCTTTTCTACACTCCTCCTCCAGGACTATTTCAAATATTCCACACTGACTTTCTACAACTCTCAGGTGACCACATTTGATCCTTATAAAAACCCTGGGAATGAGACATGGCAGCTGTGTTTTCTGGTTTGGGGGTTTTAATTTTTTGGTTAAGAAAATTGAGGCGCAGGTATTGAGTACTTTGTCCAAGATAACACAACTGGCCAATGGCAAATGGCAGAACAAGTTCTATAATATGATTCCTGAGCTTACTTCAGGGATCATGAAAGGCCACTGCAATTTACAGGTATGTAGGTTTGTATCTATGTTAAGGAGGTTTGTTCATATACCGTTTGGTTGATTAGGTTTTATTCGCTGAAATCCTTTGCTTTTCCTAGTCTCATTCCCACGGGGCAGTGGAAGCGGCAAGTGGGTTTGGGGAAGCAGCTGGGTTCTAGAAATTCTCAAAGCGAAGACCCTCCCCCAGTGCCACTCCCATATCTGCTTTCTAAAGGACAAAAGACGCTACATCACAAGATGAGAAGGCCGGCTGCCAGGGAAAGGTGGCTTAAGGAGGCGTCTCTTTCATGTAAGAGACTTTCTTTTTTTCTTTTCCTTACCTGCACTGAGAGGCCACCTCCGGTATCTTCCCCATAAGCGTCTTTGCCGTAAACATCTTTGCCCCGGGTGTTTTAGCCATGGGTAACTAATTAGCCGTAAGGCAATTTTGCCGTAAAAGATTAACAGGTTGATCGTAAAAGATTAACAGGTTGATCGTTAGGGTTGATGATTTCGGTTTCCACTGGTAGGCAGTTTGGTTTCATTTATCCATTGATTCAGTACTCCAATTTTTATATTACATAAATCTTAGCCCTCATAATAGTCTAGACGGTGAGGAGCACACTGGCAGTCTTAAAATAGTGGATGATAAAAACTACACATATGGGCTCGATAGAAAACATGGTGATAATACTTACTTGACAATATACCAGGAACAAACAACAGTGTAGAAGCTTTTACGAGGCAATTCAAAGCTTAGTTACAAATGTGCATCCTAGTATTTGGAAAACAATACCTCTGTTAATGAAGGCAGAAATTTTAGCAAAAAAGAAACAGTGCGATGCCGATGCCAAACCAGGAGACGAATCAAGCAAAAAAAGATATAATACTATGAACTAAAGACGTTGATGGCAAATGCTTAGGTACAGCCCACAAAATTAAATTAGGTATTTGTGCAATATGGCCCTGAATTTGCACACATTTTAAATGAATTCAAACATGCTGTATTTTGCAATAAAGTCTTTTTAATTTTGCTATGAAAAATAAATTTCATTATATCCTCATTAATGTCCCTCTTTTATTTTTAGTAATTTTATCTTTTAGAGCAAAATTGCCTTAGGGTCAACTAGCTATCAGTGAAAGTGTTTGTGGCAAAAATGCTTGTGGCAAAGATGCTTACAGAAAAGAAGTTTATCGTGAAAATATTTATCTAGAACCTGTAGAGACACACATATCTCTGACTTGAGATGCCCTTTTCTCAGCTTCCACATTGCCTCTATTTGTCCCACTACGGCATTTACGACACGTTGTGCTGAAATCACCTGTCCCTCTGTTTCCCTAATGCAGATAAGATGGTGAGCTTATCGAGATATTTCTAACCACTTCCTCTTTGTATCACTAGCACCCAAACTGTGTTTTCAAAATACTATCAATAACTACCCATTAGCTCTTTGTGAAATAAAGGAAAATATCTATGATGATTCTGTGGTTTAAAGAATTTTCTTGACTCAAGCACACAATTGCAAATGTGTATATTAATGACATAAATACAAAATGCATTAGCTTTTGAAAAAAATATATTCTATGTTTTACAATATCCTAAAGATTTTCCAGCTTTTATTTTCTGTTTGGAGACCTAAAGAAAAGATTACTCTCCTGGAAGTGGTATGAGAGGATGGAGTGATCTTTAAGAGCACAGAAGAGAGTGGGCCTGTAGGTAGGACTGTAAGAAGCCTAGGTATCTCCTATCTGACCGTGCACTAAGAAAATCTCTGGTTAGCACCATACTACCCAATCTTAATAGTACAAGATGCCAAATTTCAACAAAAAGTGTATATTTAAGAGTCTCAGGTATCTTAAATCTGATATATGTGATAATATTTTTAAACTCAGTTGTATAGCTCTTTTGCTGGGCATTTTCTCATGCAAACCTTCAGAGGGCTTTATCAGTATATAATGGTTTGCTAATACTTTAAACAAATGGTTCCTCTTACCTCTGCCCATACAGTCCCCTAATAAGGTATTTTAATAAAGCCTATGTGGCCTGACTATAAGCATGGTCAAGGGTATACCATGACACTTGGTCTTTATTTCTCTCTATGAGGATGTGTTGGAAATCAACCATAGTATACTGTTGGAAATTCTGGGTCAGCTATGAGGAGTATGTTCAAGCACTGGTCTCAGTGCTTCTGGTTGTGTGGCACTGGTAAGCCACTTAATTTCCTGAGGATCAATTATACGTATTGGCTAGAGCTTCCCTGGTGGCACAGTGGTTAGGAATCCGCCTGCCAATGCAGGGGACATGGGTTCCAGCCCTGGTCCGGGAAGATCCCACATTGCCGCGGAGCAACGAAGCCCGTGCACCACAACTACTGAGCCTGTGCTCTAGAGCCCGCAAGCCACAACTGCTGAGCCCACGTGCTGCAACTACTGAGGCCTGCGCGCCTAGAGCCCTTGCTCTGCAACAAGAGAAGCCACCGCAATGAGAAGCCCGTACACCGCAACGAAGAGTAGCTCCCACTCGCTGCAACTAGAGAAAGCCCGTGTGCAGCAACGAAGACTCAATGCAGCCAAAAATAAATAATAAATAAATAATTTTTTAAAACAATTATACATATTAGCTAATATGTATAATATTGTTCAGTGTGCATCTCAGGGTTATTGTGAGACCACTGAGTTGATCGATATGAGAATAGTTTGGAGATTATGAAGCAATTAATAAACATAAGACAGTATTATTTTAATGGAACCGTGATGGGGTAAAGTACAGTCCCTCTATTCATGTTTAAATGTCACTTCATTCAACATAGCTGCCATCTGAAGAAGTTCAGTTCTACCTACTGCATATTGCCTGTACCCTGGAATAAAATGGCTCAAATATTATTTGCACGCCAGATATTGACTCAACTGACACTGAATTGAAAAGAATCTTAAAACTTCAGACTACTTCTGAGAGACCACTAGAACCAAGGGGATATATTAGCAGCATAAGCTCTATCATTCCTTCTATAGAGCACTTGATGATATTAATCAGTCATAGCGTGTGTTCTCACCAAGGTTTGATGCAACCTCAGAATCCTTCAAAACAGAGCAGTTTAGGGTAGCCATTACTCAGTTACTGTAGTAGGCACAAAAGTTCAAATTCTACAAACAGACTCTGGGACAGAGTGAATTAACATAATGACATTGGAATTTTGTTTTCAAGAGTTAATAAATGGATGTAGCAGCCACAGGGAAAACTAACAAGCTAACAGATAACATCTGCGAGCTCCTAGCAGTGATCTTTAAAGCAGTGCAGAAGGAGTGCTATTGGAGTTACATTAATACAGTTTAAAAAAAAAATGTCATTTAAAGACCAAAATCTACTCTTAGTTGGAACAATTTAGTGTTGGAGCAGAAAGTCATACCTATAGCATTTGCCTTACTTCTTCTGTAAAAAGTAAACATCTGCCTTACATCATTATCTTACTCCTGAATACAATAATTATAGCCATGTATTTCCTATTTCTTAAAAAGTCTTAATTATGTTTAATATATTCTAGTTAGAAAAGGAAAGTGATTTCCTATTTCAGGAAACTTTACATCACAACTACATACAGTACTATAGATAATTCTAAGTTTGCTGTCCAAAACTTCTGTTCTGAGGGACAGCCCCTTAGACAGAATGCACTAAAATCAATGTCTGTGTGTTTACTTTGCTAGATTGACTGTGGTGAGTTCCAGGACCCCAAGGTCCACTGCACTCGAGAATCTAGTCCCCACTGTGGTTCTGATGGCCGGACATATGGCAATAAATGTACCTTCTGTAAGGCAATGGTGTAAGTATCATACTCACCAAAACTTCCTTGCAAACACAAACTTCCAGAATAAGACTATAACACTTTCCTTGAGATATTCTAGAAAGTTCTACTCATACCCACCCATAGAAACTGAAGAAATAAGCTGCAGGCAGATGGGTTGAAAACATATGGGTCTGTGACACAAATGAACCTATCTATGAAACAGAAATAGAATCACAGACATAGAGAATAGACTGGTGGTTGCCAAGGGGGAGGGGTGAGAGAGGTTTGGATTGGGAGTTTGGGATTAGCACATGCAAACCAGTATATATAGAATGTATAAACAACAAGTTCCTACTGTATAGCACAGGGAACTCTAGTCAATATCCTGTGATAAACCATAATTTAAAAGAATATGAAAAAGAATGCATGTATATGTATAACTGAGTCACTTTGCTGTACAGCAGTAATTAACACAACACTGTAAATCAACTATACTTCAATTAAAAAATTTAAAAATAAAGAAAACATATGGGTCAAAAACAAACCAAAAAAATTATCTAAATTATTTGAAAACATAAACAGTTTACTTTGTTATTATTAAATTTGACTCAGGAAAATTATTTTCAAAATTTATACATCTTTAAGAATTTTGACACAGTTTCTTATTTTTTCCTTTATTTCTAATTAAAATTTCAACGATTTTCATTCAGTTATGTTTGTTATTATTAATAATTTTGGAAAATATGAAAGAAATTTATAAAAGTGCAGTCAAGTTTGAAAATTCATCAAAATCAAAAACTTGTGAGAAAATTTATCAAGAAAAATATTACTTTAACCAAATTACTTTCAGACATTTTATTTTATCACAAATTATATGTTGCTAAGGCACCAAGTCCCATTCATTCTTCTCTTTTAGTCTGATGAAAAGAGCCTTTCAATAAAGAATAGAGGAGAGGATTATCCCTTATTATCCAGACATTCAAACTTTACAGATAGTATACTAGGAAGATCCTATCAAGAGCCAATATTTATTGAATTTACATGTTTATAAGAAAGAACGGTGCTGTAGCTTTTAGCCAATTGACCGTGAGATTCCTGATTAAATATAATTTATAATTAATAAAAATTTATTCAATCAGTCAACCAATCTTTTGGTCTGATTGCTCTAAAAGCAAGGGGGTTTAACCCAGATAAAAGTTTAACCCAGATAAATGTTACCTCACTTCCTCTATTGCTGTCATCATTTTCTTGTATTAGAGTTTCTTCTATGAATGCCTTAATTTCCCTCAATTTAGCCATAAAATTCCTAAGCACAGGGATTATATAAATCCCTATCAATAATAACAGGGCTAAGCACATAGAATGATATAAATAAATATTGAATCAATGCATAGTACATGTGTGTCTATGTTTCTATATAACATATCTGAAAAATCAATACCAAAATCTACCCAGGAAAAGTGCAGTAGGGTAAGGTGCGATTTGATTTAATGGTCCCATATTGCTGAGAAGCCCTGATATATGTCTGCTATAAAATGCCAAATGCCTGAATATTTGGTTCAACTTCTTACATCTTCTATCAGGTTAAAACTATGACAGTATAGTCTCCTTGCCATTATATCTCCTGTCACTTTTACCTTTTCTAGTTGTATACATATTTATTCTCAGATAATGAACAGTTAAAACCAAAAAGTCTAAACCCTAGTAAAACTCTGAAGTTTGTTAAGATTCAGGCCTTCTGCATTAGGCAGATGTTACCTCTGAGTGCATTTAAATAACCCCTGCCTAATCACAGACATGGATACCTGTAAAGCAAATGATTACATGGAC
This sequence comes from Delphinapterus leucas, assembly GCF_059928025.1. Classification (NCBI taxonomy): domain Eukaryota; kingdom Metazoa; phylum Chordata; class Mammalia; order Artiodactyla; family Monodontidae; genus Delphinapterus; species Delphinapterus leucas. Next base: position 125,825,195 of record NC_143131.1, read on the forward strand.
TATGACAGAGTTAAACCTTTTTCCAACCTCTGTAAGGGATACTAATGATATTGCACCGAGCATATATTTGTCTTTCTTTTTTGTAGGAAAAGTGATGGGAAGCTCAGCCTAAAGCACCATGGAAAATGCTGAATCAGAACAAGCGTTTTCTGCTGACTTGCCAGCTCCCTCATCCTTCTTTTCTTGCCTCTGCTCTTACTTTTCTCTAGTGAATCCCTTCAATTTATAAAGACACACCTTCTACTCTACCTTGAGCTTGGGGAGTTCAATATATATTTCCCTTGATTCACTCATCAATAAAGTAAATTCTGTAGAAGTACTGTTTGTGTTTTTCCTTTGTGATCAAGAAAACATACAGATACAATATGGAATATTGACCTGGCGTAAACCTGGATAAAAAGACCTGTTTTTCTGATCAAAATCAACCATGCAGTCACTGCGGGATCTTAGGAAAATCCCTTCTCCCTCTCTTATTCTTGGAATTTCAATGTGAATAATTTTTAACAAAATGACCATATGTTTATAATTATTTTACAATATCTACCATTTAAGTCTTAGATCATGAATTATAGGTTCTTTCCAATTTCAGGAAGAGTATTTTATATAAAAATAAAACATTTATCCTCTCTGGACCATAGTTTTCTTATCTCTATGGAATGATGGATTACATTACTACGTAATAGACATTACATAAAGACACGGTTTATTTGGTTTCCCAGCAACATCGAAGGGTCTAACAGAAAGAAGTGAATATATATTCAATGAATAATGAATAGATGCAAAGTTTCTAAAAATGTGCACATTAAAGAATGTAGTTAATTGATCTTAATCATGGAATGAGAGAACTGGATGAAATGTGAGAAATCTTAAGGCCCAGAGAAAGCTTACTTATACTGCCAAAGAAAAAAGCTCCAGTTAGCAGAAAAGTCAAGGTTAAAACATAGCTCTTTGGGCTTCCCTGGTGGCGCAGTGGTTGGGAGTCCGCCGGCGATGCAGGGGGCACAGGTTCGTCATGGCCGCTGGGCCTGCGCGTCCGGAGCCTGTGCTCCGCAACGGGAGAGGCCACAGCAGTGAAAGGCCCGCGTACCAATAAAAAAAAAAAAAAAAAAAAGCTCTTTTGATAATTAGCTCAGTCTCCACGTAGCTGGCTCAATCCTAGGTAAACAAGTTGAATATACAAATATCTCATTCTTAGCCATCCAGTTGGAAGTATTGAAAAATCTCCCTTTGAGTACTCTAATTCAGTAAAGCATGTATTTACAAATAACATCTTCCTGGATGAACTCACACAGAAGACTTCTCTAGATGCATTTTCTAGGTGATCATCCTTCTGCCAGCAAACAGTTACTGGGTGCCTACTCTGAAGCAGGCTCTGTTCTCCGTGCTTAGAATCCAGTGATGGACAGGGGTAAAAAAGGAAAAAAAAATCCCTATCTTAATGAAGTTTACATTCCAGGAAGGGGAAATAGACCCAAAAAACCCAATAATAATAACATAGTAATACTTAAGGCTAATTGCAATTCTAAGAAGAGTCCTAACTAGGAAGACATGGAGATGAGGGAGTTAGCCAAAAAACTTCGTGTAGGACAGCAAATGAAGAAGCTAGAACACAGTCCTTAAGGCTGAAGCACACCTGATTTATTCAAGGTTCAGCAAGGAAGCCATGGTGATTGAAGAGGAGTGAGTGTGTGGGCAAATTACAGGTGATAAGGTCAGAGAGGCATGAGCCAAATCATGAAAGATTTTGTAGTCATTGTTAAGATTTTTTCTTTTATTCTTATGTATAAAAGTGTGTTAACTATAGATATTAAGATCATGTTTCTGTTTGTAAAATCTCAATTATATTTTATGCACATAGATGTTACCCTTTATGTATATAATGGAAGAGGGCCTAACCAAACTGGGGGATGCATTTGATATTTAGGTAAAGAGCCTGGGAGTGGATTAGGTTGTGCTAGGGAAAATAAATAACTTCTCCTCTGTCAAGTGTGGCATTTGCACTCTTCCATGCTTAAAGGTTGTTCCCCTTGCTGAAGAAAAATAACCACATAATACATAATTAGGATAAGGTGATTCTTAAGAGGGTGGATCTTTGAATTGTACTGACCAGAATGTGAGTCATGACTCTGACATAAGGTATGTGTCTTTGAACACGTCATCTGACTTCTTTGTATTGTGATTTACTCACCTGTAAAATGGGGATACTAGTCTTTACCTCCTAAATGTACTGTGAAAATTAAGAAAATGATGCATGTAAGCACTTAGTCTCTGATATGCAACAAGAGCTCAAACATCAGTAACTTTTATTATTATATTCTGTCCTCAATTTCAGCATTACATTGTCTTTATAAAGCACTGGTCAGGACATCTTTGCTCTTTTTCTCAGTATTTACATAGTTTTTAAAATGTCTATCTTCTGTTCATTTAACATTTTTGAAAATTCACGAGGTGGTTTTTTCTGTCAATTTTATCTGTGTACTAAATTCCCCGCTCATTAGAGAAATTAAGCCCTTTTCTCTTTAGTTTCTACTCCCTGAAGTTATTTAGCTACTCGAACATCAACATGTAGAGTGCTGTGTGTATTTTGATAACTGAATCACTTCACATTTTTGGAAGTACTACCTCTCTACGTGGCTCACTCCTCCTTTCTCCTATTGGAACTTTCACCTCCAGCCAGGCCAGATTCCTGTCAGCTGTCCACACAGAAATTACATTTCTACCACTTTGCCCTCTCCTGCCTGAAATGCCTCTTGTGCCACCTTCTGTCACTCTGCCTGCCTTTCTCCCTCATACAAATCTCATATCTACATCTTAAGACTACTATTTATTTGCAGACTTATTTCCAGTGCCATAATTGAGTAAGTGAGCAAAATACTATCTCTTGTCTAGTTCTGAGCTAGTCTTTGGGTATGAAAGGGAAGCATATAAAAAGCAAACCACAGAAGACCAGAAATCATATGCTTCTTAGAAAGAAGAAGCAACTCATATATAAAAATCAACACTCAAAATACAGGAGTTTGGGTTCAAGGATGTATACATTTGTCAAACCTCGGTGAATGTACACTAAAGATTTATGCATATCATAGTTTGTGAATTTTACATCAAAAGAAAAAGGTGTAAAAATGTAGTGTAGTCTTAGCTATAACATGCATAGTGAAGTTTTCAGAGGGAAGGGCATTGATAATCTGCAATTTACTTTGAATTGCATCAAAGATGGATTAATGAATAAATGGATCAATATGGGATGAAACAAGTGTAGTAAAATACTAATGGTTCAATCTAGAAGGTGGGTTTATAGGGAATCAGTGTAAGATTATTTTAACATTGTTGTATGTTTAAAACTTTTCCTTACAAGTGTTTTTTTGTTTTTGTGGTACACGGGCCTCTCACTGTTGTGGCCTCTCCCGTTGCAGAGCACAGGCTCCGGACGCGCAGGCTCAGTGGCCATGGCTCATGGGCCTAGCTGCTCCTCGGCATGTGGGATCTTCCCGGACCGGGGCACGAACCCGTGTCCCCTGCATCGGCAGGCGGTCTCTCAACCACTGCGCCACCAGGGAAGCCCACAAGTGTTTTTTTTTAATGATTTTTTAAAACACACAAACTCTGCCAACAGGAGCAGATACTGATAATTCTGTTTATGTTCCTCATTGTTGTGATATCCAGGAAGGATCACGATGTTTCAAGTATAGTTTGTACTCTTCAAAGCATAAAAAAGACCAATTTATTTGATCTGAACACCCATGTCTATCATTATACCTTCAGATGACAATGGGAACATCGTCAAAACTGGGTCATAATAAACTTATAACCACTAACTATCCTCAGGCATGTTTTTTTTTTTTTTTTCCCACACCAACTGTTGCCAAGTCACGTCCTTCTCAGCTCTTCTCCATTTACTGGTTTTTTGAAGTGAAATTCCTTGCAAATATGAAATGGTGTGTCAGTGATTAGGCTTAAGTGAAGGGGGCTTGTCTGGGGTTTTTTCTGTGCCAATGTAAAGGTTTCTTGAAGTGAAAACACACAAACTCACACACATACACACACTCTAAAATGAAAAGGGGAACAAGAGGGGGGAAAAAGGCCAGAGAAAATAGTAACTAAGATAAAGACTGAAATAATTCACCACTAATAAGGTTAACCAACTATATACTATTTCCCATGGTCACTGTGATAAGCCCACAAACATTATCACATTAAAATTCAACAATAGTTGTGAAGTTACAGTCCCATTTTATAAAAGAGAAGCCTGAGGTAGAGAGATATAAATGATTTGCCCATGATCCTATAGTCAGTGTGTTTCAGAATCTGGATTTACTCAACATGGTTATGCCAACCCCATGTTCCTAAACTACCTTTCACATAATCATAGTAATTTGAATGACTTGGATATAAGTGTTAAATTGGAGGGATTATATCGTATATATTTGGAGACATCAGAAATGGAAGTAGTCGTAATTCAACAAAGGCTTAAGCAAATGTGTAAAGAGGGTGGCATACATCTTCCATAATTCCTAATATGTGAACAATTATGTTAATTTTGTGATGGGCCTACAGCTCTAGCCTGAGAAGGCCTGGTTCAAAAGGGCTACTAACCCTAAAATAGGCATTTAGTGAAATGTTCCCTGTCTCTCTCAAACTTTCCTTTCTTCTTTCCCAGTGCTGGTATTTGTGACTTTACAGAATTTTGGCTCATTACAGTTCTGCAGTTTGACTTAAAGGAAAATAAGCTGAACAGATTTTTCCTTCTTTAGTTTGAAAAGATTTAGACCTAAACTAACAAAAAAATGTGTCCTTGTAGGCCAAGTTTACCTCACTACAGCTACCCTTTAGATTTGATAAGATGTGTATACTAAAGGAATGAACATAAGAAAGCACAATTCCATAAGTTTTGGTATACTGTGTTCCCAGTTTCATTTGTCTCAAGTTTTCCCCCCTTTTGATTTCTCCTTTGACCCATTGGTTTTTGGGGAATGTGTTGTTTAATTTCCACATATTTGTGAGTTTTCCAGTTTTCCTCCTATTGATTTCCAGTTCAGTAGTATTGTGATTGGAAAAGATATTTGATATGATTTCAATTTTTGTAAGTTTGTTAAGACTTTCTGTGTGGCCTAACATATGATCTATGCTGGAGAATGTTCTTGGTACACTTGAGAAGAATGTATATTCTGCTGTTGTTGGATGGAATGTTCTGTTTCATCTGGTCCATCTCATAGGTCCATCTGGTGTACACTGTAGTTCAAATCAAATGTTTCTTATTGATTTTCTGTCTGGATGATATTTTGTTTAAAGTAGGATACTGAAGTCCTCTACTATTATTATACTGCTCTCTATTTCTCCTTACAGTTCTGCCAAAATTTGCTTTATATATTTAGATGCTCCAATGTTGGGTGCATATATATTTACAATTGTTATATCCTCTTGATGACTTGACCCCTTTATCATTAAATAATGACCTTCTTTATCTCTTGTTAAAATCTTAAAGAAAGATATTGAAGAAGACACAAATAAGTGGAAAGATATCCTGTGTTCATGGACTGGAAGAATTAATATTGTTAAAATGTCCATACTACACAAACTATTCTACAGATTCAATGCGCTCTATAAAAATTCCAATGGCATTTTTTACAGAAATAGAAAAATTAATTCTAAAATTCATATGGAACCACAAAAGACCCTGAAGGGTTAGAGCAATATTGAGAAAGAACAAAGCTATAGACACCACACTACCAGATTTCAAATTTTATTATAAAGCTATAGTAATCAAAGTGGTATGGTACTGGAATAAAAATGGACACATATAGACCAATGAAACAGAATAGAGAACCCAGAAATAAACTCACATGTATATGATCAACTAATCTTCAACAAAGGCACCAAGAATACACAATGGTGAAGGATAGTCTCTTCAATAAATGGCATTGGGAAAACTGGATATCCACATGCAAAAGAATGAAACTGGACACTCATCTAATACCATATACAAAAATCAAGTTAACATGGATTAAAGACTTAAAAACAGTACCCAAAGTTTTAAAACTCCTAAAACAAAAATAGAGAAAAATCTCCTTGACGTTGGCCTTGACAATGATATTTTGGATATGACACCAAAAGCACAGGCAGCAAAAGCAAAACTAAACAAGTAGGACTACATCACGTAAAAAAAAAAAAAAAGTTAACAAAAGTGAAAAGGTAGGAATATTACTCAGTCATAAAAAGAAACGAAATTGAGATATTTGTAGTGAGGTGGATGGACCTAGAGTCTGTCATACAGAGTGAAGTAAGTCAGAAAGAGAAAAACAAATACCGTATACTAACACATATATATGGAATCTAAGGAAAAAAAAAAAATGTCAAGAAGAACCTAGGGGTAAGACGGGAGTAAAGACACAGACCTACTAGAGAATGGACTTGAGGATATGGGGAGGGGGAAGGGTAAGCTGTGACAAAGTGAGAGAGTGGCATGGACATATATACACTACCAAATGTAAAATAGATAGCTAGTGGGAAGCAGCCGCATAGCACAGGGAGATCAGCTCGGTGGTTTGTGACCACCTAGAGGGGTGGGATAGGGAGGGTGTGAGGGAGGGAGATGCAAGAGGGAAGAGATATGGGAACATATGTATCTGTATAACCGATTCACTTTGTTATAAAGCAGAAACTAACACACCATTGTAAAGCAATTATACTCCAATAAAGATGTTAAGAAAAAAAGTGAAAAGGTAATCTATAGAATGGTAGAAAATATTTGTAACCATATATCTGATAAGAGGTTAATATCTAAAATATATGAGGAGGGCTTCCATGGTAGCACAGTGGTTAAGAATCCACCTGCCAATGCAGGGGACACGGATTCGAGCCCTGGTCCAGGAAGATCCCACATGCCGCGGAGCAACTAAGCCCATGAGCCACAACTACTGAGCCTGTACTCTAGAGCCCATGAACCACAACTAATGAAGCCCATGTGCCACAACTAATGAAGCCCGTGTGCCACAACTACTGAGGCCTGCGCACCTAGAGCCCTTGCTCTGCAACAAGAGAAGCCACCGCAATGAGAAGCCTGTGCACCGCAACGAAGAGTAGCCTCCACTCGCAGCAACTAAAGAAAGCCCACACACAGAAACGAACACCCAATGCAGCCAAAAATAAATAAATAAATTTATTTTTAAAAATTAAAAAAATAATAAAATATATAAGGAACTCATATAACTAAAAAAAAAATCTGATTAAATAATGGGTAGATGAACTGAACAGACATTTCTCCAAAGAAGACATACAAAAGGCCAGCAGGTACATGAAAAGTGCTCAACATCACTAACCATCTTAAAAAATGAAAATTAAAACCACAGTGAGCTATCACCTCACACGGTTAGGATGGCCATTATGAAAAATTCAAAAGGGAACAACACTCTGACATAAATCACAGCAATATCTTTTTTGATCCATCTCGTTCAGTAATGGAAATAAAAACAAACAAAGGGGACCTAACTAAGCTCAAAATCTTTTGCACAGCAAAGGAAACCATAAGCAAAACAAAAAGACAACCCACAGAATAGGAGAAAATATTTGCAAATGATGCGACCAACAAGGATTAATCTCCAAAATTTAGAAACAGCTCATGTAGCTCAATATATATATATATATATAAAAATAAGCCAATCAAAAAATGGGCAGAAGACCTAAATAGACATTTCTTCAAAGAAGACATACAGATAGCCAAGAGGCACAAGAAAACATGCTCAATATTGCTAATTATTAGAGAAATGCAAATCACAATAACCAAAACATGAAACAACCTAAATGTTCATTGACAGATGAATGGATAAAGATGTGGTACATATATACAGTGGAGTACTACCCAGCCATTAAAAAGAATGAAATAATGCCATTTTCAGCAACATGGATGGACCTGGAGATTATCATACTAAGTGAAGTAAATCAGAAAGAGAAAGACAAATATCATATGATATCACTTATATGCAGTATCTAAAAACAAAAATGATACAGATGAACTTATTTACAAAACAGAAAGAGACTCACAGCTTTAAAAAACAAACTTAAGGTTACCAAAGGGGAAAGGTGAGGGGGAGGGATAAATTGAGAGTTTGGGATTGACATATGCATACTACTATATTTAAAATAGATAACCAACAAGGACCTACTGTGTAGTACAGGGAACTCTGCTCAATATTCTGTAATAACCTAAATGGAAAAAGAATCTGAAAAAGAATAGATACATGTATATGTATAACTGAATCACTTTGCTGTACATCTGAAACTAGCACAACGTTGTAAATCAACTATAGTCCAATATAAAATAAAAAGTTTTCTTAAAAAAAGGGAACAAGTGTTGGCAAAAAGGGAAACTCTTGTACACCGTTGGTGAGATTATAAATTGGTACAGTCATTATGGAAAACAGCAAGGAAATTCCTCAAAAAATTAAAAATAGAACTACCGTGTGGTTCAGCCACCCCACTTCTGGGTATATATCCTAAGGAGATGAATTTGGATCTCAAGAGATATCTGTGTTCCCATGTTCATTGCAGTATTATTCAGAATAGCCAAGATATGGAAACAACTTAAGTGGCCATCGACAGATAAATAGATAAATAAATTTTGGTATATATTGTTAAAAGATAAACTGAGGCACATTAAAATTTACAAGAGTTTATTTGGGCAAACATCCATTCAAATCAGCCAGCGCCAAACTGAAAGTGGTTAGGAGTGCTCTGCTGACAAGCTAGGGGAAAGGCTTTAAAGAGAAGATGTGGAAGTAAAGCAAAGAATTACTTGATTAGCTGTAGCTTAAGTGGTTGTCTTATTTGGGAAAGCCCAGTTGGTGGCTAGCAATTAGCTGTTCTTAAGTTTTGTTTTCTTGGATTCAAGTGCACTGACTCTAGCTTAGTTTGGGTTTGCTTACTACATAGCTACTAAGTCACTAGAGCCTCCTCAGTCTAATGGCCTCCTTGTTTAATTACTTTAACAATATATACAATTGAATATTATTCAACCAAAAAAATAAAGAAGAAAATCCTGCCATTTGTGACAAGAAGAATGAACCTATAGAACATTATGCTAACTGTAGTAGCCAGACACAGAAAGATAAATATTGCATGATCTCATTTACACATGTGGAATCTAAAAAGGTCAAATTAACAGAACTAGAGAGAATGGTTGTTGCCTAGGGTTGGGTGGGTGGAGAAAGGGTACAAGCTTTCAATTATAAGGTAAATCAGTGGTGGAGCTCTATTGTACGGTATGGTGACTAAAGTTAACAATCCAGTATTGAAAAAGTATGTAAGATCATCTCCTGAGAAAGGGAAGCAGTAGTGGGAGAAGGGAACCACGCAATTGTCAGGTCAGAGCAACAATGGCAGTTACCTTATTTTATTTTTCATAGGAATAATTTGACTTAATAAATACCATCATCAAGTTGCCATTACACAGAAAACTATTTGCTCATCCAATAAAATCTCACTCATTTTGTGGTAATAATCTTGTTAGATGTGCAATGCTTTGGAAACTTTTATGGACAGTTTAAGCAGACATCATTAAATACTTTCTTCTGAGCCTATAAAGGGGCACTGAGTCCCTCCTACAGATGTCATAACTATAGGTTAATTTCTGGGACTTACTGAAAACCTTCATACTCTTTTATGTAAGTGAAACGGGCAGAATCTCATAAACATATCACCGGGTACCATTTCATTTCTAACGTTCTCAGGAACGCAAGCTTTTTGTTCCCTAGATCCTAGATTCTAGATCCTAGAATCTGGGAAGAAACTTGCATCTACCTGCTAATAAGTTCTTTACACGCCTGGTTTGAAGGAAACTGTTGAACCATGCTGCCTAGGTGAGAAGTGCAATACTGCAGAAACACACTACAAGGGAAGCCCTGTTTGATAGAAATGTGTAGGCCAGTAGACAAAGTAAAACAAAAAGATGACAAAAGGGAAGAATCATTCTTTTTCATGAATTTCCGTCTTTGCCCCTCTAGCTCAAAGGTTATCTCTTCACTGGGGGCCTTGACCACCTTAGTCCTCACTATCAACCCTATCTGTATTAGCAATCACTCTGTCCGTGCTCTTGGTGCATCTGTTCTATAAGTTTGTCAGCCTATTTTCTGGAAAAATATCCATCATATAAAGAGATCCAGCAATAACACAAATGATGTAATTGGTAGATGAGATTATTAAATTAGTTATCCCTCATGTTCTAGAAGGTAAAGATAGAGCATGTTAATAGATGGAAGATATACATGGATATATAGATATAAAGAACCAGAGTGTATTGAGAAAAGCAAAATGAAAATACACCATGTGATATTAACAGTAGGTTAGCTATTTCAGAAGAAAAGATTAGTAAACTTGATACAGCATTGGAATGAACAAAAATAAAATACAGAGGGGAAAAAACAGAAAAAAGGTATTGAAGAGAGCATTAGTAAGTTGTGGGACAACTTCATGCAGCTTGGGAAAGGGTGATGAGGGAACAAAAATATGTATTTGAAGAAATAATAGTTACACAATTTCTAAATTTGATGAACACAAGAAACCCATAGATCCAGGCATCTTAATGGACCCCAAGTACAAGAAATACGACAATCCTTAGCATAGCCTGTGAAATCTATTATCTTAAGGCCTGCATTTGAGTCTAACCATTACTTTCATTTCTAAACATATACGTTAGCTCTTACTTTTTTTTCCATATTATGCCTTATTCTTGAAATACTGGTTATCACTCTATGTGTCTCCGACTTTCTAATAACTCTGAGGGCCAAATCCTCTGTGAAGTCTGGCTGTGACCACCTCCTCTCTGCCATACCTTCATCCTACTCAAATGAATGTGCTCTCTTCCGTGCGCCCCTACTCATTTGTATGTAACTTTAATCAGATTGTTTTCTTCTCCTTTAGCCTGTGAGCTTCTCTTACTCATCTTTAAATTTCCAGAATCAAATAAAGTACCTGGAATCAGTAGGTTCCACCCAGCAACTATTTGAGAAAAGAATAAAGAATGTAAGCTGTATGAATCTGTCTTTATTTCATTGTCAGCATTTAGTAATACTTGAAGTGGTGTTCAATTATTATTTTAGAGTGAAGGAAGGAATTTTTATTAGTTAGCATTTGAAAAATCAGAAGGATGTCTACATACTTCTATGTGCAAGACATTGTCTATGCATGGAGACACAGGAGTGGAAAAAGATCCATGAGCTTATATCCTAATGTGTATGTGCCTACATTTGTCTATATGATTGTATTTATTTGGTAGTGGGAAAATATACAAGTAAATAAGTAAGAAAGACAATTTTTGATGTTGAAAAGCATTATGGAAGCAATAAAGCACATTGATCTGAGGTGGGGTGGAGGTATTTTGAATTGACAGGGAAATCTTCACTGAGCAGGTAGTATTTGAACTGATTTTTCTAGAAAAAATAGAAACTAGCTATTCAAGTTTCTTGGCCAGGAATTTCCCAGGCAGAGGAAACAATAAGAGCAAGAGCCATAAGGTGAAAAGTACCTGGTGTATTTGAGAGAGAGAAAGAAGTGTGGATGGAATTTATGCCCAATGACTAAAATCCATCTGTGAAATACTTGTTAAAATAAAAATGCCAAATAGGAACCATCATGCATGTGTTGCCTAAAAGCAAGGGGTTGAAGAAAATAGCCCTCTAATTCACATTCATTGGGAATATCAAGGGTTTTAAATTTAAAGACCATTAGGAGTATGCTCTCTGTCATTCTAATAAATTCCTTGACCTTGAAATCCCTCACATTTTAATTTTTCTAGTAGTTGTGACAACAAACTTTATTAATATTGTGCACAAATTGTACAGACTGGTCCCAAGGCTCTGATGGGGGCAGATTCAAATATGCAAATTGTTAGAAAATTACTTGATCACAATTATTATTTTTTTTTTAACGTCTTTATTGGAGTATAATTGCTTTACAATGGTGTGTTAGTTTCTGTTTTTTAACAAAGTGAGTCAGTTATACATATACATATGTTCCCATATCTCTTCCTTCTGGCATCGCCCTCCCTCCCACCCTCCCTATACCCCGCCTCTAGGTGGTCACAGAGCACCGAGCTGATCTCCCTGTGCTATGCGGCTGCTTCCCACTAGCTATCTATTTTACATTTGGTAGTGTATATATGTCCATGCCACTCTCTCACTTTGTCACAGCTTACCCTTCCCCTCCCCATATCCTCAAGTCCATTCTCTAGTAGGTCTGTGTCTTTATTCCCGTCTGGCCCCTAGGTTCTTCATGACCTTTTTTTTTTTTTTCTTAGACTCCATATATATGTGTTACCATATGGTATTTGTTTTTCTCTTTCTGACTTACTTCACTCTGTGTGACAGACTCTAGGTCCATCCATCTCACTACAAATAACTCAGTTTCGTTTCTTTTTATGGCTGAGTAATATTCCATTGTATATATGCGCCACATCTTCTTTATGCATTCATCTGTCGATGGACACTTAGGTTGCTTCCATGTCCTGGCTATTGTAAATAGAGCTGCAATGAACATTTTGGTACATGACTCTTTGAATTATGGTTTTCTCAAGGTATATGCCCAGTAGTGGGATTGCTGTGTCATATGGTAGTTCTATTTGTAGTTTTTTAAGGAACCTCCATACTGTTCTCCATAGTGGCTGTATCAATTTACATTCCCACCAACAGTGCAAGTGGGTTCCCTTTTCTCCACACCGACTCCAGCATTGTTTGTAGATTCTGACCAGTGTGAGATGATATCTCATTGTAGTTTTGACTTGCATTTCTCTAATGATTAATGATGTTGAGCATTCTTTCATGTGTTTGTTGGCAGTCTGTATATCTTCTTTGGAGAAATGTCTATTTAGGTTTTCTGCCCATTTTTGGATTGGGTTGTTTGTTTTTTTGTTATTGAGCTGCATGAGCTGCTTGTAAATTTTGGAAATTAATCCTTTGTCAGTTGCTTCATTTGCAAATATTTTCTCCCATTCTGAGGGTTGTCTTTTGGTCTTGTTTATGGTTTCCTTTGCTGTGCAAAAGCTTTGAAGTTTCATTAGGTCCCATCTGTTTATTTTTGTTTTTATTTCCATTTCTCTAGGAGGTGGCTCAAAAGGGATCTTGCTGTGATTTATGTCATAGAGTGTTGTGCCTATGTTTTCCTCTAAGAGTTTGATAGTGTCTGGCCTTACATTTAGGTCTTTAATCTATTTTGAGCTGATTTCTATGTATGGTGTTAGGGAGTGATCTAATCTCATACTTTGACACGTACCTGTCCAGTTTTCCCAGCACTACTTATTGAAGAGGCTGTCCTTTCTCCACTGTACATTCCTGCCTCCTTTATCAAAGATAAGGTGACCATATGTGCGTGGGTTTATCTCTGGGCTTTCTATCTTGTTCCATTGATCTATCTTTCTGTTTTTGTGCCAGTACCATACTGTCTTGATTACTGTAGCTTTGTAGTATAGTCTGAAGTCAGGGAGCCTGATTCCTCCAGCTCCGTTTTTCATTCTCAAGATTGCTTTGGCTATTCGGGGTCTTTTGTGTTTCCTTACAAATTGTGAAATGTTTTGTTCTAGTTCTGTGAAAAATGCCAGTGGTAGTTTGATAGGGATTGCATTGAATCTGTAGATTGCTTTGGGTAGTAGAGTCATTTTCACAATGTTGATTCTTCCAATCCAAGAACATGGTATATCAGATGGAGACCTGTTTGTATCATCTTTAATTTCTTTCATCAGTGTCTTATAATTTTCTGCATACAGGTCTTTTGTCTCCTTAGGTAGGTTTATACCTAGATATTTTATTCTTTTTGTTGCAATGGTAAATGGGAGCGTTTTCTTGATTTCACTTTCAGATTTTTCATCATTAGTGTATAGGAATGCCAGAGATTTCTGTGCATTTTTTATCCTGCTACTGTACCGTAGCTCTAGTAGTTTTCTGGTAGCATCCTTAGCATTCTCTATGTATAGTCATCTGCAAACAGTGACAGCTTTACTTCTTCTTTTCTGATTTGGATTCCTTTTATTTCTTTTTCTTCTCTGATTGCTGTGGCTAAAACTTCCAAAACTATGTTGAATAAGAGTGGTGAAAGTGGGCACCTTTGTCTTGTTCCTGATCTTAGTGGAAATGGTTTCAGTTTTTCACCATTGAGCACACTGTTGGCTGTGGGTTTGTCATAAATGGCCTTCATTATGTTGAGGAATGTTCCCTCTATGCCTACTTCCTGCAGGGCTTTTGTCATAAATGGGTGTTGAATTTTGTCGAAAGCTTTCTCTGCATCGATTTAATTCTTAAAATATAAGACATTAGAAATAATTATTCACACATCCTGTTGACAAAGAATGAAGGTCAATGATGCCCATTCTTGATAAAGTGTGGGAAAAGAGACTTTGCTTACTGTTTATAATGTATAAATTCTGTCATTTTTAAAGGTAAGATTTTTAATGTGTCTATGGTTTTAAATGTTTATACCCATTCACCCAGCAATTTATTTGAAAGAGTATGTATGAAAGTACCGAAACTATGTGTCCATCAATAGATGACTGATTATATTAGTCATGAGTCACACATGCGATGGAATATTTTGTGAAGAATAAGATACATCTAAATGCTAATGTCTAAATTTGCCAAGGAAATGATGCTGTTACCTTTGCTTTATTTTCTATTTCATTTTGCTCCGTTTTCTAAAGATTCTTCCCCCTTACCCTAACATTGTTTTCAGCAATGTTTATTCTAACTTGTAACAGGTTAGTTTCGAGACTAAGTTGTTTACTTTGGAACCAGATTATCTGAGTTCATATCTCTTCTCTGCCCCTTCTTTTGTGACCTTGGACAGGTTACTCTGTGGCTTCTTCATCTGTTAGTAGTAACTGTTTCATAGGTATATTGTGAAAATTAAATGAGTCAATATAAGTCAAGACTTACAATAGTATTTGGAACATAGTACAAACTGCATAATTGTTGATTCTTTTCTAAGTTGTAGTTTTGTCTAGGTTAGATATTTCCTAAAAAATAATTTCAGAATGTTTTAGGGGATAGATGAGCAGCAGGCACATTCAAGGATGTGGTCTTAGAATAGTCTCATCAGGTCTGCTCTTGGTACATCTCTTATTGGTGTCCTCTGGGTTCAATGTTTTTCTCCTTCTTGGTTACCAGGAAACCTGCTCCAGGGTCCCGTGCGGAGCAGCCGCTGGGCGCCCAGACTGTGGTCGGGAGGCTTGTCTGCTTGTCCTGCAGCTTCGGCCTGAGGTCAGGCCTTGATCACAATTATTGCCGAATGCTGGTGAAAGCAAGTTCTGAGTGTATTACATACAATTCACTTCACTCTGCCTAAACAACATTTTGGACGATTGTTCCTGACTATTTGAAAATGGCATGAAATAAGCTTCTTTGGTTTCTGGTGTCTCTAATAGCTGGGGAAATAGATTACACAATCAGGGTGGAGAATCCAGCTGGCTGCCAAATGTATAGGTACTTAGAAGCATGCATATAGATCTACTTATAAATACAGCCTGTAGAACATCCACAGTGGTGAACTCTATTGACACATTCCTTGCAGACCCAGCGGATATCATTGACCATGAAGTCATCAGTCACCCTTCTGCTTTTGGTCAGTGTGACCTATTTGTTCATCTTTGCTGGGGAGTACTATATATATACAAAATGGAATTCTGGACCAGACTGGTCATTGTCAGCAGTCATGATGTGATGTTATTATGATGATGGTGATAAGGATGGTTAATGATGGTGACTGCCCATCACACTATAATTTTAGAGGAAACTTTTACTTACAGAATTAGCAGCTTTAATTACCACTATAATACTATGCAAGAGATAGTGTCACCTAATTGCAAAAACAATGTTATACCTCATAGGATGAGATGGTCTGTCCTAGGCCAAATGGGCCCCAAATGTCTAATCTATAAGTTCCAGGACAATTGTGTTGCCCTCAGCAAACCACAATTAAGAGCATAAGGTTACAAATAAGCTTCATTTTTCAAGGTAACAACGTATATTGAAATTAGAAATTCTCATATAAAGTCCCCTTCAAGAAATTCTTATCTAAAGAGCTTCAACTACCAGAATGTTCCTGAGATGCTTCCATTTTACTGAAAGCTGAGGCATTCTTAGTTACCCTGTAGGTAAGCAAAGTAAAAAGATAATTAGAGACAGAGAGAGAGATACAGAGACAGAGAAAGAGAGAGAGCACGCAAGTGAAAGAGCCCAGGACTAGGATACTAATATCTGGCCTCTAACCTTCATCATGCTACTATCTTTTTCTTTAATATTGAACAACTTACTCCCTTTCTCTGGCTACTCTTCATCATATTAAAATAGAGTGTGAACCTCATTTGCTCTGAGACTTCAATAAAAGTTTATGGTTAAGTACATTGGCTTTAGAATCTAAGACCTGAGTTTGATTCCTGGCTCTGTCATTTACAAGGTGCATGTTCTTAGACAAGTTATTTGCCCCAGATTTCAGTTTCCTTATCTTTAAAATAGAATTATTAGTATGACTTAATGTATGTAAGATTTAATTCAGTGCTTGAGATATAGAAATCCCTCAGTATATGGTAGATACTGAGAATGGTGGTAAATTATACGATTGTTTTTCAGTGCTTTCCAAATTATTTTGTATTTTTTTTTATTATATAAGCACTTTGTTGCCCAATTGTCTTGATTATCCTTTAATCAAATGGCTTCTAGATTTTGGAATTTTCAACTTCTTTCTGGTTAAATATATGCCTCTTTGGCACCTATTTTTGCCTTCCTTTCTTAAGATATAGCCTAGTTTTAAGGTAAATGTTAAAGTGAACATGATTATATAAAAGCCACATAAATCATCAATAGCAAATGTAGTGAAAAGAGCTTTGTACTGGTCATTTTTAACCTGGTCTCTAGCTCAGCTGTGTAGTTAACAAGCTGTGTGTCCTGGAGCAGTTTTCTTCCTTTCTCTGGGCCTCAGTTCTTCATCCATAAAACAAGACAGTTGTAATTGATGGTCTCTGAGGATAATTTTAACTCTAAGATTCTGATTCTTGAATCTTCCTGAGCTGTGGTGATTTATCATTGTTCTCTCCTTGCAGAGGCTGTGAGCCAAGGAGGCTCTGGGGTATGTGTTTCTCACTCTCGTGGGCCCTTTTCTATTACAACAAGAGGTTGTCTTACAGCAAAGGTGATCTTGAGTTGGGAAGTACTGTGACTATTTTATTAAGGTCTTCTGAGTTCATTTGGTTGGTCTGGTGAGAAGGTGGAATGACAGCATAACATGCTTATTTAGACAAAATGTCATTATTAGTGCAGATGCCTTTTCCTTAACAGTAGAAAAGGACTTGAAGATTACCTCCCATTTTCTTTAAATTAGTCAGATGTCACATTTCCATAGAAAGAGTACATATACAGTTAAAGCCATTAAAACAGCACATTGCTTATAAAAATATGGGATGAATATCTTTTATTTTCTAAATAAGGATAATTTTGAGAGTGAAAGTAGTTTTTACATAGTATTTTCAAGAAGACTATCATCAACTGAGACTATCCAGGCAACTCAGAGCATATGGTTACTCTAGATCTGAGTGCCTTGCTCATAAAAGTCTTTACGAACGCTTCATAAAATGCATTCCTCTTCCCTACACATACATATCAGACCTACTGATTGAACCAGAATGTCTAGGGATGTCGAGGCCTAGGATCTACATTTTAAGAAGCCCCCCGACATTAAAATTGGAGAATCACAGCTCTAAATTTTACTAAACACACTTGGGTATAGAGAGAGAGTACTTGCCAGACTCACAGACACTGAATCTTTGGTAGCTTGTTTGGCAATTAGTAATCACAGAATCTACATTCTTGAGAGAGTAATTTGTAATAACAGGGTCTACAATCATAAAAAATAGTTGTATACCTTAAAAAAATTTTAAATGTAGTCAGTATAGTTTTCTTTTTGAAATACGGGTTTTGAGAAAGAGAATATTCAAGTTTACATTCGAGCCTTGTTACTCAGTAAATGTTTGATTTTTGGTAACTTACTTCATCTTTCTGTGCCTCACTTTCTTTATCAATAAAATTCAGCTAATAATAGTACTTAATTCAATATTACATGAGTTAAGTGCATACTAAATGCTAAATAAAAATGAACAATTATTAAATCTTTATTTTAATGATTTAATCTTAATAACTGTTACATTTATTTCACTTTTCTAATTGAAGATTAAATATTTTAAACAAAATATTTATAAAGAGATATAAAGAGAAACAACTCTAGTACTTTAAAAAAGTTAAAGTTAATTCATTCAACAAACATCCTCCACACTAATACCAAAGAATGCTCTAACATTTTAACTTTATTCATATGACTCTCTTACTTCAAAGTCATAATGTTCATCTGCCAAGAAGATAATATCCAAATTCTTTAGCTGGCTTTCAAGTCCCTTATCAATCTGTTGACAATCTCCTTGTTCAGCCTCATTCATTCTCTATCCACCTATGACCCAATGCTTTGACCACACTAAACGGCCCTACTGTTTCTAGCATACCAGGACCCTCATATGCCTTGGCTAAGGCTGCTCTTTCATTCTGAAAGACAATTACCAGTCACACCATCGTTAAAAGTGTGCTCATTCTCTCATTTAGAAGGACCCTTAAATCTACCCTCATGTACCCTACATCTATGGAAATCTCCTAAGAGCAAAATCACTTCTACTCTGTCATCCCTATGAATGATTTATTACTTTCTCATCTGCATTTCTATTGGATTTTATTAATATACTTAATTCAACATTTATATTATGCTACCCTTCACGGATAGTCTTCTCTCTTAGAACATGAGCTCCTTAAGGTCAGAGAAAGTGTTTTCTCTCGTGTGGATCCTAGGTCTTTAAACATGGAAAAAATTCAATAAATACCTCACCTAATGAATGGATAGGTGGATGAATGGATAAATGAATGGACTGGTAGATGGACAGATGAATTTATGAATGAGTGAAAGATTCAGCAAATGTTAGAGAATATACAAGATAACTATCAGATGTGAAATACAGTATTTCTATTTTCTGAAAACTAGCCACCTACAAGAATTTTGAGATAAGTTTTTGTGATCCATACATCTTACCAAAAAATTTAGTTTAAGATGGAAAGGTCTAAACTGACTTTTTATATTTTAAGTTTTTAAAAAATCTTTTCATTTTGAAATAATTTAACTTTATACAGGTAGTAAAAATAGTCCAAAGAAATACTACATGTCTTTCATGCAGCTCCCTCAAGTGTTAATATTTTATATAACTTTGGTACAATAATCAAAATCAGGAAATTAACATTTATACATAACTGTTAACTAATTTATCATCTTGTTCAAATTTCACCAGCTGTCCCAAAAATATCATTCTCTTGGTGTAGGATTTAATCTGAGATTACATGTAGTTGTTTTGTCTGTTCAGTCTCTCCGACTCTTTCTAAGCAACAGTTGCTTTCTTGAGGCAAAATTCAGTTGTAAGATTTTAATTAGAAATTTGACAAAACTACAATGGAATTTCAAGTTACTGGCACAACGTAGGTATTCAATGTTTGTCGAATAAAAAGTAAAGAAATAAAATTGATTTCTTTATGGAAGCATACAAAAGGGAATTAAAAAGGAAACTAAGCAACAAAAAGGGAGAAAATAAAACTTTGAAAATTAAATCATGCTAAATAAGAGAGAACATAAGAGAATGTATTGTCTTTAGAAATTAACGTCTGGGGGGGCGAAGTCAAGATGGCATACTAGGAGGATGCGGAATTCATGTCTCCTCACAACTAGGGCACCTACCAGGCACTGGTGGGGGGCCACGGACACCTAAGGGGATGGGAGGAAACCCCAGGGACTGGTAAGACGTGGGGTGTGAGGGGAGTGAAGGGGGAGAAGAAGTGGAGGCAGGATGGGACTGGCCTCCTGAGGGGCGGCTGGGGCAGGGGAAGATATCCCATACCCAAAGGGGTAAATTGGGGAACCATTAGGAGGGCAGAGGAACAAAAGGGAGCATGAGCAGTTTTCCCCTGCCCACTCGGGCCCCCGGAACCTGCTGAGATCTCAGGCCTAATCCTCTGCCCACCTAGGTCCCCTCCAGCTGGGTGGATCCTGAGGAAGTGGGAAGGAGGGAAGGGGGAGCAAAAGTAAAGGCTGGACCTCCAGGACCAGCACCCCTGAGGGGTGGCTGGGGGAGGGGAGGAGTTCCTACACCCAGAGAGATCCACCCACAGTTAGGGGTCCAGCAGCGATGGGGGAGACCCTGGGGGAAATGGTGGGGGAGGGGTGCAAAGGAATGGAAGGGAATGGGGTCAGTGCTTTCTCTCTCCACTTAGGCACCGAGGAGCCTGTTGCATTCCTGGTCCTAATCCTCTGCCCTGAGAGCCTCCCTCCTGCCATGCAGAATCCAAACCCCACCCCTAACCCCCACCCAGGGCCCTACCTCTACACTCGGAGACCCCCTCCAACACACTGGCCTAAACCACACCCACACAGCCTCACTCAAGGTCCTACCTCCAAACTCTGGAAACACACACTCCAGAGGCCCTCATTTCCATGTACTGCCTCTCCCCTTCCACGCAGGTCCTAAGCAGAGGCCCCATCCCACCCTTGAACATGGCCCCGCCTAGGCCCCTCCCCATGCTCAAACATCTCCACACCCCCCAGGTCCTGCCCCACACTGAACCCTGCCTCTGCCTAAGTACCACCCCTGCTTAAACTCCACCCCCATAGACAAGGCTTTTTTTTTTTTCTTTTTTCCTCTTTTACAGAGGGGTTCTGTTTTACCTTGTTGATTCATTGTTACTGATTCTTTTATATTTTTATTTTTCCTAATTAAATCTTTTATTTTTCTAATTTTTATTCTTTATACTTTCTTTTGTTCTCTTTTGGCTTATTCCCCCACACTTTTTTTTTGTTTGTTTTGTTTTTTCTTTTGTGGTTTTATTTTACCTTGTGGCAGTTGTTTCAATTATAGTTCTATTTTTCCTAATATAATTTTTATCTTTCTAATTCTATTTTGTTTTTTATTCTTTGATATTATACTGCTCTTTTTTCCTTTCTTTCTTCCTTTTTTTTTTTTTAACCTTGCCACACGGCTTGTGGGATGTTGGTTCCCAGGCCAGAGGCTGGGCCCAAGCTCTTGTGGTGGGAGCTCCAAGTCCAAACCCCTGGACTAACAGAGAATCTCAGACCCCAAGGAATATCAATCAGAGTGAGGACCCCCAGAGGTCCTCATCTCAGCACCAAGACCTAGTTCTATCCAACTACCTGCAAACTCCAGTACTGGATCTCAGGCCAAACAAGCAGTAAGACAGTAATACAGCACCACCCATCAAAAAAAAAAAAAAAAAAAAAAAAAGAAATGACAAAAAATATGTTATAGACAAAGGAGCAAGGTAAAAACTTACAAAACCAAATAAATGAAGACGAAACAGGCAGTCTACCTGAAAAAATTTGAGTAATTAAAGATGATCCAAAATCTCAGAAACAGAATGGAGAAAATACAAGAAACAACAAGGATCTAGAAGAAGTAAAGAGAAAACAAACAATGATGAACAACACAATTACTGAAATTAAACATATTCTAGAAGGAATCAATAACAGAATAGCTGATGCAGAAGAACAGATAAGTGAGCTGGAAGATAAAATAGTGGAAATGACTACCACACAGCAGAATAAAGAAAAAAGAATGAAAAGAATTGAGGACAGTCGCAGAAACCTCTGGGACAACATTAAATGCACCAACATTCGAATTATAGGGGTCCCAGAGGAAGAAGAGAAAAAGAAAGGGTCTGAGAAAATATTTGAAGAGTTTATACTTGAAGACTTCCCTAACATGGGAAAGGAAATAATCAGTCAATCCAGGAAGCACAGAGAGTCCCATACAGGATAAATCCAAGGAGAAACACACCAAGAAACATATTAAGCAAACTATCAAAATTTAAATACAAAAAAAAATATTAAAAGCAGCAAGAGAAAAGCAACAAATCACATACAAGAGAATCCCCATAAAATTAACAGCTGATCTTTCAGCAGAAACTCTGCAAGCCAGAAGGGATGGGCAGGACATATTTAAAGTGATGAAAGGGAAAAACCTACAACCAAGATTACTCTACCCAGCAAGGATCTCATTCAGATTCGATGAAGAAATTAAAACCTTTACAGACAAGCAAAAGCTAAGAGAATTCAGCACCACCAAACCAGCTTTACAACAAATGCTAAAGGGACTTCTCTAGGCAGGAAACACAAGAGAAGGAAAAGACCTACAATAACAAACCCAAAACAATTAAGAAAATGGTAATAGGAATATACATATCGATAACTACCTTAAATGTAAATGGATGAAATGCTCCAACCAAAAGACATAGACTGGCTGAATGGATACAAAAACAAGACCTGTATATATGTTGTCTACAAGAGACCCACTTCAGACCTAGGGACACATACAGCCTGAAAGTTAGGAGACAGAAAAAGATATCCCATGCAAATGGTAATCAAAAGAAATCTAGAGTAGCAATTCTCATATCAGACAAAATAGACTTTAAAATAAAGACTATTACAAGAGACAAAGAAGGACACTACATAATGATCAAGGGATCAATCCAAGAAGATTGTCTCGATTACTGTAGCTTTGTAGTATAGTCTGAAGTCAGGGAGCCTGATTCCTCCAGCTCCGTTCTTCTTTCTCAAGATTGCTTTGGCTATTTGGGTCTTTTGTGTTTCCATACAAATTGCGTAATTTTTTGTTCTAGTTCTGTGAAAAGTGCCATTGGTACTTTGATAGGGATTGCATTGAATCTGTAGATTGCTCTGGGTAGTATAGTCCTTTTCACAATGTTGATTCTTCCAATCCAAGAACATGGTGTATCTCTCCATCTGTTTGTATCGTCTTCGCTTTCTTTCATCAGGGCCTTATAGTTTTCTGCACAGGGCTCTTTCATCTCCTTAGGTAGGTTTATTCTTAGGTATTTTATTCTTTTTGTTGCAATGGTAAATGGGAGTGTTTTCTTGATTTCATTGTCAGATTTTTCAGCATTAGTGGAGGATTGCAAGAGATTCCTGTGCAATTTTCTATCCTGCTACTTAACCAGATTCACTGATTAGCTCTAGTAGTTTTCTGGTAACGTCTTTAGGATTCTCTATGTATGGTATCATGTCATCTGCAAACAGTGATGGTTTTATTTCTTTTCCTATTTCAATTCTTGTTTTAAATTTTTTTTTGTCTCTGATTGCTCTGGCTAAAACTTCCAAAACTATGTTGAATAATAGTGGCGAGACTGGGCAACTGTCTTTTTCCTGATCTTAGTGGAAATGGTTTCAGTTTTTCACCATTGAGAATGATGTTGGCTGTGGATTTGCCATATATGGCCTTTATTATATTGAGGTAAGTTCTCTCTATGCCTACTTTCTGGACAGTTTTTATCATAAATGGGTGTTGAATTTGTCAAAAACTTTTTCTGCATCTATTGGGATTCTCATATGGTTTCTCTCCTTCAATTTGTTAATATGGTGTATCACATGGATTGACTTGTGTATATTGAAGAATCCTTGCATCCCTGGGATAAATCCCACTTGATCATGGTGTATGATCCTTTTAATGTGCTGTTGGATTCTGTTTGCTAGTATTTTGTTGAGGATTTTTGCATCTATGTTCATCAATGATATTGGCCTGTAGTTTTCTTTTTTTGTGACATCTTTGGTTTTGGTATCAGGGTGATGGTGGCCTTGTAGAATGAGTGTGGGAGTGTTCCTCCCTCTGCTATATTTTGGAAGAGTTTGAGAAGGATAGGTGTTAGCTCTTCTCTAAATGTTTGATAGAATTCACCAGTGAAGCCATCTGGTTCCAAGCTTTTTTTTTTTTTTTAAGATTTTTAAAATATTTATTATTAGTAATTTTTGGCTGCATTGGGTATTTGTTGCTGTTTGCAGGCTTTCTCTAGTTGCGGCGAGCAGGGGCTCCTCTTCATTGTGGTGCACGAGCTTTTCATTGCAGTGGCTCCTCATTGCAGAGCACAGGCTCTAGGCACGTGGGCTTCACTAGTTGTGGCACGTGGGCTCAGTAGTTGTGGCTCGTGGGCTCTAGAGCGCAGGCTCAGTAGTTGTGGTGCAGGGGCTTGGTTGTTCCGTGGCCTGTGGGATCCTCCTGGACCAGGGCTCGAACCCGTGTCCCGGGCATTGACAGGCAGATTCTTAACCACTGTGCCACCGGGGAAGCCCTGGTCCTGAGCTTTTGTTTGTTGGAAGATTTTTTTTTTAATTTTTAAAAAAATTCTTTTTTCTTTTTTTAAACCCCACATTTGTTTATTTATTTATTTTTTTGGCTGTGTTGGGTCTTCGTTTTTGTGCAAGGGCTTTCTCTAGTTGTGGCAAGCGGGGGCCACTCTTCATCACGGTGTGCGGGCCTTTCACTATCGCGGCCTCTCTTGTTGCGGAGCACAGGCTCCAGATGCGCAGGCTCAGTAGTTGTGGCTCATGGGCCCAGTTGCTCCGTGGCATGTGAGATCTTCCCAGACCAGGGCTCGAACCCGTGTCCCCTGCATTAGCAGGCAGATTCTCAACCACTGCGCCACCAGGGAAGCCCCATTCGTTGGAAGATTTTTAATCACAGTTTCAATTTCAGTGCTTGTGACTGGTCTGTTTATATTTTCTATTTCTTCCTGGTTCAAGTCTCAGAAGGCTGTGCTTTTCTAAGAATTTTTCCATTTCTTCCAGGTTGTCCATTTTATTGGCATATAGTTGCTTGTAGTAGTCCCTTATGGTGCTTTGTATTTCTGCGGTGTCCACTGTAACTTCTCCTTTTTCATTTCTAATTTTATTGATTTGAGTCCTCTCCCTCTTTTTCTTGGTGAGTCTAATGGTTTATCAATTTTGTTTATCTCCTCAAAGAACCAGCTTTTAGTTTTGATCTTTGCTGTTGTTTTACTGTTTCTATTTCATTTATTTCTGCTCTGATCTTTATGATTTCTTTCCTTCTGCTAACTTTGGGTTTTGTTTGTTCTTCTTTCTCTAGCTCCTTTAGTTGTAAGGTTAGATTGTTTATTTGAGATTTTTCTTGTTTTTGAGGTAGGCTTGTAGAGCTATAAACTTCCCTCTTAGAACTGCTTTTGCTGCATCCCATAGGTTTTGGATCGTTGTGTTTTCATTGTCATTTGTCTATAGGTATTTTTTGATTTCCTCTTTGATTTCTTCAGTGATCTCTTGGTTATTAAGTAGTGTATTTTTTAGCTTCCATGTGTTTGTATTTACAGATCTTTTCCTGTAATTGATATCTAGTCTCATAGTGTTGTGGTCAGAAAAGATACTTGATACAATTTGAATATTCTTAAATTTACCAAGGCTTAATTGTGACCCAAGATATGATCTATCCTGGAGAATATTCAATGAGCACTTGAGAAGAAAGTGTATTCTGTTCTTTTGGATGGAATTTCCTATAAATATCAATTAAGTCCATCTTCTTTAATGTATCATTTAAAGCTTGTGTTTCCTTGTTTATTTTCATTTTGGATGATCTGTTTATTGGTGAAAGTGGGGTGTGAAGTACCCTACTATGATTGTGTTACTGTCTATTACCCCTTTTATGGCTGTTAGCATTTGCCTTATGTATTGAGGTGCTCCTATGTTGGGTGCATAAATATTTACAATTGTTGTATCTTCTTCTTGGATTGATCCTTCAATCATTATGTAGTGTCCTTCTTTGTTTCTTGTAACTGTCTTTATTTTCAAGCCTATTTTGTCTGACATAAGAATTGCTATTCCAACTTTCTTTTGATATCCATTTGCATGGAATATCTTTTTCCATCCCCTCACTTTCGGTCTGTATGTTTTCCTAAGTCTGAAGTGGGTCTCTTGTAGACAGCATATGTACGGGTCTTGTTTTCGTATCCATTCAGCCAGTCTGTGTCTTTTGGCTGTAGCATTTAATCCATTTATATTTAAGATAATTATCAATATGTGTGTTCCTATTACCATTTTCTTAATTGTTTTGGGTTTGTTCTTGTAGGTCTTTCCCTTTCTTGTGTTTCTTGCCTAGAGAAGTTCTTTTAGCATCTCTTGTAAAGATGGTCTGGTGGTGATGAATTCTCTTAGTTTTTGCTTGTCTGTAAAGGTTTTAATTTCTCTATCTAATCTGAATGAGATCCTTGCTGGGTAGAGTAATCTGGGTTGTAGGTTTTTCCTTTCATCACTTTAAATATGTCCTGCCGCTCTCTTTTGGCTTGCAGTGTGTCTGCTGAAAAATCAGCCGTTAACCTTATGGGGATTCCCTTGTATGTTATTTTTTGCTTTTCCCTTGCTGCTTTCAATATTTTTTGTGTTTTTTCTTTCTTTGCAGTACGCGGGCCTCTCACTGTTGTGGCCTCTCCCATTGTGCAGCACAGGCTCCAGACGCGCAGGCTCAGTGGCCATGGCTCATGGGCCCAGCCGCTCTGCGGCATGTGGGATCCTTCCGGACCAGGTCACGAACCCGCAGCCCCTGCATTGGCAGGCGGACTCTCAACCACTGCGCCACCAGGGAAGCCCTGTGTTTAATTTTTGATAGTTTGCTTAATATGTGGCTTGGTGTCTTTCTCCTTGGATTTATCCTGTATGGGATTCTCTGTGCTTCCTGGACTTGATTGACTATTTCCTTTCCCATATTAGGGCAGTTTTCAATGATAATATCTTCACGTTTTCTCAATCCCTTTATTTTTCTCTTCTTCTGGGACCCCTATAATTTGAATCTTGGTGCGTTTAGTGTTGTTCCAGAAGTCTCTGAGACTGTCAATTCTTTTCATTCTTTTTTCTTTATTCTGCTCTGTGGTAATTATTTCCACTAGTTTATCTTCCAGGTCACTTACTTGTTCTTCTGCCTCAGTTATTCTTCTATTGATTCCTTCTAGAGAATTTTTAGTATTGTTTTAGTTTAGTGTTTAGTCATTTATTGTGTTGTTCATCATTGTTTGCTCTTTTAGTTCTTCTAGGTCCTTATTAAATGTTTCTTATATTTTCCCCATTCTATTTCCAAGATTTTGGATCATCTTTACTACCATTACTCTGAATTTTTTTTCAGGTAAATTTCCTATTTCCTCTTCAGTTATTTGGTCTGGTGGGTTTTTACCTTGTTCCTTCATCTGCTGCGTATTTCTCTGTCTTCTCATTTGTCTTAACTTACTGTGTTTGGGGTCTCCTATTTGCAGGCTGCAGGTTTGTAGTTCCCGTTGTTTTTGGTGTCTGCCCCCAGTGGGTAAGACTGGTTCAGTGGGTTGTGTAGGCTTTCTGGTGGAGGAGATTGTTACCTGTGTTTTGGTGGATGAGGCCGGATCTTGTCTTTCTGGTGGGCAGGACTGTGTCTGGTGGTGTGTTTTGGGGTGTCTGCAAACATTATTTTAGGCAGCCTCTCTGCTAATGGGCGGGGTTGTATTCCTGTCTTGCTAGTTGTTTGGCATGGGGTGTCCAACACTGGAGCTTGCTGGTTGTTGAGTGGAGCTGGGTCTTAGCATTGAGACGGAGATCTCTGGGAGAGCTCTTGCCAATTGATATTACGTGGGCCGGGAGATCTCTGGTTGTCTGATGTCCTGAACTCAGCTCTCCCACCTCAGAGGCTCAGGCCTGACAGCCAGCTGGAGCATCAAGACCCTGTCAGCCACACAGCTCAGAAGAAAAGGGAGAAAAAAGAAAGAAAGAAAGAAAAAAATAATACAGTTATTAAAACAAAAAAGTAAAAAAATATTATTAAGATAACATGAAAAAAAGAGAGCAACCGAACCAATAAACAAGTCTACCAGTGATAACAAGTGCTAAAAACTAAACTAAGATAAACTTAAAAATCAGAAACTGGTCAGTTGCCTACAGCAATCCCCAAGTGTACAGTTGCTCCCAGAGTCCACCGCCTCAATTTTAGGGTGATTCATTGTCTATTCAGGTATTCCAGAGATGCAGGTACATCAAGTTGATTGTGGAGATTTAATCCGCTGCTCCTGAGGCTGTTGGGAGAAATTTCCCTTTCTCTTCTTTGTTTGCACAGTTCCTGGTGTTCACCTTTGGATTTGGCCCCACCTCTGCATGTAGGTTGCCCTCTGGCATCTGTTCTTTTCCCAGACAGGAGGTGGTTAAAGGAGCAGCTGATTAGGGGGCTCTGGCCCACTTAGGCCAGGGGGAGGGAGAGTTACAGAATGTGGGGCAAGCTTGTGGCAGCAGAGGCCAGCATGACGTTGCAACAGTTTGAGGCGCACCATGTGTTCTCCTGGGGAAGTTTTCCCTGGATCACAGGACCCTGGCAGTGGCTGGCTGCAGAGGCTCCTGGGAGGGGAGGTGTGGATAGTGACCTGGGCTTGCACACAGGATTCTTGGTGCCTGCAGCAGCAGCATTAGTGTTTCATGCCCGTCTCTGGTGTCTGCGCTGATAGCCGCGGCTTGCACCCGTCTCTGGAGCTTCTTTAGGCCGGCCTCTGAATCTCCTCTCCTCACGCACCCCAAAACAATGGTCTCTTGCCTCTTAGTCAGGTCCAGACTTTTTCCTGGACTCCCTCCTGGCTAGCTGTGGCGCACTAGCCCCCTTCAGGCTGTGTTCACGCAGCCAACCCTACTCCTCTCCCTGGGATCTGACCTCTGAAGCCCAAGCCTCAGCTCCCAGCCCCCACCTGCCTTGGCGGGGAGCATAGAAGCCTCTCAGGCTAGTGAGTGCTGGTCAGCACCGATCGTCTGTGTGTGAATCTCTCCACTTTTCTCTCTGCATCCCTGTTGTTGCACTCTCCTCTGTGGCTCTGGAGCTTCCCACCCCACCCCTGCCAGTGAATAGGCTTCCTAATGTGTGGAAACTTTTCCTTCTTCACAGCTCCTTGCCTGAGGTGCACGTCCCATTCCCTATTCTTTTGTCTGTGTTTTTTCTTTTACCCTACCCAGGTACGTGGGGAGTTTCTTGCTTTTTGGGAAGTGTGAGGTCTTCTGCCAGTGTTCAGTAGATGTTCTGCTGGAGTTGTTCCACATGTAGATGTATTTTTGACGTACTTGTGGGGAGGAAGGAGACCTCCATGTCTTACTCCTCCGCCATCTTGAAGGTCCTCCCACTGAATGTTTTTTATACATGTCTTTTGTAAGGAGAAAAAAAGGATATGAAGGTGGTTGAATGCGTTTTTATAATGTGGCTCTAAATCTGTACATTTTAATGGATACTTTCATTAAAAATTAGTACTGGGCTTCCCTGGTGGTGCAGTGGTTGAGAGTCTGCCTGCCGATGCAGGGGACACGGGTTCGTGTCCCGGTCTGGGAAGATCCCACATGCCGCAGAGCCGCTGGGCCCGTGAGCCATGGCTGCTGAGCCTGCGCGTACGGAGCATGTGCTCCGCAACAGGAGAGGCCACAACAGTGAGAGGCCCGCATAACACACACACAAACACACACAAAAATTAGTACTGAAGAATGCAAATGAGTAAGTAACCCCCATGTGGGTCACTCTTTTAGAGGTGAAAATGTTTACTGAAAAGCAGAGCACGTCTGATATCACAGATATAGCAGCTTGAAACTTGCTTTCTTTTAGTTGGTCTACATTTCTGCCATTAAAACTAAGCTTTAAATGAACATTTGGGGGTTTCCCTGGTGGCGCAGTGGTTGATTGTCCGCCTGCCGATGCAGGGGACACGGGTTCGTGCCCCGGTCCAGGAAGATCCCACATGCTGTGGAGTGGCTGGGCCCGTGAGCCATGGCCACTGAGCCTGTGCGTCTGGAGCCTGTGCTCTGCAACAGGTGAGGCCACAACAGTGAGAGGCCCACGTACTGCAAGGAAAAAAAAAAATAGATGAACATTTGGCCACTCAAATGAAGCCTGTTTCTTGCTGGTTGAGTGGTGAAGAGAAATAAAAAAGCATCAGACTTGGAGCACAAATGAATATCCTAGATCCGTAACGGCAGAGTTGCCTGGCCTGCCAGGATCACCAAACTATCTCTTGACTTATTTGTGAGAGACAGAGAGAATAATATAGTTTTCTCCCAAGCTTCAGAAATCACACAATATCTTTGAATAGTCTCTGCAATTCATTCAATTATAGATATGTGCTATGTTTTAGCTGTCTTGGCTAACACTGGTGATCAGAAGATTGACCTGGAGTACTTGTTAGAATTCAAGTTCCCAGATTCCTCTTCTAGAGTTTTGGATTCTTTAGGATAAAGAGAAGCCCAACTCTCTGCACTTTTAATAAACACCCAAGTAATGGATTATTTGTTCACCTTTGAAACTATTTCTTTAATTACAGTTGCCAGAAGTATTCATGTCTTTTAATCCACTAACCAACGAACCAAAGAAAGAGTATTTTAATAAAGATAATACTATTTAACATTTTATTGATTGAAATATTCATGATTACAAATTACATTAGGTTTTGTATTATTGCACACACAATTAAGATGGGTTTTCAACTGTCACTGAATAACTGAAGACAAAATAGAAATCTTTCATTGGCAGGTTCTTAGAGTTGGAAAAATTCTTCAACGATCTATATTCCATCTTTTGTAGTATTGAAGGCTTTGTCTGATCATCTAGGAATTTAAAGCCCTGATGGAGAAGACTAATTGTAGAATCCATTTCACAATAGAATTGCTATAAAAGCCATAGGAATGTGTGGCTGAGGCAGAGTCAGCAACAACCCCAATGACTAAAATCAAAATTTCCACTATCTTCCCTGTAAAGAAAGAAAAAGCAAAAAAGAAAAATTATGCTTAAAAAAGTATTTAAAATTGCCTGAGCACTGCACTAAGCGCTTCTCCATGAGGAGAATCTGAATATAAGAGTGTTAGGAGAGCTGTGCTCCCCTTCCTCAAACAGGTAGCTGGGCCCCTCCTTACCCCCCTACCCTACACAGGTCCTCCCAACCACCTGGGGCTACTTGACTCTTCCTACATGCTCAGTCCTGACTCAGCCTTGGAACCCACTGAGGAGAGACCTCAGAGAGGAGGATTAGAGATTGTTTTCATGGTTCTCTAGAAGGAGAAGCCCATTTGGGGATTAAATGAGAGGAAACACCAGTGAGAGGAAATGAAGTGGGAAGTAGGAAGGCTGGCTGAACCTTGAGACTGGGAACTCCCTCGGGGGAATGAGGCAGCAAGGGAGGTTAGGTGGAAGTGTCCTAGCATGCCCTGCTCTCTAAGGAAAGTTTGGAGTCTTGTCAAGGAGATCAGGGGGCAAAATGGACCACTGGAGGAGTTCCTTTCTAGCATAAATTGCCCATTGTGATGGATTTAAATTTCTGAAGTCAGTGGTTTTTCTTGCTCAGTTATGCTCCCTGTAGCTTGGAGCTACATCATAGAGGTTCTCATTCAGCCTCTGGAGTTAAGAATTACATTATATCGGTCAGCAGACTTCCATTAGTAAGTCACAGCAATTAAATCAAGTTAAAGTAATTGATTTATACAGTTGGGTAACATCCAACAGGGATGGATAAACTTCGAGTTCAAATGAAAACTACTTTTAGGAATGAGACTTAAGGGAAAGGTACCAGTGTGTTTCTTTGGCTTTAACAGAGAAAGTACAGTTATTTTCCATCTATACTGTGACCTGGCTATCAGAAAAATGGAGGTTCCTATAATTTTGTGATTGTTTCTTCATTATTTTGGATGAGCCAATATTTAGTCTTGTGTTCTTACAGCTTTTCACTGCAGAAAACACATTTATTGGAGTACGTTCGGCCATTCGTTGCACAGATTGGGTCCATTTCTCTGGTGCAAAAATGTAACTGATCCACATACACGTTACATTCTGGCTGTTAAACAGACAACATAAAATTTTTCAGATAATAAACTTTTTGAATAAAATATTTTTTATTCCTAATACAAAATGGTATGCATCAAAATGGAATATATTCTATAGTCTATATTGAGGTTTAAAAATAGACATAAGTCATGCACAGAGACATAAAAATATATTGATATATTTTTGCAACCCCAATATTTTTTGTATTTTTTAAAAACATACAAATGGCTAAATGCATTTTAATAATTTAGCCACTCTGCCCCTACTTCACCTCATACATGGATCAGATTTTCACCATTATCTCATACCACAAAAAATTATAAAAGTGAATTTGTTATAATTCTTCTGTTTTCCTCAATAGTTTCACTAATAGATAATCTGATAGTTTCAGATTATCACCGTATATGTATGTGTTCATATATATGTTTGTATATGTGTAGTTAACCATATACGTGTATATATATAATTTGTGTAGTGATGGCAGTGTTGGTAATTTACATAAATAAACAATAGCGTGTGTATCCTTACATGATCTGCTTTTTAGGCATCTTTAAAAATGTTTGTTTAGATGTTTAGAAATACAGTTGATTTTCTTCACCTCTATGTAATATTCCAATCTGTGATTTTATGAAAATTATTTTATATTCCTGTAAGTGGAAAATTAGGTTTTTTTAAAATAAATATCTGTTTGAGTCCCTGCTTTCAATTTTATTTTATTTATTTTTTAAAATTTTCTTTATTTTTGGCTGCATTGGGTCTTCGTTGCTGTGTGCAGGCTTTCTCTAGCTGCAGCAAGCAGGGGCTACTCATTGCATTGGCTTCTCTTGTTGTGGTGCACAAGCTCTAGGTGCACAGGCTTCAGTAGTTGTGGCTCGTAGGCTCTAGAGCACAGGCTCAGTAGTTGTGGCACACGGGCTTAGCTGCTCCGCGGCACATGGGATCTTCCCGGACCAGGGCTTGAACCCGTGTTCCCTGCATTGACAGGTGGATTCTTAACCACTGCACCACCAGGGAAGCCCAAAATTAGTTGTTGTTGTTTTTTGCGGTACGCGGGCCTCTCACTGTTGTGGCCTCTCCCGTTGCGGAGCACAGGCTCCGGACGCACAGGCTCAGTGGCCATGGCTCACGGGCCCAGCCGCTCCACGGCATGTGAGATCTTCCTGGACCGGGGCACGAACCCGTGTCCCCTGCATCAGCAGGTGGACTCTCAACCACTGTGCCACCAGGGAAGCCCCCTAAATTAGTTTTATTTAATCCTCTTCTTTTTCTAGGGTGAACAATTCCACTTTAAACTGTTTTTTGATGCCTGTATATAACAAGGTTTAGGCTCAATAATAAAACTGTGAATAATGGGATACTTTTACCTTGTCTGAAATGACGGATGGTTTTATATAGCTGGCAAGATTCTATTTCTTGAACTTAGTGTAAGAATGACACTTTATCTTACTTTTTGAAGGACTATTCTGTTATAGATATTTTTGATAAAATTTGCTGTTAAAACTTAAAATATAAAAAAAATTAAAAGTTTACCTTTTTCAATTCCCACATTAATCAGTATGAACTTACAGTTTCACGTGTCTCTCTTAAGGGTACAAAAGCAGTTTCTGCAACCATCACACAAAAGGTAAATTGAAAAGAAGAAGATGAACAGGGGAAAACAATGTCTCTGGTGGGAAGTACCCACATCTATGCAAATCACCTACTCAAACACAGCAAGTAATGAGGTGAGGCTTTTGTGGTAGTATCAAAATAATCATCTCACAAAATAACTTCAAATCTGGAAATAGAATTCTAAATTCATCTCACTCTGAAAAATAACTTTAAGTATGGCTTAATAATCACCAAACCCTGCTGTGGAGATACCACTTTTTTTCATTTTTATAAATAGAGACATCCTAGTCAGAGAAGACAATGCCTTGCTTAAGGCCACTTAATATGAAGAAGTTAATTACTACTTAGTATTCAACTCGAGTATCATGGATCTCTCTAATATCTCACAGCTACTTTACTCTGAAATTCATGGGCCATCTTGTGCTTTAAGAAAGATAAGTTTTCAGCAGAGGGATCAATTACTTCTCTCCTTACACAAAGCCTTGACTTTAGTGGACTCAGAGCTGGCAAACAACAAATAGGATTGTCAAGGATACCAGATCTAGAGGACTTTTTTACTGCCCACACTCTGCATTTAGCAACGATGAAATCTGACCTCCAAAAAGGGGGAAAATCAGGAAAATATCTTTAATCATAAATAAACAAACAACTAAATTTTACTGCTCATTCTAACCCCCTCTGTCTCTACCTTTCTAAGGTGGGAAATGAGAAAAAGCAATCTACTGATGTAATTTTTAAATAGGTATTTGTAACATTTCATTTTGCCTGTTTAAGTATTACATACCCAACAGCAATCTCCTTCATTCCTAGATAATAGCAGTTGTTTCCTACATTTCCTAAAATATGTTAGTTGCTTCATCCAGGTCTGAAAATTTTACTCACCAAAATAAAGAGGAAATGCCAAGCCAATAATGAAAATAACTTTGATCCATGATGAGAAGAGAGACATGTTATCAAGTCTGTAGAATAAATGCATAGGAATGCTTATAACACATGGCACAGGGACAAATTGCCCATTTCCAAATGAAAGTTTCTTACAGCTAAGGGAACTGCCCCCCTCTCCTAGGTTTGTAATTATGCTGGGAATCTTCCCCCCAACCCACAGGACACACATGTGAACAGAAGGCCTTGTAGAAGACTTGAGAGAAACACTAGGACAAGTTCTCTTTGCCCATTTAAGGAAGAGTGGCTTACTCTCCCAACCCTTGGCTCGGCCAAGGAGCCTGGCTGCATTTAAAGAAATATGCACTTTGGAATTTCAGTTTTTCCTCAGAAAACAGAAATAGTTATTTCAGGAAGGACTGACCTGCAGCAGTCCTCACAGCAATGTGACACACCAGGGCTACCTCCACAGCATCCCCACCTGACCTACCTGAAACAGAGAAGGCAGTGGAGAGTGAGGTCTGCAGCTCCAGGGACTGTGCCTGTTTTGATTCCCTTTCCTTCTCAACCACTTCCCCCAGCTGAAGAGTCTCCTTTATTGGACTGTTGGTGACCAGCCTGGTGGGGTAAAACAGATGGCCCCCAGCAGATAAGACCCTGAGGTTTTCTGTGTTCTTCCTCACGAAGATCTCACACAGATCATCTCTCAGCAGGGGTTTGGGACAATTTTATCTGATGAACACATGTATGAGGAAGGTGACAACAATTCTTTGAAACTCTAAGGTACAGAAGAGATGGGAAGCTTTCCGAGTTCCTGAGTTGAAAAGAAAGGATAATCAAAACAAGAAAGAAAAGAATGAGTTTGGGGAACTATAATTAGATACATACCTACACCCTTAGTATTTTGAAGGACAGTAGAAGTCCATTAGACTCAATGGGAGATTTGATTTTTATTAAACTTTTTATCTTGAGTTGAATGGAGATTCTCATCAAGCCGTAAGCACTAATGCGGAGAGTTCTTGTGTTCCTTTTAATCAATTTCCCCCACTGAGAACATCTTGTAAAATTATGGTACAAATTCACAACCAAGAATGCTCAAAAAGACTGTCAGGGCAACCAGCTATGGAAACCTGAGGTAGAGGACAGAATGTGAATATTAAGAAGAGAAAGAAGGCTTGGGAATGAAATTGAGACCACAGGGGACAATGCTCTCAACTATATGATGAATAATTTGATCTTTACCTCAAAGTAAAGTGGGAAACTGTGTAGGGTTGGAAGTAGTAGGAAGGGGTATATAATATGAGCTATTTAATTAATCTGCTTCACAGTCTGACTCTGTGGGAAGAACTTTGGCAAATGAAAGTCCTGAGTTCAAATGCCATCTACCACTGAGTAACCTTGAGACAATATTCAGACTTTCTAATCCACTATTTCCTAATTTTAAATGTGGGAATAATTTCTGTCTCAATGATTTGCCATAAACATTAGGGATAAAATATTAAAACAGGATGCACTTAAAGTTGTGCTAGATTACATTTGTCACCCTAACCGAACCTTTTTTTTTTTTTTTTTTTCAGTGAAGAAAGCCAAGATTGAGAAAAGAACCTTTGAGTCTAGCACTGTTCCATGCCAATTTAATGGGAGGATACAAAATCTGGTAAGTGCTAAAATTTTTCCTTTATTATAGGAAGTTATTATCATGCTTTCGCTAGATTTTGAATTATTTACATAGATACCATCAGAGACATCTGTGCAGATAATCCTTCTGGCACACAACCTTGGAGGGTAAAATTAAACTGAAGTTTAGAGTTGAAGTGATTGTACAGTCCTTGAATCCCACAACACTGGATTTTTTCTCTTATGTGCATCCATTAGCAGAGATTAAGAGCAGGAGACACTGCCTATGAGATACAACAGGCCATGAGGTTTCTAAATTAACCATGAAAGGGAATGTTAGATGTGTGGGTTATTTGATGCATATTTTTTCTGAAAATGTTTA
The DNA here is from genome assembly GCF_059928025.1 of Delphinapterus leucas. NCBI lineage: Eukaryota > Metazoa > Chordata > Mammalia > Artiodactyla > Monodontidae > Delphinapterus > Delphinapterus leucas. Next base: position 125,861,392 of record NC_143131.1, read on the forward strand.
ATGTGCATAAATACATTTATACTGTAAAGTTACAGATATTTAATATACAACTATACTAAAATCACATATAAATATATGCATGTGTATATATGCAGATATATGCATGTGTATATATGTCTATATATGTATGTATATAATTCTATATATTCACAAATATACTAACATTTACATGTAATAACACATATATATGTAATAACATTAACAATATAGACACACATATATATATATACACACACAGAGCATATAGATATACATAGATATCTATATATGTAAGTTATCTAAGTGAGCCCTAAATGTCATCACAAGTATCCTCATAAAAGGGAGACTGAAGAAGATTTGATGCAGACACACAAAGAAGGCCAAATGAAGATGGAGTTAAGAGAGATCTGAAGATGCTGGCCCTAAAGATGACTGATGATAAATAGATAGATAAAAATAGAGACAGAAGAATAAAATCAAGACATTTCTCTGTAACTCAGTTTTTCATTTAACAATCAATGGTATATTTTCATATAAGCATATACAAATACACAATTCCTTTTAAGTTATTCTTGCTACCAGTGTTGTAATGAACATGGTGTGCAGGTCACTACATGCTCATTCAATCAGTTCTATATTTTTAGTAGTTGCATTGTTGAGTCACATAATATGTGCAGTTTAAATTTTAAAGATAAGACCAGTTTACTTCCTGAAAGCCTTATATCATCTTACTATGAAAAAGACAGATTACAAGTATGGTTGGTTCTCTGTATCTCACCAAATGAGTGTCATCTGAAATATTCATGTTTTCACACTCACAGTTAAATATATACAAAAATATAAAATGTATATATTTGGATGATTTTGTTCAGTGACAAAATTTCTCCATCTGGGAATAAGCTGAAATTGTTTATTAAATAAGTTAATGAAGTCATAATTTCTATTTTTTTACTTTTAAGAATTTTCATCTACAAACATGGTTTAACTTCCAAATTATTTAAGTGCTGAATATATGAAGAAAATATTCCTCTCTAATTAACACAATTCATAGTTATGTTCTGTAAATGAGAAATTTGGAAATCTTTGGAGAAACTTCCTGTTATATATACATATACAAATGGAACAGCTTATTTGAAGTGGTGATGGGTGAACTTTGGTTACCCGGCCTCTTTTGTCTATTTAGAGTTAACTCTAGCTGGAGAACGCTGAACTACATGTCTATGTTTCCTCTCTAATATTCCAAAGTTTATGGTGCTTAGGAGATCCTGTTAGATGATCCCTGAGCACAAGATAATGCAGTCTGTTTTACACTGTCACAAGGTTCCCCTGCCCCAAATATATATTCCATTTTTACTGAGTATGACATAACAGGCATACCTTGGAGATACGGAAGGGTTTGGTTCCAGACTGCTGAAACAAAGTGAATATTGCAATGAAATAAGTAACACAAATTTTTTCGTTTCCCAATGCAAATAAAAATTAGGTTTACACTATACATATGTAGCCTATTAAGTGTGCATAGCACTGTGTCTTAGAAACAATGTGCATGCCTTAATTTAAAAATACTTTATTGCCAAAATATGCTAACCATTATCTGACAACACAGGGTTGCCACAAACCTTCAATTTTCAAAAAACACAGTATCTGAAAAGTACAATAAAGGAAAGCATGACAAAAGACTAATGAACATAGATGAAACAGTCCCCAACAAAATATTAGCAAACCTAATTCAACAGTATGTTAAAAGGATCATACAACATGATCCAGTGAGATTCATCCCAGGGATACAAGGATGGTTCAATTTCCAGAAATCAAACAATATGATACACGACACTAACAAACTGAAGAATAAACGTTATAATGATTATCTCAATAGATGCAGAAAAAGCTTTTGACAAAATTCAACATCCATTTGTGATAAAAAAGTGAGTATAGACAGAACACACCTCAACATAGTAAATGCTATCTATGACAAGCCCACAGCTAACATTATACTCAATGGTGAAAAGTCAAAAGCATTTCCTACAAGATCAGGAAAAAGACAAAGATGCCCACTCTTGCCACTTTTATTCAACATAGTATTGGAAGTCTAGCTGCAGCCATCAGAAAAGAAAAAGAAATAAAAGGAATCAAAATTGGAAAGGAAGAAGTAAAACTGTCACTGACTGTAGATGACATGATACTATACACAGAAAATCTTAAAGATGCCACCAAAAAAACTACTAAAGCTCAGCAATGAATTCAGCAAAGTTGGAAAATACAAAATTAATATACAGAAATCTATTGCATTTCTATATACTAACAATGAACTATTAGAAAAGAAAATTAAGAAATGAACACCATTAAGAGACTAAGAAAACAATTGCATCAAAAAAATAAAATACCTAGGAATAAAAAGACCTGCACCCATAAAATATAAGACACTGGATGAAAGAAGTTGACAATGACACAAACAGATGGAAAGCTTTGCTGTGATGGAAAGATTTACCATGTTCATGGATTTGAAGAATTAACATTATTAAAATGATCATAGTACCCAAGACAATCTACAGATTCAGTGCCAAAACACCAAAGGCATTTTTCACAGAACTAGAACAAACAGTCCTAGAATTTGTATGGAAACACAAAAGACCCTGAATAGCCAAAACAATCTTGAGAAAGAAGAACAAAGCTGGAGGTATCACACGCCCTGATTTCAAACTATACTACAAAGCACCATGATCAAAACAGTATGGTACTGGCATGAAAACTGACACATAGATCAGTGGAGCAAAATAAGACCCCAAAAATGAACCCATACTTATATGGGCAATTTATCTACAACAAAGGAGGCAAGAATATACAATGCAGAAAAGACAGCCTCTTCCATAAATGATGTTAGGAAAATTGGACAACTACACACATAAGGATCAAACTGGACTCTTCTCTCACACCAGGCACAAAAATAAATTCAAAATGGATTAAAGATTTAAATGTTAAGACCTAAAACCATAAAACTTTTTGAAGAAAACATAAGCAGTACACTCTTTGACATAAGTCTTAGCAATTTTGTTTTTGGATATGTCTCCTCAGGCAAGGAAGACAAAAGCAAAAACACCCAAATGGGACTACATCAAACTAAAAAGCTTTTGGACAGTGAAGGAAACTATCAACAAATCTAAAAGGCTGCCTACTGAATGTGGGAAGATATGTGCAAACTTATTTCTCACAAGGGGTTAATATCCAAAATATACAAAAAACTCATATAACTCAGTATGAGAAAAACAAACAACCCAATTAAAAATTGGGCAGAGGACCTGAACAGACATGTTTCCAAAGAAGACCTACAGATGGCCAACAGGCACATGAAAAGATGCTCAACATCACTAATCATCAGGGAAATGCAAATCAAAACCAAAATGATATATCACCTCATATCTGTCAGAATGGCTACTATCAGAAAGACAACAAATAACAAATGTTGGCAAGGATGTGGACAAAGGGGGACCCTCATGCACTGTTGGTGAGAATGTAAATTGGTGACGTCTCAATGGAAAACAGTATGGAGATTCCTCAAAAATTAAAAAAAAGAACTACCATATGATCCAGCAATTCTACTCCTGGGTATTTATGCAAAAAAAAAAAAAAAAAGGAAAAAAGAAACACTAAGTTGAAAATATAGATTCACCCCTATATTCATTCCAACATTATTTACAGTAACCAACATACAGAAGCAACTTAAGTGCCCAATCAATAGATGAATGTATAAAGAAGATGTGATAGTGATACACACACACACACACACACCAGAGTATTATTTAGCTATAACAAAGAACAAAATCTTGCAATTTGCAGCAACATGGATGAACCTAGAGGGTATTATGCTAATTGAAATAATTCAGACAGAAAAAGACAAATACTATATGATTTCACTTATACGTACAATCTAAAAAACAAAAACAAATGAAACGAAACACAACTAAACAGAAACAGAGTCACAGATACAGAGAACAAACCAGTAGTTGTCAGATGTCAGAGGGGAGGGGGTTGGGGGCCGAAGAGAAATAGGGGAGAGAGATTAAGAGGTACAAACTTTCAGTTACAAAATAAATCAATCACAGCTATGAAATGTACAGTGTGGGGAATCCAGTCAATAATTATGCAATATCTTTGTGTGGTGACAGAAGACAATTAGATTTATCATGGTGATCATTTTGAAATGTACAGAAATATAGAATCACTATGTGTGTACCAGGAACCAACACAGTGTTGTAGGTCAATTATACTTCAAAAACAAACTCATGGAAAAAGAGATCAGATTTGTGGTTACCAAAGATGGGGGGTGAGGAGAGATGGAATTGTATGAAAGTAGTTGAAAGGTAAAAACTTCCAGTTATAAGATAAATAAGTACTAGGCTTGCAATGAACAACATGTTAAATATAATTAACACTGCTGAGCATTATATATGAAAGTTAAAAGAGTAAATCCTAAGAGTTCTCATCACAAGAAAAAATTTTTTTCTATTTCTCTAATTTTGTATCTGTATGGGATGATGGATGTTCACTAAACTTACTATAACTGTTTCATGATATATGTAAGTCAAATCATTACGCTGTACATCTTAAACTTACACAGTGCTGTATGTCGATTATATCTCAATAAAACTGGAAGAGAAAAAAGAGGTATGCAGTAACAATTGTTGGTGAGGATGTGGAGGAAACGGAATTCTCATACATTACTGGTGGGAATGGTTAAGAAGATACAGCCACTTTGAAAAATACACTGATAGGTTCTGGAAGAGCGCAAGATAAACCTACCATACAAAGCATCCATTCTGCTCTTGGGTGTTTAACCAAGAAAAAAATGAAAAGAAAAAAAGACTTGTATAGTAATGTTCATAGCACCATTTTTCTTAATAATCAAAAAGTGGCAACAATTCCAGTGTTCATAACCTAGTGAAAAAGTAAAACAAAACATGGTATATCAATACAAAATGGAATACTACTGAACATTAAAAAGTAATGAACTACTGATGTATACGCTACAGTGTGAATGAACCACAAAAACCTGTAAAATGAAAGAAGCAGATATAAAAACAACATACTGTTTCATTGTCTTTAAGAAAATGTCTAGAAAAGGTAAAACAAGAGAATACAATGTAGATGAGTAGTTGCCTTGGGTTGGGGGTAGGAAGAGGGCATGACCTCCAAAGGATGAGAGGCACATATTTGGGGGTGATGTAAACACTCTAAACTTTAATTGTGGTGATGGTTGCTTATCTCTCTCCCTCTCTCTCTCTCCCTCTCTCTATATATATTTCAATTATTACATCATGTCTAAAACTGATTAATTTTGGGCATGTAATTACAACAATAAACTGGTTTTTAAAAAGAATAAAATTTCAAGCTTTGTATTCAAACTCTCTTTACCAAAAGGTCAGGTTTAAAATATTGTAAGATTTCCTGTGTCTCATTTTCATTATATGTAAAATAGAGAGCTGATGTCTACCTAATGTGATTCTTAGAAGAACTGAGTTAGGTAACATGTAGAAAACTGTTTCACAGAGCTTTTGAGGAGAACAGTCATGCAAAAAGGAGGATTTCCATTCGTTAGTGGATAATAACTTTAATCGATAACATTTAAATTCCTAGATGATAAGTAAAAGCAGAGCTGATCATTGTTATCTTATTTCTCACATCTAAATAGGGCTTGACACATAGACCTTTATTTATGTGGAATTTTAAAAAAAAGAATACATAAATGAATACACATGTTCACTGAAGAACTTTTTCACAAAGTCCTCTGCAAAGAAAAAGTGCTGCAATTGGCCGAAAGCATTTTTATAATGTTGCTCTACAAATTAACATTCTAATGGATACTTTCCTTAAGAGGGATATTTGAGATTTTAAATGATTTAATAGCTCCCACACTGATTACTCTTTAGATGTAAAAGTATCTATTGATAAGAACAGCATGCCTAGCATAGCATATGTCATAGATTCCCAGTTGTCATTCAACAGTCAACCTACATTTCTGCCACTACATTCAAGGTCTGAATGATCCTTTGGGCACACAACTAAAGCCTGCTTCTTGTGGCTGGAAAACTGAGACTCATGGAGAGACATCTGACTTGGCCCTAATAAAGCAAGTCCTAAGTCAATAAAGGCCGTGTTGCCTCTCATCCCAGGAGCACCCACTTACCTCTCAACTGACTTGTGATCAAGAATGAAAAACATATAAATTTTTCCCAAACCTCATTAATCTTATATTATCTTTCTATACGTTCTGAAATTTATTCAATTATAGACATACCCGAGGTCTTAGAGTCAGTATTACCTAAGATTCATGATCATAATATTACCTGGGGTGCTTGTTAGATTTCAATTTCCCATAAACCTCTCCTAGAAGTTCTGAATCTTTAGAACAGACAGAATCCAGTTATCTGTACTTTTTTTTTTTTTTTTTTGGTGGTACACGGACCTCTCACTGTTGCGGCCTCTCCCGTTGAGGAGCACAGGCTCCGGACGCGCAGGCTCAGCGGCCATGGCTCATGGGCCCAGCTGCTCCGCGGCATGTGGGATCTTCCCGAGCCGGGGCATGAACCCGTGTCCCCTGCATCGGCAGGCGGACTCTCAACCACTGTGCCACCAGGGAAGCCCTGTACTTTTTATAAATACCCAAGTAATCTAATATTTGGTCATATTTGGAAAATATCTTTTTGGCTATAGGTATCAAAAATTGTTTATGTCTTAACCCATTACCCAACGAAATAAACAAGGGGCATGTTAAAAAAAAATGTAACACCATTTAACATTTCATGGAGCAAAATATTTAGGGTTTTAAATTGCACTAGGTTTTACATTATCAAACATATAACTAAGATACTAATTTTTCAAACTGTCATTGAAGAACTGAACATAGAGAGTAAAAATGCTGAAATGAAAGGATCTTAAAGTTAGAAAGAACTTGGAATATACTACATTCCACCTTGTATTCTACAGGGTTCACGTGGTCCTCTAAGAATGGAAGACCCTGGCTCTGCAACTCTAATTGTCTGTAGAATCCACTGCAAAATGGGATCACAGTAGAAGTTGTAGGAATGTGTTGCTCCAGGAAAAAGTCAGCATTCACTATAATGAGCAATAGCAAATTTGCCACCACTTTTTCTGTAGAAAGAATCAGACAGAAAGTGAAAAAAAATTATTAAAAGAACACATAAAATTAAACACTGTGGCAGTACACAAAATGTTTCTAAATGAGGAGATCTGAACTATGGGACATTACAGAAAGGCTGTGCTCTACTTCCAGAAGGAGCTGGACCCTGCCTGCTCCCCTGCCTTATACATGTCCTCTCCCTACTGTGGGGCTGTTTGATCCTTCCTACCTGCTCAGTCCTGACTCAGTCTTTGGACTAGACCTAAGAAAGGAAGGCATTAGGCATTGTGTTAATCCAGATTTTCCAAGAGGCAGAAACAATTTTGGGAGTAAGTGGGCAAAGATTTTATGAGGAACACATGTGTAACAAAATGGGGGAGTGCTGCAGAAAAGGCTGGCAAAGCTTTAGACCACAAACTCCTTCCGAGTGGAGGAGAGGGGGATGTGAGTTTGGGTGGAGGTGTCCTAGACTGCTCTGCACTCTCAGGAAGGTTTCAAAGGCCATGATGATTTCAGGAGACAAAGTTGACAATCACATGATTTCAGTGTGTAATCATGAGTCTGTTCTTTGCTCAATTATGCTCCCTGTGGCTGGAGGTCTGCAAGGCTGATTCTCATGACTTCAGTGAGATCTTCTGTTGAGCATCAGAGCTTTGGAATAACATCATCTTGGCCACTAGTCAGCCATTAGTAGTTCATAATCAATTAAATTAAGCTAAGTTAACTAGTTCTTTCATTTGCAAAACATCCAGCATGGTTATAGTGATAGTTTAATACTACTTTCAGAAGTAAGAATTTTAAGACATGGTAGAAGTGTGTCTCCTTGGCTTTTAGAGAAATATTATAGTTATTTTCTGTGTATGTTGTGCCTACATTATCAGCAAATGAGTTTTCTTACCATTTCATGATTTTTTTATTACTTTGGAAGAGTAAATATTCACTATTGTGTTCTTACTTGAGTGTACCACAAAAAAAAACATTTATTGCAATAAGTGTGGCCATTGGTTGCAAAGACTGGATGATATTCTTTTGTGCATGTTTTCACACCACTGTATGGACCACATTCTACCTGTCAAATATAGAGAGATAATATACATTAGACAATGAATATTTGAATACAATCTTCTTAAATCTTAATACGAAATGCCATACATCCAGAAAAGGATAAATACAATATATGTTTAGGTTTAAAGAGAAAACTTTATGGAGTCACATCCAGTAAATTAGAAACTAATATCAGTATTTTTATAGAAATAGTGTATTAACAAAAAGGCCATGCAAGTGGCTGAGTATATTTTTATACTGTAACCAATTTCCCACCCCCACCCATGACCTTCCCCTCCTAGGTGATATTTTTCTTATCACTCTCTCACTCACACAAACACACACACACACACACACACAAGTAAGTCACCAAACTGAGTTTCTACCTCCCTCTAGAATTTCACTACATATCAATACATATATATTTTCACTATAATTATATATTTCATAGTTTTGGGTATCTTGGTAATTTTCACAAATAAATGATACAATATGTATTCTTATATGCCTTTCTTTTTATACTCCCTTATGACTTTTATTTATACTGATGTTCAGAGCTGTAATTTATTTTCACCCTTAAGTAATATTCCACTATTTGGCCATATAGAAATCATCACTGTCTATTCTCCTACACACTGGTAATTGGGATGGTGCTTTTTTCCCTTTCATTTTGTTAGGATGAATAATTCTACTCTAAACATACTTCTATAGCTCTCAGTTTTGTGTGGAGCAAGTAACTACCCATGATAGGAAATTTAAGGTAATAGGATAAATACGCTATCACCTTGTATAGACACTGCTAAATGGTTTTGTATTACTTGCTAGATTCTATTTCTTAACCTTGATGTAATAATAATACATACACACTTTTACTTTTTGAAGGAGTGTTTTTTACATTCTGTTTGATCAATTTTGCTGTGATTTTAAAAACTGAAAATGGTTAAAAATTTACTTTTCAACTTCCAAATGAACCAGCAGTAACTTACCCAATGCTTATAACTTGATGTTTTTGTAAGAGCAGTTTCTGCAACCACAGAACAGTTTAAAAAAATAAGAAGCCCACACACACATTGGCAGTAGAAATCTATGTAAGTGGCCAATTCAAGGAACTACAACTAATGAGATAAGAATTTTGTAGTAGTAACAAAAACATAAATTCTCAAATATATACAAATCTTAGAAAAAAATAATCCCCCAATTATTCTAGCTTTGTGAAAAATGGTATTATGTATTATATTTTTTAGTAACTCCTAATACCCTGCTTGAAGATACCAATTTTTTAAAGCTCTGTAAAAGAGACATTTCACTGTGATGAAGACAATGCCCTGGGTGAAGTCACTTAAATGTGAAGAAATTCTGCTCAATATCAGGGTATTATTCAATACCTATATAACAGCTCCTTTTTTTCCCCAAATTTTATGGGCCACCTTGAACTTTAAGGAAGATAACTGGTCAACAGAGGTATGAACGAGTTCTTTCTTAACACAATGCCTTAATTTCGGAGACTCAGAGCTGATAACTAAAACTTTAGATTTACAAGGAATACCAGATCTAGAAGAGCTCATTCTTTCCCCACATTTTGTAATTACAACCATAGAATCTGGGCCCCAAAAGGAAAAATAATTTAGTTAAACGAAGAGATAAGGTCTACTGCCCATTCTAATGCACCACTCTGTTTTAACTTTTCTAATGTGGGAAATGAGAAGAAGCAATTCAATGATGAAACATTTAAAAGGAATTTATAGTAAACCCTGTGTCACTTTACCAATTTAAGAATTACGAATCAATGAAACCACCACTACATTCCTGCGTTACAGCAAAATGCTTCCTGCATTTCTGGGATATATGAAGTGTTCTCCCCAAGACTGAAAAATTTACTCACCAGAATAAAGAGTAACGGCCAAGATGATGAAAATCACTTTGATCCATGATGAGGTGAGAGGCATTTTATCGAATCTGTCAGAGAAACTCCTCAGGATGTCTGAAACAATGGCACAGAGATACATGGCCCATTTCCAACAGACAGGTAAATGAAATCTAGACAAACTTAGAAAGTGTTTTACTTGTAGAGGAACTACTCCAACTCCCTAGATCCCAAGTTAAGGTGGACTGTCCCATCTGTTGCTCCCCCAACCCTACAATTCAGCAAGAAATATCACGACATCAGAAGACTGCCCTAAAGTGTGAGAGAAAACCCATGAAAAGTGCTCTGTGAATAGGTGAGAAGAAGCTGATTATTCTCCCCAATCTTTGAGTCAACCCACAAGGAGCCTGGCTGCACTTCGAGTAAACATGCACATTTGAATCTCTGTGTGTTCTTCTGACAAATAGCAATAGGTATTTCTGGAATGATAAATCTGGAGCAATACAGCAGTGTTCCAGGGCTACTTCCGTAGGTTCCCCACTTGACCTGCCTGACGGAGAGATCAAGAGTGAAGCAACAGTGGCTATCTAATTCACCTTTCCTTCTTGACCATCCATCTCCACTCTTACTGACTTGTGAGTGAGGAGATTGGTGGGGTAATACAGAGCACTCAGGGCAGATAAGAGGCAGAGATATTCCGTGTCTCGCCTGGGGGGTATTCAGTAGGTCAGGAGTGATGCCTCACAGATATCTTACAATACATGTTTCCTCAGCAGGGGGCTTGGGACAGTTTGATCTGATGAACCCAGAAGTATGAGGAGGAAAGAAGGAAATACCTGCAGTTATAGATTTTACAGTAAGAAGGTATGTGGGGAAGAAAGAAATGTGAAAACTTTCCAAGCATGTGAGTTGGAAAGGAACAAGAGAATCAAGCAGGAAAAAAGAAGAGTTTGGAAATGTCAATTCAACTGGGGTCTAAACTCTTAGAACTTTAAAGAAAAATCACCATTTGCTAAAGTATCTCTTATACAAACTACCTGTTAAAGAAAGAATAAAACTTGATGAAAGTGCTGGGGAGAAAAAAAATTTTTTTTTCTCTACCCTCCTAAGTTCTTCTGGTTGGTCTAAGAATTAAATTGACATAAGAGACATTCACAGGAGAAAATCAAATTTAATTATTTAAATACGGCGAATCCAAACATGAGAAATCCCAAAGACAGGCAAAATGATACACACATGCGCGCTAGGTTCCTCCCTGTCTACCACACCCAGTTTATATTATACTCTAGGTATCTCTGGTGATAGCTCCCTTCCTGGAACAGGTCCTCTATCTACATTCTTTAGGCAGTTAGGTCAAAGGTTCTTCCTGAGTCTTTTCTTTCTTAAAAACAATCAACCCAAAATAATCCTCATGCCAAAGAGATCCATTTAGGGGTGGCAAATTTTCCTTCCCTTCAAAAGCAAATCTATTAGAGGTCAAGTTAATGTTGTTCAATAAATTTTCATTCTAATGAATACATAAAGAATAGACACCTGAGATATTAAATTATATTTATAATTTATTTACAAATTATAAAGGGTGTTATATTTATCACCCTTCCATTCCCCAAAATATTTATGGAGTCATTACCATGAACCTGACATGGTAATTATGGTATACTCTTATTTTCAAATATTAATTGTACATTTCATTAGAAAAAAAATTTTAAATGAGCATTGGGCTTTCCAGTTAAGCATAATTCTCACTGGCTTAGAGGTGGACAGGAATGGACCACCATCTGTCATCTACCCCAAAATGGAAGACTTAACTTGTGGATGGCAGCCCAGATCTATCCATCTACCTTGGAACCATTACATGGAAACAAATAAAATCGTAAATAAGGGTGCTATAGTCTTTTACGTTTGTTGTATTAGTTTAGCCTATATCCTAACAAATACAGTGAACTTCAACCAACCTTCTGTACAGAGTTGCATTTCTTTGTATGTTAAGCACATGCATTATGTCAGTCTCAGTCTAATGATGGAGATGCTAACGGCTAGGAATGTGTGAGGCCTGGAATACTTGTGGCAGCCCCATTTCCCCAGTGAGTCAATGCTGTGGCTGGAATGGCCCTTGTGGTTCTTACTATGATTGCAGGACACAATTCGGGAATGCAAAGTGGATCATATTGTCTGTTTTTCCAGTTATGCTCCAGACATAGGCCATGTGTAATTTTATGTGCTCTCCAAATTAATCTGTATTTTGGGGGTTGGGGGTGAAGATGTGTGAGGAGATCTGATTTACCCAGGTGTCATTTTCGAATAGGGATCAGGAAATCTTCTTAATCTTAATGTTAGTGTTTTTCTGCCCGGCAAAACTAAAATTATGCTAGTAAACAAAGGATCACTTAGGCTCTTGAGAACAAGGGAAAAGGAGCCCCAGGGATGCAACAGGTAATAGTAGCCAAAGGGCTCTGAATCTTTAGCAGATAAAACTCTCCTCAGTTGGAGGGTGCAGGCAGTTTTCTTTTCGCATGTTAATTTAACTTCTAAAGTGCTTCTAAAGGCACTGAAAAAGTGGACACTAGTGCTAAACATATTTAAAGACCTTCTAACTTACCTCACCCTTCTGTATACTCTTTTTCTTGTAATCCATACTTGAATTCAGCCTCCATCTCCTGCCCCAGAAGACACAAGTCCCCAACATACTTTTTGTCTATTATCAGGTGTACATGTTTCATGGATGTTCATGAACAAGCAGATTTCAGTTACACAAAATAAAATGTTACATTTCTTCACATTCAAGTTTTACCATAAATAATAACCACATAATATAAGCAATGAAGAGCCAGTGGAAGACTTGAGTAGGGCAACTACATCAGATTTGTGTCTCAGAAATAGCATTCTTGAAACTCCTAAATATTGAGAGAATGGATAGATTTCCCTAGAAGTCACAAAGAAGGCATATCACATTCATATATGAAAAGACTATATTAGAGAGGGCTCACTGACACGTCTAGGCTGTGGCTGCTCTGAGAATTTTTGCTATTCAGTGTACCAAGGTTCTGCATTACCTTTTCAATTTTTATTTTAAATTTGCCAGAAAGTGATATGGGAAATTCCTTCACTTAAGAAGAAGGACAAAGAGGAAGACCGGCTGCAACCCCATGAAATTATTGATAATAAAACTAACTTGGAAAAGTTAAAAAATGTATACAAATATGAATTTATACAACAACTAAGTGGAGAAGCTGGCATTAAAACTCAGTTCTACAGCCCCATCCATTAGCAGACAGGGTGCCTAAAGCCATACTGGGCTCACAGCCACCTCTAAACACACACCCTTGCCATGGCCCTGCCCACCAGAGGAACAAGACCCAGTTCTACCCACCAATGGGCAGGTACCAGTCCCTCTCACCAAGAAGCCTGCACAAGCCTCAGGACCAACCTCACCCACCAGAGGGCACAGACTAGAAGCAAGGGGAGCTATGATCCTGCAGCCAGCAGAAAGTAGACCACAAACACAGAAAGGCAGACAAAATGAGAGGGCAGAGAAATATGTTCCAGAAGAAGGAGCAAGTAAAAACCCACAAGAACAACTAAATGAAGTAGAGATAGGCAACCTACCTGAAAAAGACTTCAGAGTAATGATAGTAAAGATGATCCAAGATCTCAGAAAAAGAATGGAAGCACAGACTGAGAAGTTATAAGATATGCTTAACAAAGAGCTAGAAGATTTAAAGAACAAATAAATAGAGGTGAACAATAACTGGATTGAAAAATACACTAGAAGGAATCAATAGCTGAGGCAGAAGAACAAATAAGTGAGCTGGAAGACAATGGCTGAACTCGCTGCCACAGAACAGAATAAAGAAAAAAGAATGACAAGAAATGAGGACAGTCTCAGAGGCCCTCGGGGGCAACATTAAAAGCACCAACATTTGCATCATAGGGGTCCCAGAAGGAGGAGAGAGAGAGATAGGGCCTGAGAAAATATTGTAAGAGATTAAGGGCGAAAACTTCTGTAACATGAGAAAGGAAAACACTCATTCAAGTCCAGGAAGCACAGAAAGTCCCACACAAGATAAACCCAAGGAGGAACACACTGAGATACACATTAATCAAACTGACAAAAATCAAAGACAAAGAAAAAGTATTAAAAGCAACAAGGGAAAAGCAACAAATAACATACAAGGGAATCCTCATAAGGTTATCAGCTGATTCTTTTAGCAGAAACTCTGCAGGACAGAAGGGAGTAGCATGATATATTTAAAGTGATGAAAGGGAAAAACCTACAACCAAGAGTACTCTACTCAGCAAGGCTCTCATTCAGATTCAACAGAGAAGTCAAAAGTTTAACAAGCAAAAGCTAAGAAAATTCAGCACCACCACACCAGCTTTACAAGAAGTCTTAAAGGAACTTCTCTAGGCAGAAAAGAAAAAGCCACAACTAGAATCAAGAAAATTATGAATGGAAAAGCTCACCAGCAAAGGCAAACATAAAGTAAAGGTAGGAAATCATCCACACACAAATATGATATCAAAACCAGCAATCGTGAGAAGAGAGTACTAATACATGATATAGGAAATGCACTGGAAATTAAGAGACCAGCAACTTAAAACAATCTTGTACATATATAGACTGCTGTATCAAAACTTCATGAGAACCACAAAACCAAAATTTGCAGCAGAAACACAAAAAAGAGAAAGCAATCCAGGGGACTTCTCTGGTGGTCCAGTGGTAAAGAATCTGCCTTCCAGTGCACGGGATGTGAGTTCGATTCCTGGTCGGGGAACTAGGTTCCAACACGCCATGGGGCAGCTGTGCCCAGGCACCTCAACTAGAGAGCCTGTGGGCACCAAACTACAGAGCCCACGTGCTCTGGAGCCCATGTGCTGCAAATACAGAACCCATGTGCTCTGCAGCCTGAACGCCACAACTAGAGAAGAGAAAAAACCCGCATGTCACAAGTAGACAAAAGCCCTCATGCCACAAGATCCTGCATGCCTCAACAAAGATCCCATGTGCTGCAACTAAAACCTGACGTACCCAAAAAATATTAAAACTAACTAACTAAATATATGTTTAAAAAAAGCAATCCAAACACAACACTAAAGATAGACATCAAATCACAAGAGAAGAGAACAAAAGAGGAAGGGAAGATAAAAGACCTTCAAAAACAAATCCAGCGGGTTTCCCTGGTGGCGCAGTGGTTGAGAGTCCACCTGCCGATGCAGGGGACGTGGGTTTGTGCCCCGGTCCGGGAAGATCCCACATGCCGCAGAGCGGCTGGGCCTGTGAGCCATGGCTGCTGAGCCTGCGTGTCCGGAGCCTGTGCTCTGCAACGGGAGAGGCCACAATGGTGAGAGGCCCACGTACTGCAAAAAAAAACAAAAACAAAAACAAAAACAAAAACAAAAACAAAAACAAAAACAAAAACAAATCCAGGGACTTCCCTGGTGGTACAGTGGGTAAGACTCTGCGCTCCCAGTGCAGGGTGCCTGGGTTTGATCCCTGGTCAGGGAACTAGATCCCGCAAGCATGCCACAACTAAGAGTTCACATTGCTGCAACTAAGAGTCTGCATGCCGCAACTAAGAAGCCCACATGCTGCAACTAAAAAGCACGCATGCCACAACCAAGAGTCTGCATGCCACGATTTAAGACTCTGGATGTCGCAACTAAGAAGACTGCATGCTGCAACTAAACAAAAGATCCCATATGCTGCAAGAAAGATCCCGTGTGCTGCAACTAAGACCTGGCACAGACAAAATAAATAAATAAATCTTTTAAAAAATCCAAAACAATTAACAAAATGGCAAAGAACATACATATCGATAATTACCTTAAATGTAAATGGATTAAATGCTCCAACCAAAATACATAGACTGGCTGAATGGATACAAAAACAAGACTCTTATATATGCTGACTACAAGAGACCCACCTCAGATCTAGGGACACATACAGACTGAAAGGGAGGGGATGGAAAAAGGCATTCCATGGAAATGAAAATCAAAAGAAAGCTGGAGTAGCAATACTCATATCAGAGAAAATAGACTTTAAAATAAAGAATGTTACAAGAGACAAAGAAGGACACTACATAATGATCAAGGGATCAATCCAAAAAGAAGATATAACAATTGTAAATATATATGAACCCACATAGGAGCACCTCAATATATAAGGCAAATGCTAACAGCCATAAAAGGAAAAATTGACAGCAGCACAATAATAGTGGGGGACTTGAACACCCCACTTTCATCAATGGACAGATCATCCAGACAGAAGATCAATAAGGTAAAACAGGCCTTAAATGACACATTAGATCAGATGGACTTAATTGATATTTATAGAGCATTCCATCTGAAAGTAAGAGAATACACTTTCTTCTGAAGTGCACATGGAATATTCTCCAGGATAGATCACATCTTGGGCCACAAATCAAGCCTTGGTAAATTCAAGAAACTGAAATCATATGAAGCATATTTTCCAACCACAACGCTATGAAAATAGAAATAAATTACAGGAAAAAAGAAACTGTAAAATACACAAACACATAGAGGTTAAACAATATGCTACTAAACAACCAATGGATCATGGAAGAAATCAAAAAATATCTAGTGATAAATGACAACAGAAACACAACAGTCCAAAACCTGTGGGATGCAGCAAAAACAGTTCTAAGAGAGAAGTTTATAGTGATACAAGCTTACCTCAGGAAACAAGCAATATCTCTAATAAACAACCTAACCTTATACCTAAAGCAACGAGAGAAAGAAGAACAAACAAATCCCAAAGTTAAGTAAAAGGAAAGAAATCATACAGATCAGAGCAGAAATTTAAAAAAAAAAGAAACAGAGGAAAACAACAGAAAAGATCAATGAAGCTAAAAGCTGGTTCTTTGAGAAGATAAACAAAATTGATAAACCCTTAGCCAGACTCATCAAGAAAAAAAGGGAGAGGACTCAAATCAATAAAATTAGAAATGACAAAGGAGAAGTTACAACTGACACCACAGATATACAAAGGATCATAAGAGACTACTACAAACAACTACATGCCAATAACATGGACAACCTAGAAGAAATGGACAAATTCTTAGATACAACCTTCCAAGACTGCACCAGTAAGAAACAGAAAATATGAACAGAGCAATCACAAGTAATAAAATTTAAACAGTGATTTAAAAACTTCCAACAAACAGAAGTCCAGGACCAGATGGCTTCACAGGCAAATTCTATCAAACATTTAGAGAAGAGTTAACACCTACCCTTCTGAAACTCTTCCAAAAAGTTGGAGAGGAAGGAACACTCCCAAGCTCATTCTATGAGGCCACCATCACCCTGATAACAAAACCAGACAAAGATACCACAAAAAAAGAAAATTACAGGCCAATATCACTGATGAACATAGACACAAAAATCCTCAACCGAATTTAGCAAACTGAATCCAACAACACATTAAAAGGATCATACGCTATGATCAAGTGGAATTTTTCCCAGGGATGAAAGAATTTTTCTATATCTGAAAATCAACCAGTGTGATACACCACATTAACAAGTTGAAGAATAAAGACAATATGATCGTCTCAATAGATAGAGAAAACGCTTTTGATAAAATTTAACATCCAGTTATGATAAAAACTCTCCAGAAAGTGGGAATATAGGGAACTTACCTCAACATAATAAAGGCCATATGTGACAAGCTGACAGCTAACATCATTCTCAATGGTGAAAAGCTGAAAGCATTCTGCCTAATATCAGGAAAAAGGCAAGGATGTCTATTGCTGCCACTTTTATTCAACACAGTTTTGGAAGTCCTAGCCATGGCAATCAGAGAAGAAAAAGAAATAAAAGGAATCTAAATTGGAAAAGAAGAAGTAAAACTGTCACTGTTTGCAAATGAAATGATACTATACCTAGAAAATCCTAATGATGCTACCACAAAACTACTAGAGCTCATCAATAAATCTGGTCATGTTGTGTGATACAAAATTAATACACAGAAATCTCTTACATTCCTATACACTAACAATGAAAAGATTAGAAAGAGAAATTTAGGAAGCAGTCTCCTTTACCATCTCATCAAAAAGAATAAAATACCTAGGAATAAACCTACCTAAGGAGACAAAAGACCTGTATTCTGAAAACTATAAGATGCTGATGAAAGAAATCAAAGATGACACAAAAAGACAGAAAGATATACCATGTTCTTGAATTGTAAGAATCAATATTGTCAAAATGACTGTACTACCCAAGGCAATCTACAGATTCAGTGCAATCCCTCTCAAATTACCAATGGCATTTTTCACAGAACTAGAACAAAAAATCTTAAAATTTGTATGGAGACACAAAAGACCGTGAATAGCCAAAGCAATCCTGAGAAAGAAAAACAGAACTGGAGGAATCACACTCCCTGACTTCAGACTATACTATTAAGCTACAGTAATCAAAACAGTATGGTAGTGGCACAAAAACAGAAATATAGATCAATGCAACAGAATAGAAAGCCCAGAAATAAACCCACGCACCTACGGTCAATTAATCTACTACAAAGGAGGCAAGAATATATAATGGGGAAAAGACAGTCTCTTTAATAAGTGGTTCTGGGAAAACTGGCAGCTACGTGTAAAAGAATGAAATTAGAATATTCTCTAACACCACACACAAAAATAAACTCAAAATGGATTAAAGACCTAATTATAAAGGCCGGACACTATAAAACTCTTAAAGGAAAACACAGGCAGAACACTCTTTGACATAAATCTCAGCAATATATTTTTTGATCCACCTCCTCAAGTAATGCAAATAAAAACAGAAATAAACAAGGGCAACCTAATTAAATTAAAAAGCTTCTGCAGAGCAAAGGAAACCATAAATAAAATGAAAAGACAACCCACCGAATAGGAGAAAATATTTGCAAATGAAGGTCAATACCCCCACAAAGGAACAATAAAAAAATGGGCAGATCTAAGCAGACATTTCTCCAAGGAAGACATACAAATGGCCAAAAAGCACATGAAAAGATGCTCAACATCACTAATTATCAGAGAAATGCAAATCAAATCTACAATGAGGTAACACCTCACACCATTCAGAATGTCCATCATGAAAAAGGTCTACAAAAAATAAAGCTAGAGGGCTTCCCTGGTGGCGCAGTGGTTGAGAGTCTGCCTGCCGACGCAGGGGACGCGGGTTCGTGCCCCGGTGCGGCAGGATCCCGCATGCTGTGGAGCGGCTGGGCCCGTGAGCCATGGCCCCTGACCCTGCGCATCCGGAGCCTGTGCTCCGCAACGGGAGAGGCCACAGCAGTGAGAGGCCCGCGTAACACAGGAAAAATAAATAAATAAAAAATAAACGCTAGAGAGGGTGTGGAGAAGAGAGAACCCTCCTAACTGTTGGTGGGAATGTAAACTGGTACAAGCACTATGGAGAACAAATAGAGGTTCCTTAAAAAACTAAAACTAGAACTACCAGATGATCCAGCAATCCCACTCCTGGGCACATATCTAGCGAAAACCATTATTCGAAAAGATACGTGCAACCCAATGTTCACTGCAGCACAATTTACAACAGCCAAGACATGGAAGCAACCTAAATGTCCATTGATGGAGGAATGGATAAAGAAGATGTGGTACATATATACAATGGAATATTACTCAGCCATAAAACAGAACGAAATAATGCCATTTGCAGCAAACAGAATGAAATAATGCCATTTGCAGCAACAGGGATGGACCTAAAGATTATCATACTAAGTGAAGTAAGTGAGACGAAGACAAAAATCACATAATATCACTCATAAGTGGAATCTAATTTTAAAAAAAGATACAAATGAACTTCTTTACAAAACAGAAACAGACTCACAGACTTCAAAACAAACATCATTACCAAAGGGGAAATGTAGGGGGAGGGATAAATCAGGATCTTGGGATTAACATATACACACTACTATATATAAGATGGATATCCAACAGGGACCTACTATAAAACATGGTGAGCACTACTCAATATTCTGTGACAACCTATGTGAGAAAAGAATCTGAAAAAGAATGAATATATGTATATGTATAACTGACTTTGCTGTACACCTGAAACTAACACAAAATTGTAAATCAACTATAATCAAATAAAATTTTAAAAAATTCAGTTCTGCCTTTCTGAGAAAAATAAAGCTTATCTTCATCCCAATAAATTCGCCTAGCTTCTTCATCTATGTCCAAGGAAGGCATTTATAAATAGAAAACTGACAATTCCAAAATGTATTTGATACAGAGGAACAGTTAAATAATACCACAAGGAAGCTAACAGGCAAATGCAGAACGTGGTATGTTCTATGAAAAAACTGATCCAATTTGAACAAGTCAAGGACACAGAGAAGGAAGAGGAAGACAAGTAGGCTGCTCTGAATTAAGAGTTGTAAGAGACATAACCACCAGTGTCAAGAGTGGACCTTCTTTGGATTCTTACTCAAACTCTAAAAAAACAGCATGTTTGAGACAATAGGGCAATTTGATTATAAACATTTATTATTTTAGATGATACAAAAGAATTATTGTTAATATTAAGTATATGAATCTCAGTTAAGATTATTGAAGAAAATGTTCCTGTGTGTAAGAGATGCCGGCTGAAATTGTAGGAATGAAATGACTATGCCTGAAACACTTTATAATGCTTGAGGATTTTTCTAAAAAATTGAATAGGTAAAGCAAATGTGCCAATCTTGATAATTACTGAATCTATATGATAGGTATATATGAGTTCATGATGTTATTTTCTACATTTTTGTGTATGTTTGACCTTTTGTAATAAAAAATACTAATGTAAAAAAAGACTATATTATAAAGATGTTACTTTTACCAAATTTATGTGACTCCAATAAAAATTCCAGTAGAATTATGTCTTAGTGGACTAGACACAGTGTGTCTAAAATATATGCATGATGATACACTCTCAAGAATATCCAAGAACACAGTTTAAAAAAAATGGATGGATTTCTTTGTTCCTTCCTTCTGTACGTATTACTGAATACTAATCAAGTGATTTAAAAAAAAAAAAAACCAAAACCCTGCAACGCACTGCAGTTACAAGGTCAAAATTGGGTAAAGATAGGGTCTTCTCCTTCATAGAGCATGCAATCTAATTATCTAGGGGGTAGTATCGTGGAGAGATTAGGAGTACTGACTGTGGAGAGAAGGAGATAGAGGGCAAAATCAAAGATGCTGCCAAGAAAGGCATAGGGTATCACACAAGACTGGTCTAAGAAGACTATGGATAGTAAATTAAAGGGAACATTCATTCTCTAAGATGAAAGAAAACTTAGAGAAAGTAATGGAACGTGGGCTTTGGAGTTAAAGGTACCTGTGTTTGAATCTCATCTCTGTCCATTTGTAGCTTTGCTAGTAGCTAGTTAGCTTCGCAAATGACTTTACTCCCCTCAGCCTCATTTTCTTTTTCCCTTACACAAGTTTCAGAGTGATATAAACCTCATGGGATTATTGTGAGGAATAAATATGATGAGAAATGTAAACCACATAGCCAGGTACTGGCAAAAAGAAAGGAATGGATGAATGTGTAAATCCCTAGGTAAGTTGATATGGAGAGAAGGATAAAAGTAGAAAGATAGATAATAAAATTTCCAGAATTACAAGGCAAAGGGGAAAAAAGTGGAGCTAGTTCATCCTGAGGTTTCCCTACACAATGAAGAAGAGGTGAAGTCTACTACTCAAAGTAATGTAGCAGAGGTGTGGTCAGACAGTTGAAAAAATTGGACTAAAAATGGAAATTATATGGAGATGGGTGGCATAGGTAGCAACCTGACATTAAATAATAAGAGACCTCCTTAGGAGTCTAGAGGGCCTAGGTCAGTAGTGATGATAGCAGGACTGTAGACTCCATTGTATGGAAGTTGTTCCATCCTTGCTCCACAGCCAAGGTCTGGAGCAGGAAAATAGCATGCTGAATTTATCCCGGCTTGGAAGAAAGGGAAGAATCAAGAACAGGATGTCAAGAGAGCATGGTCATGCCAAGGGGCTAAATATAAATGTCAGTCTATGGGACTCAGACTGAGAAGGGAAGACAAGCAGCAAAAGGAGTACTAACTACTCTAGGAGAGTTTAAAGTGTGTGAGATAGAAATTTTCCAGATTATGGCAAAATTTCAGGCTTGCCTACATTAAGGTGGAGGGGAGGGAAACACATGGAGACTTCAGAAAACTTAGGTATTGCAAAGATTATTAGTCGTGGTGCTGGAGTTTCCCTGGCTGATGTCAGAAATCATGTCCTACAAAGATCAAACAGATAACCCTTCTGAGAAGCAGGATGGGCTAAATGACCTCTGGAGGCAGAGACTAGGAAAATGAATCAGCCTTGAATTTGGTGAATGTATACCAGATTATCTGGAATAAGGTAGGTAATTAACCTGCTTTGCAAATGTCATCTTGTTCTCATGATCCACCATCAGAAACCACAAGTACAGAACCTCCAATTCTGTCCCTGCCTGCTGGAGCATGAAACATCAGAGGAGGTGGTTTAAGAGAGGGGTCAAACTAGGAAACAGCTATTAGTGCAATATCTTGCCAATCAACTGGTCACTCAACTGAGCAAGGAGCCTGCCTCCTCTGCTCAACATGCCCCTGGGCCACAGACTCATGGAACAGCAACTTTGCTCAGGGCTAGCTGTGACCTCAGGGTGACTACAGTGGGCTCACATTTTGCAGCAAGCTCATTCAGGTAAACATCTCTTCACCTCCTTATTCTAAGTCAGTGATGGTATCTCTTTGGCTTTCTTCTCTGTCACTAGATTTCCCAGTATGTTTGTTTTCCTCCAGCACCCTCCTTTTGTTTCCTCTGCACAGCTAATATGGTTCTCTCTCATTTCTCTATGTGTCCACCAGCTGCAATTTGGAGAAGAGACAGAATGAGTAGAGTAGGGCATGGGAAGTTGAGTAAATGACTTGGAAAGTATCTTCTCTTCTCTTTGGGCCAAATCTTTCCATTCTTACAAAAGAAGAGTTTGGCTAAAGAAATTGGTAATTTAATATAGTTAAACTCTACTTATATTAATATCAGTTGATATTCTCAGTATCCTGTGATGTTCATGCTTTTTCTGAGGCTCATACTTCTAAGAAATGTTGAAGCTAGAATTTGACTTACCAGTGTCATCAAAATCATGTGTACCTATATATGAATCATAAAAATGATAAAAATCAATTATCCTGATTGTATCAGGAAAGGTATACATAATTTTTATGACCCCAGACCAACAATTCCATTTTCAATCTATTCTTTGTATTTGAGCACATGTAACTTGCCTGGAAGAAGAAACTTACTTAGGAAATGGAGGACTTCAATGTGGGAGAAACTGGTCTATCCCAGGAAATCAAACAATGTGTTTTATAAAGTGACACATCCCTGATTGTGCAGCATAGTCCTCAGTTCACACCTGTTTTCTCAGAATTCTTATCAATTCTTAAAGTGTCCATATTCACTAACATGAGTGTCTCAGTTTAGATGATATATTGTAGGATGAACCTATTTATACGTAACATGCTGGGGTCAGCCCTGGTGAGAGCCCTGAGGCTAATTCCTCTTCCAAGCCAAAACAGTGACTGTACAATGGCTGTTGGCAGGGGGAAAAAAAAAGTTATTTTAATGGTTTTCTTTCCCTCTTTAGAGCAGAAGAGCCTTCTTAGGTCTGAATCCCTAGAGACCAGGCCAGTTTAGAATCACCATGGCCAAGTTCATGGGAATGGCACCAATTCAGAGTAGTGGGTTCTCTCACATTTGGAAAGCCAGTTGTGCAAGAGACTACGAATAAACTATCTTGAGCATTTTCACAGGCCTCACCAAAGCAGGACGTTAGATGAGATCAAATGGCTGCCTTTCCCTGCATGACCATATTTCTCCTGGTATCCTCCACTTCGGCACAGATTGTTTTTTCAGGTAAGCATATGTCTTTCTTTTACTTGCAGGAGAGAAAAAGAGGCATTTGTGACTGGATGGGTAAAGTTTTGCTGAAACATAGGCCTTTGGGCTTGATAATACAAATGGGGTATCAATTGGGTATCACTATTGGAAAAGGATTGCTATTGGATAGCAATTTAAAATTATTTTGAACATGACAAATGAAACAAAATAAACCAAAATGAACAAAAGTTTAGGTTCAAAGATATGTTACTGCCTCCATACCCTTTTCCTTCCACTGCAGTCCCATCCTCATCTTGTATGTAACCAATCTTGTTTTAGGTACCTATTTGCATCCTGCTTTTCCCAATTCAGAATGTCCTGAAAAGCAGTACATATCAGTTCACAGGGATTTCCTCATTCTTTTATACGACAGCATAAGACTTTTTTGGATGGATGTACCAAAGTTTATTCAACTAGTCTTAGGTGTACGGGCATTAGTTTGTGTCCGAAATTTTGCAATTAAAAACAATGCTGCAATAAATAATCTTATGCATATGTATTTTTTTATCGTTGGGAGTTTATCTTCAGGGTAGGTTCGAATTGTGATTGAATGTGAATGCAAAGTAGTTTTGTTCAACGTTGCCAAATTTCACTTCATAAAAGTTGTGCCAACTTGCATTCCCACCAGCAATAGATGGTATTTCAATATAGTTTTCATTAGCATTTTTCTTATCATACTGCATTTGAATATCCTTCACAAATTTAAGGGTCATTTTCATATCTTTGGGGTTTTGTGTGTGTGTATGAATTGTAGGTCCATATATATAACTCATTCAGCAATTGAGATTTTTTTCCCCTCAATTTTAAAGTATTCTTTATGTATCAGGTATATTAGCCCTTTATCTATGATATGTGTTGCAAATATTTTTTCCAGTTTATCAGATATCTTTTTTAGTTTATGTTTATATTTTGTCATGAAAAAGTTATTTTTATTTGGATGTAATAAAATGTATCAGTCCTTTCTGTTACTGCACAGAGATTAATGAGTCATTATCAGAAAGTTTTTCGTATATTAAGATTAAAGAGCAACTCAGTTGTGTTATATTTTGATCTTTGTATTGTTTTGTTTTTTATGTTCAGATCCAGGTCCATTTGAAGTTTGTTCTTATGTATGGTATGCAGTGTATATATATTACTTTACTTTTACTAGATGAAGGCTTTTATTTTTCTTTTCTCATAACTATATCCAGCTGCTTTTGTTATTAAAATATTCTGGCTTTTTAGAATTAGAGAGGAGCATTCCATCTTTTTTATTCTCTGAAAGAGTGCATATGTAAACAGCATAGTCTATTCCTGGAGAGGTTGGGAGGCTTGTTGTTTCCTTTATGTGAAGATTTTAAAATTGTACAACTTTTCTAACTTTGTAAATTCTGACTTTTGGAAAGCTAGAATTTTCTTGGATATTTACAATATCACCTAACAGTGAGAGATAGGGCAAAACTTCAATAGGTCTTTTCTTATTTTATTCTCCCATAGCCAGCTGGTCATCCTCTATCCCTAAGCAACACCAGCACCCCTCGTACAAATCAGTTCACCATATCCCTCAGTCTCTCCAGAGCCAAGGAACTCCTAAGCTTTCTCGTCATCATTTTTAGTAACCTCTTTAGTTCAGTATCTTGGTAGGAACTGGCCTAATCCTTTATTTACTATATTACTTTTAATTTTTACAACCATCTTTAAAATGCATATACTTATCCTAATTGTCGTGACGAGGAAACTAAAGCCAACAAAAGTCAAGTGACTTAATGAAAATAACACAGTTTGCAAGTTAAGCATACAACCCCAAATGGTTTTTACTCTTTCCTCAATGACACAGCAAATTTATAAATGAAGTCAGGACTGTGAAAAGGAGAAAATAAATAAATGGATGAAGTAGTTAACAAAGGAATACCACCCACAAATTTTGTTGTCACAAATTATTTTGTATACTTTGTGCAAATGAGTAATTGCATTACATTTCTTTGTTCAGTCAGTAACTTCAGTGAGTGAAATCAAACTTCATGGAGAACTGTTTCTTTTAAGCTATTGTGTCTGTACTTTATTTGCAGAAATCTTCAAACCCCATGACTATTCTAAATGGCCTATGGTAAATTTAAATTTCTAAATTCTGAATTCTGATTTTAATCTGATCACTCTCCTGACATGAGAGACCTAAAACTTCATAGTGGTTAAGTAGAATGGAAGTTTTCTATGTGACTTTGGGAATGTATCTTAACCTCTTCAGGCTTAGATTTACTCCCATGTAGCACAAGCATTATAATAGTAAGATGCATCTCTGAACATTAAATGAATTAATACCTGCCAATTGTCCAAGGCCACAGAGTTTAACAACGGTATATACAGAATTTAATCCCAGTCTCAATACAGAACCCTCACTCTTAAAAACTACATTTAAGCCCCTATCTTCTAGGAGTTCAGAGACACATAACTATCTCTACTCACAAACTTCTTATAATGAGTTACTGGCACTGGGACTCCAAGTTTAAGTGAAAACTTTGCATTTGGGATTTAAGCTGAGTTATTATGCTGCTTATGACTAGCAAACGATGAATGAGTGAGGATACTGTAGTTAGAAAAAAACTTGCCTGACCAAAGCCCAGAGGAGAGGAAATCTTGCAAAAACATCAATTGACTAGTAACATTTGATATTATTTCTATGTAGGGCAGAAGTGACAGGCCAGGAATAGATGAGGGAAAATCTATCAGTTGTTATTCATATGATATTTTATGATGTTTGTAGCCCCCATGTAAAATGTACTACCCACTGGATCCTCTTTATGACGCAAACTGTCCTGAGGTGACAGCATATGTTTGTGCTACAAATGGCCACACTTAAAAGAATGAGTGTTTCCTTTGTGTTGATCAGTGGTAAGTTCAAAACAAAATACCATTATTTTTTCTCTATATTTCTTCACAGAAATTTCCAATAATTTTAGCAAGGAACTGGATTTGCTGATGCATGGGATTTTTTTTTTTAATAGCCTCTTGTTCACAAAAGGCTGAGGACAGACTACATACATAGTAAAGAGAAAAGTCTTTTTAAAAAATTTAGTTAACATTCAAAGTTGACTCATTTAAAAAAAAAAGAAAGAAAAGCTTACATGATATTTTGGCAGAACTGTACAGAGATCATACTAGTAGATAGTCTATAGATTATATTCAAGCAATAAATAGAAATCCATCTTAAAAAAATCAAATTTTCTTTAACAAGTCACAGTGACATCCCTATGAGTAGCACCCATATTACTGCCTGGAAGAAGTAAATATAGATACTGATACAGACATACAGACACAGACATAAATACAGGTGTAGATATACACGTAAGTAACAAAGTGATTATGTGGTCTTACATGGAAAAAAACTGACTGTCAAATTTTTTTGCCTTTCAAATAAATTCAATGGGAAATTTAGATTAAAAAGTTAATAATATTCCTTGTGATATATTTTAGCTCTATTTGAAATTGTTTTTACAAATCAGCCTTATCGTGTCTTGTCAGTAACTCTTCCATGACCTATGAGATCCTCTCTGTTGGGAGTCTCCAGGAGTACCCTCAGGTTTGATGATTCCCTAGTAGGACTGATAGAACTCAGAAAAGCTGTTATATGCATGCTAACAGTTTATTACAATGAAAGGATACAGAATAAAATCAGCAAAGGCAGAAAACTCATAGGGTGGAGTCTAGGAGATCAGGCACAAGCTTCCAGTCGTCCTCTCCCAGGGGAGTCACACAGGCAGTGCTTAAATTCTCCCAGCTATCATGTGTCATAACTTATATATTGACAACCTGGGAAGCCCCACCAAAGCTTTGGTGTCCAGGGTTTTTACTGGGGACATGCAGCACCTACATGATTGACAACTACTTAGTCTCCAGCCCCCTCCCCCTAGGAGTTAAACTGATACAGAGTGGCTCAGCACCACAGGTGAACAAAAACAGGCATTCACCTCAGGGTAAATTATCTGGCATGACCTATGGCCCTAGGTTACAAAGTTACTCTTATCAGCCAGAATATCCCAAGGGTGTAGAGATTACTTCCTATGAGCTGATTTGAGCATCTCAAGTCTGCTGAGCTAACTCTTTAATGCATATCTTCCTTTGAGAAGAATCTTCAGGGACTTCTGGCATCACATTAGCATGCCACTGCAATTATTTCTGAGCACTGAAGGAAACGAGGTGTAGAAACTAGTCCAATAAAGGTAATACTTGCTCATCTTCAGAGCAAGTACTAGACTCAGAGGATGACTTTAAAGGAAAAGAATGGGAACTGAAAAATGTGAATTAACCATAAAGGAAAAGAATGGGAACTGAAAAATGTGAATTAACCAAGTATCTCCCATTGACTTCAAAGAAAGATGAATGAGAATTCATGAATATTAGCAGACTATGTAGAATGATTAAATTACATAATCATTCCTTCCAAATGTGGTGGATGTCACTTTCTCAGGCAGGGCTAATTAGGCAAAAGACTTTGGGAAGTGTCTTCTTAGCTCTTCCACATAAGCCTTTTTCACACTGTCTGGTATTTGGATGCACAACATTAAAATGAGCAGCATAAGAAGGACCCACCCACAATGGCCTGGGCTTCTGAAAATCAGCATAGGTTGATGCAGAATTACATTGGGGACTTGATTTTCCACTCTGCTACAACCAAATGGCTTCTCAAAGATGGTTCTGAGATTTTTTTCAGCCTCATCTAGGAGACTTGAGAAAGTCTCAAAAGCTCTATCAGCATGCCTCTAATCTGTTCTGGCACTCTCTCACCCTCTCACTCTCATTCTCTCTCCTTCTCTCCTTTCTTTCTTTCTTCCTTTCCTTCTTTTCTATCTTGTAAGTCTGCCAGATATACTATGAACACTGTTTTTTCTCAATCGAAGTATAAATAAGGAGCCTCTGCTGATTAAAAAAGAAAAAAATGGTTCTCTCATTGGAGCCATTATGAACATAGTGCTTATCAAACATATCTATTTCTGGAACACAGAGAACACTGATGCCAATGGCAGGGATGGTACAGTTGCCTGTATATTTGTTTTAATTCTCACTGTGACTTGCATGTATAAACGTGGCCTGCATGCCATTTCTGGATCTCGGGGCAACAAGAATAGTCATTATGCTCTTTTGAGTAATGGAGGCAGAAGAGTAATTCTTCTGTCTCTGCTCTTAGCTAGTGTTTTGAAGAAAAATTCTGAGAAACTGGACTCACAATCCTGAGAGATATCCGTCATTTATGAACAATGTAAATCCCTTGAAAAACAGAAAACTTAAGTGTGCGTCTTGCCCAGAATTGAAAAAAAAAAAAAAAAAATCAGTCATTATCCTTAAAGGAATCCCCCAAGCCTACTCAGTGCAGGGCCCTCATAATAACTACCAAGAAAATAGAGTTGTCGGGCTTCCCTGGTGGTGCAGTGGTTGAGAGTCCGCCTGCCGATGCAGGGGACACGGGTTGGTGCCCCGGTCCGGGAAGATCCCACATGCCGCGGAACGGCTGGGCCCGTGAGCCATGGCCGCTGACCCTGCGCGTCCGGAGCCTGTGCTCCGCAACGGGAGACGCCACAACAGTGAGAGGCCCGCGTACCACAAAAAAATGAAAATTAAAAAAATTAAAAGAAAAAGAAAATAGAGTTGTATGAAACAGATCCCAGACTCTTCGTAAGTTTGTGGTCTTACGTGGCAAAAAGAATATATTACATAAGAAAATTCATGATAATAGAAAACAGTATTGGTTCTGTTTAACCAAAATAGTATTTCAGTAAGTTTTTATGGTTGACAGTATTTCAAAAATCAGATTTTACCTAAAAATACAGGTTTCCAATTTATTTTTAAAAAATCAAACATTAATAGTAAGCTAGGATTTCACATTCAAGAAATAAGCAACAGTTATCTAGTAGCAGTTCCCCATCCAAATGGAGTGCAGGCAATATATATATTATTTTTCAGAGTCTTTTCCATTATAGGTCATTACAAGATACTGAGTATAGTTCCCTGTGCTATACAGTAGGTCCTTGTTGTTTATCTATTTTATATACAGTAGTATGTATATGTTAATCCCAAACTCCTAATTTATCCCCCCAACCTGCTATTGCCTTTGGTAACCCTATGTTTGTTTTCTATGTCTATGAGTCTATTTCTGTTTTGTAAATAAGTTCATTTGTATCCTTTTTTAAGGTTCCACATATACATGATATCATATGACATTTGTCTTTTTCTTTTTCTGACTTACCTCACTTAATATGATAATCTCTAGGTCCATGCATATTGTTGCAAATGGCATTAATTCATTCTTTTTTTACAGCTGAGTAATATTCCATTACACACACACACACACACACACACACACACACACACCCACCCCATATCTTCTTTATCCATTCATCTGTTGATGGACATTTAGTTTGCTTCTATGTCTTGGCTAATACTGCTATTAACATTGGGGTGCATGTATCTTTTCAAATTAGAGTTTTATCCAGATATGTGCCCAGAAGTGGGATTGCAGGATATGGTAACTCTGTTTTTAGTTTTTTAAGGAACCTCCATACTGTTCTCCATTGTGGCTGCACCAATTTACATTCCCACCAATGATGTAGAAGGGTTCCCTTTGCTCCACGCTCTCTCCAGCATTTATTATTTATAGAGTTTTTAATGATGGCCATTCTAACTGCTGTGAGGTGATACCTCATTGTATAACCTCATTGTAGTTCTGATTTGCATTTCTCTAACAATTAGCGATGTGGAACATCTTTTCATGTGCCTGTTGGCCATCTGTATGTCTTCTTTGGAGAAATGTCTATTTAGGTCTTCTGCCCATTTCCTGATTGGGTTGTCTTTTTTTTTTGATATTAAGCTGATGAGCTGTTTGCATATTTTGGAAATTAATCCTTGTTGGTCTCATCGTTTGCAAATATTTTCTCCCAGTCCTTAGGTTGTCTTTTTTTTTTTTTAAACATCTTTATTGGGGTATAATTGCTTTACAATGGTGTGTTAGTTTCTGCTTTACAACAAAGTGAATCAGCTATACATATACATATGTTCCCATATGTCTTCCCTCTTGCGTCTCCCTCCCTCCCACCCTCCCCATCCCACCCCTCCAGGCTGTCACAAAGCACCGAGCTAATATCCCTGTGCCTTGAGGCTGCTTCCCCCTAGCTATCTACCTTACTACGTTTGTTAGTGTGTATATGTCCATGACTCTCTCTCGCCCTGTCAAAGCTCACCCCTCCCCCTCCCCATATCCTCAAGTCCGTTCTCCAGTAGGTCTGCGTCTTTATTCCTGTCTTACCCCTAGGTTCCTCATGACATTTTTTTTCCCCCTTAAATTCCATATATATGTGTTAGCATACGGTATTTGTCTTTTTCTTTCTGACTTACTTCACTCTGTATGACAGACTCTAGGTCTATCCATCTCATTACAAATAGCTCAATTTCATTTCTTTTTAAGGCTGAGTAATATTCCATTGTATATATGTGCCACATCTTCTTTATCCATTCATCCGATGATGGGCGCTTAGGTTGTTTCCATCTCCGGGCTATTGTAAATAGAGCTGCAATGAACATTTTGGTACATGACTCTTTTTGAATTTTGGTTTTCTCAGGGTATATGCCCAGTAGTGGGATTGCTGGGTCATATGGTAATTCTATTTGTAGTTTTTTAAGGAACCTCCATACTGTTCTCCATAGTGGCTGAACCAATTCACATTCCCACCAGCAGTGCAAGAGTGTTCCCTTTTCTCCACACCCTCTCCAGCATTTATTGTTTCTAGATTTTTTGATGATGGCCATTCTGACTGGTGTGAGATGATATCTCATTGTAGTTTTGATTTGCATTTCTCTAATGATTAATGATGTTGAGCATTCTTTCATGTGTTTGTTGGCATTCTGTATATCTTCTTTGGAGAAATGTCTATTTAGGTCTTCTGCCCATTTTTGGATTGGGTTGTTTGTTTTTTTGTTATTGAGCTGCATGAGCTGCTTGTAAATTTTGGAGATTAATCCTTTGTCATTTGCTTCATTTGCGAATATTTTCTCCCATTCTGAGGGTTGTCTTTCGGTCTTGATTATGGTTTCCTTTGCTGTGCAAAAGCTTTGAAGTTTCATTAGGTCCCATTTGTTTATTTTTGTTTTTATTTCCATTACTCTAGGAGGTGGGTCAGAAAGGATCTTGCTGTCATTTATGTCATAGAGTGTTCTGCCTATGTTTTCCTCTAAGAGTTTGATAGTTTCTGGCCTTACATTTAGGTCTTTAATCCATTTTGAGCTTATTTTTGTGTATGGTGTTAGGGAGTGATCTAATCTCATACTTTTACATGTACCTGTCCAGTTTTCCCAGCACCATTTATTGAAGAGGCTGTCCTTTCTCCACTGTACATTCCTGCCACCTTTATCAAAGATAAGGTGTCCATATGTGCGTGGGTTTATCTCTGGGCTTTCTATCCTGTTCCATTGTTCTATCTTTCTGTTTTTGCGCCAGTACCATACTGTCTTGATTACTGTAGCTTTGTAGTATAGTCTGAAGTCAGGGAGCCTGATTCCTCCAGCTCCTTTTCTTGTTCTCAAGATTGCTTTGGCTATTCGGGGTCTTTTGTGTTTCCATACAAATTGCGAAATTTTTTGTTCTAGTTCTGTGAAAAATGCCAGTGGTAGTTTGATAGGGATTGCATTGAATCTGTAGATTGCTTTGGGTAGTAGAGTCATTTTCATAATGTTGATTCTTCCCATCCAAGAACCTGGTATATCTCTCCATCTATTTGTATCATCTTTAATTTCTTTCATCAGTGTCTTATAATTTTCTGCATACAGGTCTTTCGTCTCCTTAGGTAGGTTTATTCCTAGATATTTTATTCTTTTTGTTGCAATGGTAAATGGGAGTGTTTTCTTGATTTCACTTTCAGATTTTTCATCATTAGTATATAGGAATGCCAGAGATTTCTGTGCATTAACTTTGTATCCTGCTACTTTACCAAATTCATTGATTAGCTCTAGTAGTTTTCTGGTAGCATCTTTAGGATTCTCTATGTATAGTATCATGTCATCTGCAAACAGTGACAGCTTTACTTCTTCTTTTCCGATTTGGATTCCTTTTATTTCCTTTTCTTCTCTGATTGCTGTGGCTAAAACTTCCAAAACTATGTTGAATAAGAGTGGTGAGAGTGGGCAACCTTGTCTTGTTCCTGATCTTAGTGTAAATGCTTTCAGTTTTTCACCATTGAGGATGATGTTTGCTGTGGGCTTGTCATATATGGCCTTTATTATGTTGAGGAAAGTTCCCTCTATGCCTACTTTCTGCAGGGTTTTTATCATAAATGGGTGTTGAATTTTGTCGAAAGCTTTCTCTGCATCTATTGAGATGATCATATGGTTTTTCTCCTTCAATTTGTTAATATGGTGTATCACATTGATAGATTTGCGTATATTGAAGAATCCTTGCATTCCTGGAATAAACCCCACTTGATCATGGTGTATGATCCTTTTAATGTGCTGTTGGATTCTGTTTGCTAGTATTTTGTTGAGGATTTTTGCATCTTTGTTCATCAGTGATATTGGCCTGTAGTTTTCTTTCTTTGTGACATCCTTGTCTGGTTTTGGTATCAAGGTGATGGTGGCCTCGTAGAAGGAATTTGGGAGTGTTCCTCCCTCTGCTATATTTTGGAAGAGTTTGAGAAGGATAGGTGTTAGCTCTTCTCTAAACGTTTGATAGAATTCACCTGTGAAGCCATCTGGTCCTGGGCTTTTGTTTGTTGGAAGATTTTTAATCACAGTTTCAATTTCAGTGCTTGTGATTGGTCTGTTCATATTTTCTATTTCTTCCTGATTCAGTCTTGGCAGGTTGTGCATTTCTAAGAATTTGTCCATTTCTTCCAGATTGTCCATTTTATTGGCACAGAGTTGCTTGTAGTAATCTCTCATGATTTTTTTATTTCTGCAGTGTCAGTTGTTACTTCTCCTTTTTCATTTCTAATTCTATTGAGTCTTCTCCCTTTTTTTCTTGATGAGTCTGGCTAGTGGTTTATCTATTTTGTTTATCTTCTCAAAGAACCAGCTTTTAGTTTTATTGATCTTTGCTATCGTTTCCTTCATTTCTTTTTCATTTATTTCTGATCTGATTTTTATGATTTCTTTCCTTCTGCTAGCTTTGGGGTTTTTTTGTTCTTCTTTCTCTAATTGCTTGAGGTGCAAGGTTAGGTTGTTTATTCGAGATGTTTCCTGCTTCTTAAGGTGGGCTTGTATTGCTATAAACTTCCCCCTTAGAACTGCTTTTGCTGCATCCCATAGGTTTTGGGTCGTCGTGTCTCCATTGTCATTTGTTTCTAGGTATTTTTTTATTTCCTCTTTGATTTCTTCAGTGATCACTTCATTATTAAGTAGTGTATTGTTTAGCCTCCATGTGTTTGTATTTTTTACAGATCTTTTCCTGTAATTGATATCTAGTCTCATGGCGTTGTGGTCAGAAAAGATACTTGATACAATTTCAATTTTCTTAAATTTACCAAGGCTTGATTTGTGACCCAAGATATCATCTATACTGGAGAATGTTCCATGAGCACTTGAGAAAAATGTGTATTCTGTTGTTTTTGGATGGAGTGTCCTATAAATATCAATTAAGTCCATCTTGTTTAATGTATCATTTAAAGCTTGTGTTTCCTTATTTTCATTTTGGATGATCTGTCCATGGGTGAAAGTGGGGTGTTAAAGTCCCCTACTATGAATGTGTTACTGTCGATCTCCCCTTTTATGGCTGTTAGTATTTGCCTTATGTATTGAGGTGCTCCTATGTTGGGTGCATAAATATTTACAATTGTTATATCTTCTTCTTGGATCGATCCCTTGATCATTATGTAGTGTCCTTCTTTGTCTCTTGTAATAGTCCTTATTTTAAAGTCTATTTTGTCTGATATGAGAATTGCTACTCCTGCTTTCTTTTGGTTTCCATTTGCATGGAATATCTTTTTCCATCCCTTTATTTTCAGTCTGTATGTGTCTCTAGGTCTGAAGTGGGTCTTTTGTAGACAGCATATATAAGGGTCTTGTTTTTGTATCCATTCAGCCAATCTGTGTCTTTTGGTGGGAGCATTTAGTCCATTTACATTTAAGGTAATTATCGATATGTATGTTCCTATTCCCATTTTCTATATTGTTTTGGGTTCGTTATTATAGGTCTTTTCCTTCTCTTGTGTTCCTTGTCTAGAGAAGTTCCTTTAGCATTTGTTGTAAAGCTGGTTTGGTGGTGCTGAACTCAGCTTTTGCTTGTCTGTAAAGGTTTTAATTTCTCCATCAAATCTGAATGAGATCCTTGCTGGGTAGAGTAGTCTTGGTTGCAGGTTTTTCTCCTTCATCACTTTCAGTATGTCCTGCCACTCCCTTCTGGCTTGTAGGGTTTCTGCTGAGAGATCAGCTGTTAACCTTATGGGGATTCCCTTGTGTGTTATTTGTTGTTTTTCCCTTGCTGCTTTTAATATGCTTTCTTTGTATTTAATTTTTGACAGTTTGATTAATATGTGTCTTGGAGTATTTCTCCTTGTATTTATCCTGTATGGAACTCTCTGTGCTTCCTAGACTTGATTAACTATTTCCTTTCCCATATTAGGGAAGTTTTCAACTATAATCTCTTCAAATATTTTCTCAGTCCCTTTCTTTTTCTCTTCTTCTGGAACCCCTATAATTCGAATGTTGGTGCGTTTAATGTTGTCCCAGAGGTCTCTGAGACTGTCCTCAGTTCTTTTCATTCTTTTTTCTTTATTCTGCTCTGCAGTAGTTATTTCCACTATTTTATCTTCCAGGTCACTTATCCGTTCTTCTGCCTCAGTTATTCTGTTATTGATCCCATCTAGAGTACTTTTAATTTCATTTATTGCATTGTTCATCGTTGCTTGTTTCATCTTTATTTCTTCTAGGTCCTTGTTAACTGTTTCTTGCATTTTGTCCATTCTACTTCCAAGATTTCGGATCATCCTTACTATCATTATTCTGAATTCTTTTTCAGGTAGACTGCCTATTTCCTCTTCATTTGTTAGGTCTGGTGCATTTTTATCTTGCTCCTTCATCTGCTGTGTGTTTTTCTGTCTTCTCATTTTGCTTATCTTACTGTGTTTGGGCTCTCCTTTTTGCAGGCTGCACGTTCGTAGTTTCCGTTGTTTTTGATGTCTGTCTCCAGTGGCTAAGGTTGTTTCAGTGGGTTGTGTAGGCTTCCTGGTGGAGGGGACTAGTGCCTGTGTTGTGGTGGATGAGGCTGGATCTTGTCTCTTTAGTGGGCAGGTTCACGTCTGGTGGTGTGTTTTGGGGTGTCTGTGGCCTTATTATGATTTTAGGCAGCCTCTCTGCTAATGGGTGGGGTTGTGTTCCTGTTTTGCTAGTTGTTTGGCATAGGTTGTCTAGCACTGTGGATTGCTGGTCGTTGAGTGAAGCTGGGTGCTGGTGTTAAGATGGAGGTCACTGGGAGATTTCCGCCGTTTAATATTATGTGGAGCTGGGAGGTCTCTTGTTGACCAGTGTCCTGAAGTTGGCTCTCCTACCTCAGAGGCAGAGCCCTGACTCCTGGCTGGAGCACCAAGAGCCTTTCATCCACATGGCTCAGAATAAAAGGGAGAAAAAGTAGAGAGAATTAGTAGAAGTATGAGGAAAGAAAGAAGGAAAGGAGGAAAGGAAGGACGGAAGAAAGAAGCAAAGAAGGAAAGACAGGAGGGAGGGAGGGAGGGAGGAAGAAAGGAAGGAAGGAGGGAAAGAAGGAAAAAAGACAGAAAGAAGATACAGTAAAAATAAAATAAAGTATAATATAGTTATTGAATTAAAAAATATTTAGAAAAAAAAAAAAGGGACGGATAGAACCTTAGGACAAATGTTGGAAGCAAAGCTATACAGAGAAAATCTTACACAGAAGCATACACATACACCTTCAC
Organism: Delphinapterus leucas; assembly: GCF_059928025.1. NCBI lineage: Eukaryota > Metazoa > Chordata > Mammalia > Artiodactyla > Monodontidae > Delphinapterus > Delphinapterus leucas. The sequence continues at coordinate 125,898,244 of NC_143131.1, forward strand.
AAAAAGAGGTAAAGGGGGAAAAATCATAAATCTTGCTCTCAGAGACCACCTCCTCAATTTGGGGTGATTCGTTGTCTAAAGGAGGGAAGGAAGGAAAGAAAGAAAGAACGAAGGTAAAGTATAATAAAGTTATTACAAATAAAATTAATTATTGAGAAAAAAAATTTTTTTTAAAAAACCATGGACGGATAGAGCCCTAGGACAAATGGTGGAAGCAAGAGTATACAGACAAGATCTCACACAGAAGCATACACGTACACATTCACAAAAAGAGGAAAAGGGAAAGAAATCATAGATCTCGCTCCTAAATTCCACCTCTTCAATTTGGGATCATTCCTTGTCTATTCAGGTATTCCATAGATGCAGGGTATATCAAGTTGATTGTGGAGCTTTAATCCGCTGCTTCTGAGGCTGCTGGGAGAGATTTCCCTTTCTCTTCTTTGTTCTCACAGCTCACAGGAGCTCAGCTTTGGATTTGGCCCTGCCTCTGCGTGTAGGTCGCTGGAGGGCGTCTGTTTTTTGCTCAGACAGGACAGGGTTAAAGGAGCCGCTGATTCGGGGGCTCTGGCTCACTCAGGCCGGGGGTGGGGGGCGGAAGGAGGGGCACTGCGTGCGGGGCGGGCCTGCGGCGTCAGAGGCGGCGTGACGTTGCGGCAGAGGCTGGCGTGACGTTGCACCAGCCTGAGGCCCGCCGTGCGTTCTCCCGGGGAAGTTGTCCCTGGTTCCCGGGAACCTGGCAGTGGCGGGCTGCACAGGCTCCGCGGAAGAGGGGTGTGGAGAGTGACCTGTGCTCGCACACAGGCCCCTTGGTGGCGGCAGCAGCAGCCCCAGCGTCTCCCGCCCGTCTCTGGGTCCACGCTTTCAGCCGCGGCTCGCGCCCGTCTCTGGGGTTCGCGCTTTTAGCCGCGGCTCGCGCCCGTCTCCGGAGTTCCTTTAAGCAGCGCTCTTAAACCCCTCTCCTCGCGCACCAGGAAACAAAGAGGGAAGAAAAAGTCTCTTGCCTCTTCGGCAGGTGCAGGCTTTTCCCCGAACTCCCTCCCGGCTAGTCGTGGTGCACTAACCACTTCAGGCTATGTTCAAGCCGCCAACCCCAGTCCTCTCCCTGCGCTCAGTCCAAAACCGAAACCCGAGCCCCAGCTCGCAGCCCCGCCCGCCCAGGCGGGTGAGCAGACAAGCCTCTCGGGCTGGTGAGTGCCGGTCGGCACCGATCCTCTGTGCGGGAATCTCTCCGCTTTGCCCTCCGCACCCTGTTGCAGTGCTCTCCTCCGCGGTACCGAAGCTCCCCCCTCCGCCTCCCGCAGTCTCCGCCCGCGGAGGGGCTTCCTAGTGTGTGGAAACTTTTCCTCCTTCACAGCTCCCTCCCACTGGTGCAGGTTCCGTCCTTATTCTTTTGTCTCTGTTTTTTCTTTTTTTCTTTTGCCCTACCCAGGTACGTGGGGAGTTTCTTGCCTTTTGGGAGGTCTGAGGTCTTCTGCCAGCCTTCAGTAGGTGTTCTGTAGGAGTTGTTCCACGTGTAGATGTATTTCTGGTGTATCCGTGGGGAGGAAGGTGATCTCCGCGTCTTACTCTTCCGCCATCTTCCCAACTCCCCCCCCTTAGGTTGTCTTTTCATTTTGTTTAAGCTTTCCTTTGCTGTGCAGAAGCTTTTAAGTTCAACTAGGACCCATTTGTTTATTTTGGTTTATATTTTCATTACTCTAGGAGGTGGATCAAAAAAGATATTGGTGCCATGTATGTCAAAGAATGGTCTGCCTATGTTTTCCTCTAAGAGTTTTATAGTGTCTGGCCTTATAATTAGGTCTTTGATCCATTCTGAGTTTATTTTTATATATGGTGTTAGAGAATGTTCTAATTTCATTCTTTTACATGTAGCTATCCAGTTTTCCCAGCACCACTTATTGAAGAGAATGTCTTTTCGCTGTTGTATATTCTTGCCTCCTTTGTCATGAGGCAGTTAAAGTATTCTTAAAGAAAAAGTGCATGGACTGGTGGCGCAGTGGTTAAGACTCTGTGCTCTCAATGCACAGGGCGCAGGTTAGATCCCTGGTCAAGGAACTAGATCTTACATGCATGTTGCAACTAATAAGAGTTCGCATGCCACAACTAAGGAGCCCGTGTGCCACAACTAAGGAGCCCACAAGCCACAACTAGGGAGACAACGAGCTACAATTAAGAAGCCCGCCTGCTGCAATGAAGACCCGGAGGAACCAGGTAAATAAATAAATAAAAAGCTAATACTATGTTGAGAGGTTTAAAAAAAGAAAAAGTGCAAAAGAAAATAGAATGGGCAATTTACACAGGGCTCACTGCTTGGGAAAACACATGGAACTGAGAAACTGCAATGTCTTTAGGGAAATAAGGAAGATAAAAATTGTGTTGAAAGGAATGTCAGGTATTTAAAGGACAGTAATAAATAAGGGTGGAAAGTTAGGCAGAGGCTAGTCTTCTGGGAAACATAAATCCTAAAGTAAGGGGAACAGACTGTAGTCTATGGGCAGTGTAAATCTAGTGAAAATTTGAGTAGAGTGTGAATTATGTGAATTATTATGCATAGCATTATTGCTGTGGTTATCTTTTACTTCTTGGTAGAAAAATTTGACATTGCTACACTGAATGAAAAGGTATTAAAATGGAAATGGGTTGGGGAATGAAAGACTCTCTACTGAAAAACTTCACAGAGCAATTTTTGAATAATCAAGACATGGGGGGGAATGTGCCAACTGTGGTGGCCATGAAAAGAGACGGAGGTAAAGGGAATTGTAGAAGCAGCTCCCTTTCTCAGGACTTCATTTGGAAGAGAAAGAATGTGAAGCAAGGCCCCCTTTCCTGATACTAATCTCTTTTTTCTTCTCTTTTCTTTAGGGAATTCGGTCCTCATATTAAATTTGATAAATACGGAAAATGTGATTAATGGATAACAGAGTACTATATACTTGCTTATTCTTTTCACTAAATTCTGAAAATTCTTTTGGAATTTGAGGGTGTATAATAAATAACACAACTCCATGCTGCACCCAAATTTGGAACAACACTGGAAACAAAAGAAAACTAATGGGGAACTGAGTATCACATTTATTAGAAATAAACACCATACTGAAAAAGGTGGTAGATATTCATCTCTGGGTACTGATTGTTTCAAGTCAGCTTTCAGTTTGCTTGGGGCTGAGGCCTGTTATCAAACGTGCTTATGAACACTCCCCTGAATTCAGTTTATTCCAGATTGCAGGCTTATCTGCAAGGTCAGACGCTGCCCCACTAATCTCACTTAAAGACATGAACAAAAGGGAAAATATCCCCTCCACACATGCACACAGTTGTTTGAGAATTTCTACCTCATATTCATAAATGAAGCCCACTTTCAGTAGAAGAGAAAAAGGTCCACATGCTAACAGAAGGAGAGAAGAGCCAAGAGCTTTGGGGAACAAGCATGTTTTTGAGAGAAAGGGAGGGAGTGCTCATCGTCTGACCCCCAATTGCAGTATACCTAATCCTCACTCCATCCCATTGTTCACATTACATCGTTCAATAAATTCCCTTTTCTTTTTTTGCTTGATCTGGTCTATAATCTGTCACTTGTAGCTGAAAGATCTTGACTAATACAGGGAGATGAAGTCATTATTTTACTTGAGGCTGGGGAAATGAAAAGAGCTCTCTCCTTTGCCATGTGTGCTCTGTGTTAGTACCTGTTGTTGCCACTAGATGCCAGCCTCAATCTTCTAACTTAATCTGACGAGTTGAACCAGACAGGCCCAGAAAGGTATGCACAAGTCTACTTTCTCCATCACCTTCCCAGCATATACACAGTCCACCTCTGCTATCAGGGGAGGCCCTCGTCCTCTTATGTCTTCGTCCCTCCTGCTCCCAGCACTCCAGGCCAGTAGGATCCAGCTGGGTGGCTCTCTTTGGAGCTGGGGTGATAAAGTTTCAGGTCTCTCAGGTCCCTTAAAATGAAGAGTCTCTTAAAATACAGACCTTCTCTTGTTAATTATCATCTTGTATAGTTGAACACTATTTCATTATTTCACCTTTCCATCTCTGCCTCACCAAAAATAACAAAAGCAGAATCTTCTCCTCAAAAAGGGGGTGGGAGGTATAACTTGTCCTACCACAGAATAAAAAAGAGAGAACCAGGAAAATTCTATCTTTTATTTTCCCCTCCTCAAAAAAAAAGAGAGCCCACAATTATTCTACTTTAGTAGGAAAATAAACAGGCATAGTTAGAAATCCCTGACTTAACAAGCATCTTCTCTGTTGTGTGAAAATGCTGGGCTGACTGGGAGACAGATAGGAACACACACATGGTAACTAAGCTCATATGAAGTGTAAGCTGAGAATGGAAATAACCATTTGACGTTTTAGATGAGAACACAGGCATTCCAGTAAAGGAAGGGGCAGTTTGACATCTTGGCCCAGCCTTAAAAGCAGAGGTAGAGTTCTGACAATAATTAGCCCATGTTAAGTGAGCACATGCACCATGCCAAGTGCTGTGTTTTATTTGCTTTATGTCAATTAATCCTCTCCACAGTCCTATAGCCTGCTACCATTGTCACCCCCATTTTACAGATGAGGAAACTAAACTTAGACAAGGTAAACTATGCAATCTTGTAGTTTATAAAGGACTGAAATGTAAACTCAATTATCTTGCTCCTAACCACAACCTTATGTTGTCTACAAACCCAAAAGGGACTAGAAAAAGAGAGCCTAGATGCACTAATGGACAAATAATGTATCAAAATAAAATTTTGTTTTCAAAATTATAAAATCATTCCTCAAATGGGAGCCAAGTTTCCTGCTTACTTTTCAGATATTTAAAGTAAATTAGTTAATACTCACTTAGCATCAACTTTTTAGGCTTGATTGCCATTTCTGTTTTCTGATCTCCAGATCTATTTATTCTCTACAAAACAGTAAGAAATTTTTTATAGAGCACAGGCAAATAAAACCTATTGGTTTGTTTAATGAACATTTATTGGGTGCCTATGCTGTGTCAGACACTGTTCTAGGCACTGGGCAGATAAGGCCTGTATTCTCAAGGAGTTCACATTCAGATGACCTTGGTAAGAGCATAGTGCTGGGGGAAAAACGATAACAAACAAATAAACAAAACCCACGAATAGCAAGGTCAGGAGTGGATACTGCCTGCTATAAGCAGAGAGATTGCTAGAGGGGCTAGGAGAAGTCAAGACCAGATGTTGAGATCAGAGAGACCTGGGAGATACAACGACGTCATGTAGGTAGGCCTTAAAGCCACGGATAGAGGTCTAGGTCTTATTCTGAATGAGATGAGAAGCCGTTAAAAGGGTATTCCTTTAATACTTTGAGCTACAGCCTGCTCCTCTAGACGCAACTCCTGAACGTAATTTATCTGTAAACACTATGGTGGATTTCTCACTTCTTCATCTGCCTCCTGACTTTCCAGACCCTTTCTCCTCAGAGCATGGTCAGGAACAGCACTGGGAGCTTGTTAAAAATGCAGAATTGCAGATTTCACTGCAGACGTGCTGGGTCAAATTCTACAATTTATCAAGATTCCCAGTGGAATTTTAATGCATCTCAGGTTGAATGGCATTGATGTATACCCCTTACAGGAGACTTTGGGAAAGAGAAGTGGTTTTGTTTTTCCCAATGGTTTTGTGTTTTTCCTGGGAGACACATATGCTCCCAAGACATTGCCTGGCTAAGTGTTAATGAGTCTGAACAAGGCTCACCTCAGCATCATTAGTCGTTAGTGGTAAATGGCTAAGAATACAAGCTCTGAAACCAAACTACCTGAATTCAAACCTCAGCTTGATCTCATGTTACTTAAGTGAACTTCAGCAAGTTAGTTAGCCTCTCTCCTCTATACCTTAACTTTCTTATGTGATAAAAACTGTTCTTGGACAGGGAGATCAGCCTGGTGCTTTATGACCACCTAGAGGGGTGGGATAGGGAGGGTGGGAGGGAGACACAAGAGGGAGGAGATATGGGGATATATGTGTAGCTGATTTACTTTGTTATAAAGCAGAAACTAACACACCATTGTAAAGCAATTATACTCCAATAAAGATGTTAAAAAACAAAACAGGGCTTCCCTGGTGGCACAGTGGTTGAGAGTCCACCTGCAGATGCAGGGGACACGGGTTCGTGCCCCGGTCCGGGAAGATCCCACATGCCGCGGAGTGGCTGGGCCCGTGAGCCATGGCCACTGAGCCTGCGCGTCCGGAGCCTGTGCTCCGCAACGGGAGAGGCCACAACAGTGAGAGGCCCACGTAATGCAACAACAACAACAAAAATCCAAAATCATATTATTTTTTAAAACATTTTCTCTACAAGAAAGTAAGGTCCAAGAAATAAAGTCCTCACATGTCTTATTTATCTCTGTATCTCCAGTGTGGATAACACTGCCTGGAACAGAGAAGGGAAATGGTGAGGTAATAACCTGTGTTGTACTATTATTAAGTAACTTTGCATTGATATGTCAGGGTAGGGAGGACATACAGGATTATATACTATAAAAAAATATTAAAGAAGCTGATCTATATCATCTGGAGAAAAAAGAGACCTTGACTAGGCACTCTACAGCTGCCTTTGCATACTTGGAGAGAGCAGACACATTCTATTGGGCTCCACTGTAGAGAACCAGAATATATGGAAACCAGATAGAGATGCAGTTCTGTTCAATATGATAAAGAACTTCTGAGCAGTCCAAACAGACCAAAAATTCAATGATCTTCCTTGGTAACTAGTCTTTATATAGAACATCATGACTTTATGGGAAACTGGAGTAACTCCTTATTTGTTAATGTCCAAGGAAAACACCAACATCTCTTTAGATGTTATGTAATGGGTAAACTGTGGCAAATTAAGTTTGGTGAAAATTAAGTTTAAAGTGAAAAAAAATTTCTGTATTGTAGAAAATTTAATAGAACCTTTAATAAAATAAAGTGCATTATGAATCTCCCGAAAAGAAATAGAGTGTCTAGGGTTTCCCAAGTCTAATTGACCAAAGAGTCCCTTTTTCAAGAAATACTAGTTAACATTTCAAGGGATACTAGTGTCTTGAAGATCAAAGGTCTAGGGTTCTCTGCATGGAAGAAGGACATGAATTGGTAGAGGGCGGGAGTGCAGAGGGAAGAATGTTATGGACTGATTTGTGTCCTTTCCAAAATCCACGTGATGAAGTCCTAACCCCTAATGTAACTGTATTTGGAAAAGTGCTTTCAAAGAAGTAATTAAGGTTGACTGATGTCATAAAGATGGGGCCCTAATCTAATAGGGTTTATGTCTTTATTAGAAGAGAAAGAGTTACCAGGCCTCATACACTCAGAGCAAAGGCCCTGTGAGGACACAGTGCAAAGGCGGCTGTCTTCAAGCCAAAGAGAGAGGCCTCAGGAAAAACCAGCCATGCTGGCTCCTTGATCTTGAAGTTCTAGCCTCCAGAACTGTGAGAAAATAAATTCTGTTGTTTAAATCACCCAGTCTTTGGTATTTTGTTATGGCAGCCCTTGCAGGCTAATACATCCTCTAATGTTGGCTAACTCTAGGGTTACAGGTGTTCCCTTCAGCACTGAGCACAGTAGACAGGTTTTTACTAACAGGAGCTGGGAGGTGTGTGTGTGTGTGTATGTAATCCAGATCCAGATAGTGTCAGGTCACCTAGAAGCAACATGAACCAACAGGAAATAGTCCTTACTGTTAATTCACAACATCTTGTCCCATGATTGAAACTATTAAGCCTCAGTGATTCAAAGAAAATTGAATAGAACCAAAGCATAGGATCCCTAGATGTGCTAACTCCCTGTTCCCACGAGAGGCAGGGAACAAGGTCCTGTCAGGCACAAATCAAAATGCAAAGATCAAAATGCAAATATTCAGACCTCTGGGTCACTGTGACTCAGTGCACAGAGGCGTGATCACAGTGGAGGGGAGGGGAGGGGGGAAGGGGGGAGGAGGGGGGAAGGGGGAGGGGGAAAGGAGGGGAAGGGGAGGAAGGGAAGAGGAGGGGAGAGGAAAAGAGTTGGAGTAGACTGCCCTGGGGGTCCAGTTGTTAGGACTCTGCGATTCCAACACAGGGGGCGTGGGTTCGATCCCTGGTCAGGGAATAAGGATCCCACATGCTGTGCAGTGTGGCAAAAAAAAAAAAAAAGAGCTGGAGAGTGAAGGGGCCACATAGGGAAGGGAGAAGAGGACAGACAAAAGGCTAGAGCTAGTTCAGTCAAATCTAGGCCACTGATTTTAAACTGCCACAAGAAGGCCTTGAAGGTGTTGGATGCCAAGAAGGAAGGAGCCTGGGGTTGGGGGTGAGCTGGTACAGAAATTAGGAGAGAAAAACAGAATTAAGTAGTAGAGTTCCAACTTCTCCCTAGCCAGCCCCCATCCTCAGCCTTATTTATTACTTGTACATATTAGGGTTCCTAGGAGGGGTTTTTAACTTGAAAACTTGAAGCACCAGTCTAGTTAATCTCTCTAGCTGTGGGGGAAGCAGAAAGCACCAGATGGCAAAAGGGCTGTCACAGCACTGCACCTTAGATGAAGGTGGAGGACAGGGGATGAGGCCTTGTCTCCTGATTCTCAATCATCCCCTCTCCCACTGGGATCCTCCTTCTTTCCAGATGATTCTCACACATGAAAAAGCCATGCACCCTGACCTGGTGCTCAGCCCTGTCTGCTTGCTCACTTAAAACATCAGCTCTCCTTCCTGACTGCTCTGATGTGGCTGGTTTTACTCCTATTACTCCAATTTTCAATATGTCTTCAGGTCTACCTCTAAGATTTCGATTTAAAGGCAATACACCAGAGTGAGTCGAAAGTATGGGCTCTTAACCTTAACCATAAACTAGCCATTTCTCTAAGTCCCTGTTGCCTCAGCTAAGTAACAGGGCAAAACCCACAGTGACTCAGTGTCATAACATATTTTGGAAGGAATGTTAAGCATGGTATTGACTGGGTCTGCTAAAAACTAGTACTAATTTTGTCTAGTGGCCACTAATTTTATATCCTTTGTTGACTATCTGATTTGCTCCCATCCAGGTCTGTGCCAAGCCTTCTTCATTCTACTCCAGCTTCCAGACCAACCTGATTCTTCCACTGCAAAAGGCAACCCCAGAACTTAACAGTCAGAGCCAAGCTTACAATGGGTACCCCTTCACCTTTCTTTCTCTTCCTTTCACAATATGTCTCTATACTCATCCGCTCTTCTCTGTCTTCCATGTCATAGGGAATGGTGTTACACTTGTGCTCTTAATCTTATTTCTTACTTTTCTATACTCCTCTAATTAGACACCCTCCATCATGTTACCTTAAATTTCTTCTTCTTCCCTTTGTCTTTAAGACATGCTCAGTCCATCCTAGATCTTGCTGAAGCCTTTGTTTTTTCCATTCTTCTCCTCTATCAAACATCAAAAAAATAACCCTATCTTTCCATTTCATCCTGATCACCCTTTGATTCCATTCCCAATCCTTTTAGCTAAAATTGCATTTTAAACTGCAACAAAACACCTCTTCTTGAAATATAATGGCTTTTTCTCAGTATTCATTCTCTTCAAACTTTCACAGTAAACAATAAAGCTTATAATTCACTCTCTTTATTAGAACATTCACTTCCCCTTTTTTCCGTGACTGAACCTAATAGTTTCCTACATTAATTGGTATCATAATCTTGGGAAGATTACTTAAATCCTCTGAGCCTCAACTTACTCACTGATAAAACTGGATAATAAAAATTCCTCCCTCAATCAGTTGTCATGAATATCACATTCCATATCATTAGTTACCCTATATCAAGCTCTAATTATGATCTTAGCATCTGATATACAAACACACACACACCAGAGATTTTACCTATTTATAGACACATTATATATATATATAAAACTGTATTTCACACTCAAAACCACTCTGTGAGGTATTATTTCTATGTTACAGATGAGGAAACTAAAATATCAGAACTTAACCTATGCACTCAAAGTCACACAGCCAACATTTATTAGAAACAAGATTGCAAATAAGATCCATGGGACTCTGCACACTTTTTTTTTAAGGCTGCACCATGTGGCGTGCGGGATCTTAGTTCCCTGACTGGGGATCGAACCCATGCCCCCTACATTGGGAGCGTGGAGTCTTAACCACTAAGACTAAACCACCTAAACCGTCAGGGAAGTCCCAATGCACATATTCTTAACTAAGAGATTATACTGCTCCCCAAACAGATGTAAGAGTCTAAATTTTAGGGAGGCATGCAATGTCATTTATTATCTTTTGTATGTGTTATGCTTCAGAATGTACTACAATAAGCCTGCCAAGCAAAGCACTGGTGAAGCAGACTCTACTGCCTTCCCCCAGGTTTTCATACGTATGTCCTCAAGATCAAAAGATAAATAACAGACATTTGGATAACTGTGCTTGCAAAATACAGTTTAAAATCTAATGTCAGCAACACACAGCGGAGGCTCTTGGCCTGTCAATAATAATAATAACAATCACAGCAACAATTACATGCACTGCACTTGAACACAGACTTTCATGTAAAAGACTCCAATTATGTGAACTCTATTGGGGCTAGCAATAGGTCCCACTTGACATGGCATGAAACTAAGGCTCTGGGGTGGTCTCTGTGTCGTTTGCCAACTATTTCCAGTTCTTCCCATTCCGGTTTTCAAGATTGGTGGTCAGTGGTTAAGAATCTGCCTGCCAACACAGGGGACACAGGTTCAAGCCCTGGTCCGGGAAGACCCCACACGCCGCGGAGCAACTAAGCCCATGTGCCACAACTATTGAGCCTGCACTCTAGAGCCCGGGAGCCACAACTACTGATCCCGCATGCCACAACTACTGAAGCCCATGTGCCTAGAGCCTGTGCTCCGCAACAAGAGAAACCACTGCAATGAGAAGCCTGCACACCGCAATGAAGAGTAGCCCCTGCTCAATGCAACTAGAGAAAGCCTGTGCACAGCAAACGAAGACCCAACACAGCCAAAAATAAATAAATAATTTTTTTTTAAAAAAAGAGAGAGAGAGACAAGGTAACACTGTACCCAGTAACCTCTATGGTTAGGCCAGGCCACATCCACATGACAGTGAAGGAGAGTGACACTGGTGCCACTTCTGAGATGGAATATTCAATTGCTGTAAATGGAAATCCTCAGGAATGCATCTTCACTTCACCTTGACAATGAACAATATTCCAAATGGTGACTACCCTGTCTACTTGGAATCCACTGAAGGCATGCGGCACCATCAGCTGACCACCATACATGTATAGCTTGAGTAAAAATCAACTTGTACTGTTTTAAGTCACAGAAGTCTTGGGATTATATGTTACCACAACATAACCAGCTCTTCCTAACTGATATAGGCTCATGGCACAACTGACTTCCCCAAGATCACACAGCTAGAAAATGTCAATGCCTTTCTCCAAGCCTCATAAGTGCTAAGGTCACTAGTCCTTCCACTATATCCCAGCTTGCTTCATGGGTTTATTGCCTCGAAAATAAAACAACATTTTCCCAGGAGCCAAAATATAAACCTAAGTGTAACCTGTCTGATCTGAGTTTAATATCCTCTATTTTGGTGAAATAAAGAAATTTTGATATTTTCATTTATTTCGTAAATAGGCCAAGCAGCCTATACTTAATCTCTTCTACTATATGAGGTCTGGAATTCTAAGTAACAACATTCCCCACCTCCAGAGCAGACAGAAAAATACTTCTCACCTTGCATAATCAATCTGTTGGTCAGACAGGAAGTAGCAATTGAGTGACAAGGACTGTATCACCACCCAGGGTGTGACACTGTGCTTTGAGAGCCTCTCAGAGCCAACACTGACTCTGGATGACCTCACAGGAAAGGTGGAGAAACCAAGCATTGCCTTATAAACATGCCCCTTTCCTAGGGTATGGCTGATGCAGTTGTTGTGACGGTCCTGAGCAGCCTCTGAATCACAGCCATCTCCATCATGAAGATCATTGGGGATCTCCTTCTGTTCTGTACAGTGGCCCATCTCTGCACCTGCTCAGGTAAGTTAAGGGTAGATAGTGCCCTGTATAGCCATTAAGCTTGTTCTCTGAAATAGCCCCTTATAGGATGTGAACATCTCAGAGAAATGTCTGGTCATGTGGATTTAAAGTATACTGGTTTGTAACAGAAACAGCCCTGGCCTGGAAAAGGAGACTCTTATGTCCCACCTGGAGTTGAGGGATTTGGATCTAGTGCATTCCTTTTAAGGATTTCTATTTCCATTCATGGAACCAAAAAAACCAAAAAAACAAAAAAGCCTTATGTTTTCGTAAGTCTCCCATTTTATTAGGACACTAGAAATTGCTGGTGCTATTAGATACCACTCCTCAGTGCAAAGACTCAGAGAAACTTGGATCTCTCTCCAAATCAATACAGGAGGATCGATATAAAGCACGATTCTCCAAAACCCAGGAGTCAACAATTAAACTTTTAAACAGTGAAAAATTACTTAAATAAGATTCTGATGCCTTGGAGATATCCCATTACATTCCTTTATATCAACTAGGAGGGGGAGAATATCAAAGATGGTGCTTCAGGCTCTTAGAAGTGGTGACTGCAATATTTTTATTGCTATCTGATTTAAAACATTATCAGAAACACGATGAACTCCAGAAAACGTCCCATGGTCAATAAACAGAGGAACTTTGGATGATTCTCTTACTTGAACCAAGGCTTACCTAACCTATTGGCCATCTGGCTTCCTCAGCAAACAGCTGGGTTTTGTGAAAGGACGGGGTAGGTGCTGAAACTCATCACCAGAGAACTACAGAGTCTCAATCGACAGACTTTCTGTTAATTAATGAGACATCACAACTTTGCTTTATTTGTAACACTTCCAACTGTATATCTCTTTCAGAAGCTGCCAGTCTGCCTTTAAAAACAGTGAGTATATTGAACCACACTTTAATTTTAATTTCCTATTTAGTTTTACTTTAATTTCCTATTTACTATATTTAGCCAACAAATACTTATGAAATATATATGTAAGATTAATTCAGTATGCTTGGGGGGGTGAAAGGGAAGGCAGCCACAGATAAATTGCCTTTGCTTTTCAGAAGGCAGCTGAAGAAATATGACATACATATATGTAAATAACCACAGCCTAAAGAAAATTTTCCAGAATTAAGAAAGAGCAGGAGAGGACTTCTAGCTGAGAAGATGGTGATGTCTTCATGGAAGGGATAACATGTGAGAGGCAAGAGACATTTACCTTGGCTAACTGCACAGACTCTGGATTCAGATCCCAGCCCTACCACTTACCAGCTTTTATGTTAGACAAGTTCTCTTTTTAAGCCCAAATTTCCCTCATCTGTAAAATAGGGGTAATAGTAGAACCTACCCTATTCAGTTGTTCTGAAGATTAAACAAAGAAATTTCATGTAAAATTTAAGTTTAATGCCTGGCAAAGAAATGCACATATGTATACACACACACACACACACACACACACATACATATATAATAGAAGTGGTGCTGGTAGTACTAGTATTTGTCAGAGTGGTCATATTATTATCAATAGAAGTAGCCACAGCAGCATCAGAATACTGGAGCTGGGACGTCCAAGATGGTACTGTGCTTCCTGTTCAGTAGAGGCCAGGGTAGCCCAGCTTGAGGACCAGGAGAAAAGCAGGACATCCTCCTGTGACTGTCGCAGGTAGACTGCAGCATTTACAAGAAGCACCCAGTGGTGGCCATCCCCTGCCCCATCACATACCTGCCTGTTTGTGGTCTGACTACATCACCTATGGGAATGAATGCCACTTGCGCATTGAGAGCTTGTGAGTACTGCATGGGAAGAAAAAGCACCTAGGGCAGCGTCCTCCACTGCAATCTTCTCCTCTTTCCACAAGCCTGCTTAAGTCTCCAGAAGCTATACTCTGCCCACCCAGAGAAGCTGGGAGAGATAGAAAACTTGCTGCCTCACAGTCAGATTAGGGTTGAGCCACCTGCTCTGCCAGCTTGGACTGGTCCCTCCATGACAGAACCTCTAATTCCTGTCTGTCAATTGAGAGAGTCTAACAAGACCATGAGCTTCCAAACTGCTGTCCCCAGAGCCCAGAGGTTCCGTAGAGGCAAGTCAGGAGTCGCCAAAGAGGTTATGGGGATCGTTTGGGGTGGTCTCCAATCCCAACCAGCTTTGGACTATTTTAAGGAGTAGAGTTCCAAATAATTTCTTATTGGAAGAAAGGGTTCTGAATCCCACACTAAAAAATAATTGAAAACCACTATCTTACAGGACTTCTAAGAGACTTAACAGCCAACAGATGATTCTTGGATAAACTGTAGCCAGAGGGTCTTTACCCTCCTCAGTTTCCTAGGGGCTCTAAATATCTGCAGCCTTAGGGAGACAGGGAGGACAAGGCTACCACAAAGATTATATTCTCTTTGATCTAAAATAGGGGAATACAAGCTGTCAGTACTTGGACCAGAATCCCATGAACATGTTTTAAGTATTTTGTTTGGCCTGCACAGGGTTTTGGAAGGCAATAACCACCAGGCAGATGTCACTTCTTTGGTACAAAACAGGCAACTCAGCATTTACTATCTTAACACCAAGTCCCCTTTGCTCACTGTTAACTCTCTTTTAGACCACTGGATTTTGGCCACTTATCTCAGATCTTGTGGTTTTTCATCTTTGTGACTATCTTATCAAGTTAAAATATGGAGTTAGGGCCTGAGCCCAGAAGGATATGTCTACATATTGATTCCTACTCAGGAACTTTTATTTCACAAAAGGGAAGATTCTCTAATGTGCACAGACACTGAGTCCTCAGCCTAGAAACCAGCCCGTGTCCAAGGACACTGAAGGGGACATGTGGTGGAAGTTCTCCTCACTAGTGCAGGATCCAGCCTCATCACAGGCCCTGCTGACCAGAAAAGGCTGAGGGGCAGCCCACCTCAGCTTCCCTTGTCAGACGTCCCCCTTCTTTGTTGTTTTAAGACATTGGGTGATCAGTCTGGGCTCTGGGATAAGTGGAGGCAGCAGGTGGGATGGAAGTGTCACTGGTCTAGGGACATTCTGCTTCTGCCTCTGTCAGGAACTGCCTGCGGCCAGGACATTCCTTTTTAGAGACTCATTTTCCTCATCTGTAAGATGAGGTTCTGCCTATAATCTCTATAGTTCCTTTCAGCTCTAATATTGTATAAAATTTCCTCTTGTGCTAATGAACCCTGTTAACTGTGTTGTTCCCATAGGAAGAGTACTGAAAAAGTTCAGTTTCTTCGTGAAGGAAGATGTTAACTTCTCCATAGACGTGATTACAGAGCAAGGATATCGTCATTGTTATCTTCATCATCCCTGGGCCTTTTCCCTCATGTTGGCACAGGTTCCCAGAGGGTGGGGTTGGTAGGGAGGGGGCAGACACAGATTCAGAGTCATCTTTGCTGGGTGGAGAAAATTGCGCTCTCCTTCAGACTCCCCACCTCACTGACTGACAAATACAAACATGTCAAAATAAACTAAAAAGTACAATGAAATTCTAACAATTCATTGTTGAGGTCTAAGTATCAAATAAAATAATTACGCTTATTAAAAACTTTGTAGAACTATCATCTACCTAGTAACCTTAATAGATCAAAAGATAAAAACCCATTTTAAATGGAACATAAAGAGCAAAATATGTATAACACCAAGAGCAATGGTCATAAATTTTTTTAGGAATGACATGCCTTCATAACTACAAATTTATTCCATAAATACCTTTCATAGTAATAATTTTATAGCAAAAATTATCAAAATAAACCAGTGAACTTTCTGACACAGTTTAAAAAATCTAACTTAATCCTAAGGTTTAAAAAGTATATTTTTAGAATTGGCAAAAAAATTTTCATCTGCAATGAAAGAGACACTATTTGGGTAATTTATTTTCTAATTATTCTAATGAAACTCTAATTCCTAGCCAAGTCTTCTTTACTTGACCATACCAGCCTGTTTTAACAATGATGCTGTGTGACTCTACTCAGGGAGTAGGGCACACTTGTAAATGCTACTCTAAATTTAACACAGCTCTGAACCACCTTTATTATTTTAATTATCAATCTAATTGTGCCACCAATGTCAGCTATTCCATGTTAATAAATACCGACCCATGATTTTAGACTCCCAACCCTCTAATCCTAATGTTAAATGCATAATTTATCCATAAACCTAGCCAGTTCATAGTGCTTAACTCAAATCTATGCTTAACACTAAGCTCACAATATTTGACTCCAATCTGTTAATCACAGTAAGGCGCTCAGTAATCTAATAATTCTCAGCCTTTGATGTTTCTGACACACCTTCTCAACCCAATCATAGACATGAAGAACCAGTATGTAAGTGCACAAAAGAGAAGAAATATTGGTCCAGAAATGCTGAGTAGTGAATAAAAACAAAAGACCACTCTTTCTCCTTCCATTTCATTTCCTTTTTCCTATCAAATAGTTTTCCTTTTCTCTATCTTACTTTTTTCTCTTTCTATATATTCCTTCTCTGTGATTTTTTATTGCTCTTTTAACTTTTCCTAACTTTCCCTTAAATTCAATACCTTTTTCTCATTCTCTCTAGCCCCCATAAGTATCTTTTATTTATTCAAGCCTTCCAACATCCATACCTCAAGGTCTGACTGTAAATCCCTTTGCAGCGATGGTCAGATGAGCACATATGCCCACATACACCCTTCGGGAAAATTTATATTTTTAGACATTTGTCTCAAAATGAAGAGAGCTTGGGACCCACCTCCAAAACTTTTATCACATATATTATTCTGTAGTCAAATCCTTACCTAGGTTTGAGGCCTAATTTATAGCTTATATCTCAACATTTAGAAATAAATTCTAATTTCACATAAATCCAAACAATGTTCACCTTATATCTAAATCCCAATTTTTACCTTTCACAGCTACTTCTATAGCGTAATTCTTAACCATTCTCCTCAAAAGCCAACTCTTAATTCTCTCTTTTAACTCAAACCTCGAAATAGAAATCTTTAACATTATTCTGCATATGATTCATTTCATATAAATAAATCTGAGAACCAACACTGAAGTCAGTCCTGAACTTTTAAAACTGTCAACCAAATTTTTTGTTGTCTCTGGGTCTTATTTCTATTCACTGATTGAATCAAAATGCCTGTTTATATGAATACGGTACTCTGCTTGTGTGTGACTGTGTCACTGGAAGCTATAATCTCACTTTGTGTGTCAATAAGTACTTAGGTATATGTTCACACGTGACTCTTTATAGACGACCAGATCATTGCTGGTGGCCCCAGTGATCTGGCCATAAGAACTGTATTTGAAAGTCATTATGCATGAGAAAATAGTGAGTTACTCATTTTCAGTTTATAAATATGCAGGTTGTTCCATTTAATATCTTACTGTTGACTATTTACACTGGTACAAATAAGTCCCTGTTGTTGGTTTCCCCAAGTACTGAAAGGCTGAAGTTGAAATAAAACAAAAATTTAAAACACAAGATAACAGAAAAAATAAAACACGGCTAAGGAATTTTCATTTATAACAAAATCATTTTTCAACCTGAACTGTTTCTTTGACTCCAGTTGCTTTAAAGTTAAATGATTTCAAGCCAATTCTGTGCCTCCGTGACAAGCTGCTTCTATCGAGACCTAATTGAGTCTGCCTTACTGCATGTCTCTCTCAGCTTGGGTCTCCTGGTTATCAGTTTGTGCCTAAAAAGCTGCCAGGAAGTGTCTATTTCTAATAGTCTTGTTTATTTCCCACCGTGTCTATAAGCAATCTCACAGAGTTGCCTGAGAGGTGGGACAAGAAATAAGTTCCTCACCTTCCACAGTCATTCTGCCGCACCAGTGAAGACACGATGCACTTGTGGCTTCCTCAAGCCAATGACCTGGGACCTCTGTGTTCTTTGGGAACTTTGGGGAAGGGATCAGTCTTGCCCACACACTTGGAGCTCTGGATTATAAGCCTGGATCTGGAAAGCCAGATATCTAATCACAAATGTAAATGTGAAGTAAATTTATTTTAAAAATTTTACATTTCCAGGTTTAGGCCTTGGAGAACACATGATTTTATTTAGTTTTACTCGCTTCTCTGTACTCATAAACATTTGCATCATTGAGGTCTTTATCAACCTCATCATCATTGTCTTCATTATAAAACTCCACCAAGCAACTCATGAGAACACAACGAACCTTTAAATAGAAGACTGTGTGCTTACCCCAACCTGAACATTTACCAGGTGTGTAGCTGTGGGTAGGTCACTCTATATATGCAATATCCTTTTCCTTACTGATAAAGAGAATAATAATCCCTAGTTTAACCTGTATATTGTGAGAATCAGATGAGATATGCATGTGTACATGCTTTGTAAATTATAAAGTCTGAGAGAAATGAAAGGGATGATTATGATGTGTGTGCCCTTTCTTCTCCAACATTTACAAAAGCATAAAAACATATACCACATTTTTTTGGCAATACGCTTGGCATGTTAAAGTCTCATGACCAGTAAATTCTCAGGCATTTTTCCTTGGTTTGAGAAATGGGAACATTTCTGTTCATTAGAAATTGATACTAGAAAGTGAAAAGGAGAATATGTAGTTTAAACATATAAGATTACACACATTTACTTATACAGTTTGCCCCATTTGAACATGGCCTCACTTAATAGCATGAGTAAAATTGCAATAAAAATGATATTTACATAATCTCAAGGAATATTATTACAATGTATTTATTAATTTTGAAAGGAAAAAAGAGTAACTTTACAGTGGAGAACCTGGCAGCTACTAACTTACTCGAGTGATTAAAGTTAGCATCATTAGTGATGGGGCAAATCAACATCATGTATGCACACGTCAGGGTGGGTCCAGGGGTGTATCTAGCAGCTGTGGACTTTGTTGGTACACTCACCAGGTAGTGGGTGGCATCACACACAGGATCCCAATGACCAGCACCTGGGAAGGAGTACCCAGAGGTCCCTTTCAAGGCAGGAGCACTCTGGTTCTGCCCACGTAACACCACAGCTTGGAGGCAGATCTAGGGTGAACAGATCCTGGGGGAGCCCTACCACTGAGGCAGACTAGGTCCCAGGCAGCAGCAAAATCACTTCAATTCCTGGAGCCACAACACCCCAGCCTCCAGAGCCCAGCACTAGGTCTGGGACAAACACAATGGAGAAAGGGACGCAAAATTGGGCTGCCTCTGGGCAGAACCACAAACACCTGCACGTGCAGTCCATAGGTTCACTTTGACCACATGGGCCTCACTTGCTTCAGCATTCACCGCCTTGGGGACAGAGCACACATGTAAAGGCAATGGACCCTTAATGAAACCAACCCTCAGCGCTTCTACTCTAAAATCTGGGGAGGAGACCCCACCCTCAACAGGGCTATGACAGCCATGGAGCAAAGAGGAGGCCCCTCCCATCATCCAGTGCAGGCTCTGGTCACCACAACACCATCACACCCCTTATCAAGGGGATAATGGCCAGCACATGCTGAGGAAAGAAGTGGCTGGCATCCATACCAAAAACAGCCCTGGCACCAAAAATACCAGACTTACACAGTCTACACACGGATGTTCCCACATAAAAACACCCCTTCAAGGCCACAGTAGATAACTTGTTCTGTCTCTATGAGTTTATGGGAAACAGTTAAGTAACATGAAAAAGCAGAGGAACTATTCCCAATTAAAAGAACAAGAGAAATCCCCTGAAAGAACAAACAACGAAACAGACCTCTCAAGTCTACCAGACCCCAAGTTCAAAAAGGAGGTAATAAAAATGCTGAAGGAAATAAGAAAGATTATCAATAGAAATGCAGATCAGTGTAACAAGGAACTAAAAACTATAAAGAGGAACCAATCAAAATTAGACAACTCAATTGCCAAGATAAAAACCAAGCTAAAAGTAATGAATAGCAGACTAAGTTTCACAGAAGAATAAATAAGTGATCTGGAAGACAGAATAACAGAAATCATTCAATCGTATCAGCAGACAGAAAGACATGAAAAGAAGATGAAAGCAACATACGAGATGTATGGGATAATATAAAGTGTGCAAACTTACGCATAATAGGGATTCCAGAAGAGGAAGAAAGAGAAGCGGGGATCAAAAATATATTTGGAGGACTTCCCTGGTGGCGCAGTGGTTAAGAATCTGCCTGCCAACACAGGGGACAAATCTTCCTGGTCCAGGAAGATTCCACATGCCGCAGAGCAACTAAGCCTGTGTGCCACAACTACTGAGCCTGCGCTCTAGAGACCACGAGCCACAACTACTGAGCCTGTGTGCCACAACTACTGAAGCATGCATGCCTAGAGCCCATGCCTCACAACAAGAGAAGCCACCACAATGAGAAGCCCGCACACCACAACAAGGAGTAGCCCCCACTCTCTGCAACAAGGGAAAAAAGCCCACATGCAGCAATGAAGACCCAATGTAGCCAAAAATAAAACTAATTAATTAGTTAAATATATATATATATATATATATATATATGGAGAAATTACGGCTGAAAGCTTACCAAACCTGAAGGAAAAGATATCCACATATGAGAATCAGAGAGGGTCCAACACAAGATGAACCCAAAAAGACCCACAACAAGACATCATAATTAAAGTGGCAAAAGTTAAAGAGATTATTCTAAAGGCAGCAAGAGGAAAACAAAAAGTTATAAGGGACCCCTCATAAGGTTATCTGCTGATTTATTTGCAGAAAATTTGTAGGCCAGAGGGAGTGGCATGATATATCAAAGTGCTGAAAGAGAAAAACCTGCAACCTAGGATACCCTACCCACCAAAATTATGATTTACAATAGAAGGAGAGATAAAGAATTTCTCAGAGAAGCAATAACTAAAAGAATACAACAATACTAAACCTAATAGCAATAGTTAAGTTCTTCTCTAAATAGAAAAGAAGCAAAAACCTATAGGAAAGGGAAAAACACAATAGGAAAGGCAAATACATAAAAGGATTGAAGATCACTTAAAGAAACCAGTACACAGACTAAGAAACAATCAAAAAAAATTTTTTTAAAGCAATTATAACTATAATCAACAGCAAAAAGATGTAAAATAGGACCTCAAAATCGCAAAATGTGAAGAAGGAAGGAAAAAAGTGTAGGCCTTTTAGAATGTGTTTCAACCTATACAACTATCAGTCTAAAGCAAGTTGATAGAGCTATGGGTTAACATACTTGAAAAGCAGGGTAATCACAAATCAAAAACATACAACAGACTGACAAAACAAACAAAAATGCAAAAAGAAAGGAACTTAAGCGTAATACAAAAGAAAACCATCAAACCACAAAAGGAAAAACAAAAAGATGACATGAACAAAGAAGAACTACAAAATCGATTGGAAAACAACGTAAAAATGGCAATAAACACATACTCATCAATAATTACTTTAAATGTCAAAGGACTAAATGCTTGGATCAAAAGACATAGAGTCAAAGATTAGATAAGCCAAGAACTACAATACGCTTCATACAAGAGACTCACTTCAGGGTGAAAGACATATAAGTTGAAAGTGAGGGGATGTAAAAAAGATATTTCAGGCAAATGGGAATGACAAAAAGCAGGGGTAGCAATACTTGGACAAAAGAGACTTTAAAAGAAAGTTCATAAAGAAAGACAAAGAAGGACATTATATAATGATAAAGGAATCAATACCAGAAGAGAATATTACATCCGTTGACAAATATGCACCTGATATAGGAGCACCGAAATATATAAGATAAATACTAACAGACGTAAAGGGAGAAATGGACAGAAATACAATAATAGTAGGAGACTTTAACACCCCACTGACATCAATTGACAGGTCTTACAGATAGAAAATCAATAAGGCAACACAGATCCTAAATGACACAACACCAGTTGGACTTAATTGGCACATACAGGACACTACATCCAAAAGAAAAACCAGAATGCCCATTTTTTTTCAAGTGCACATGGAACATTCTCTAGGATATATCACATGCTAGGTCACAAAACAAGCCTCAACGAATTCAAGATGACATAAACCATTTCAAGCATCTTTTCTGACCACAATGGTGTGAAACTAGAAATCAACCACAGAAAGAGAAATGAGAAAAAAAAACCCAAAACGATTACACAGAGACTAAACAACATGTTACTGAAAAACCAGTGGGTCAATGGTGAAATCAAAGAGGAAATCAGAAAATACCTTGAGACAAACAACAATGAAAACACATCCTTACAAAATCTTATGGGATGCAGCAAAAGCAGTTCTAAGAGGGAGTTCATAGCAATAACAGGCCTTCCTCAAGAAACAAGAACTACTACAAATAGACAACCTAATCTACTACCTAAAAGAATTAGAAAAAGAACAAACAAAACCCAAAGTCAGCAGAAGGAAGGAAACGATACAGATTAGAGAGGAAATAAATAAAATAGAAACTTAAAAAAACCTGAAAAGATAAATAAAACCAAGACCTGGTTTTCTGAGAGGATAAACAAAACAAAAACCTCTAGCCAAGCTCAGCAAGAAAAAAACAGAGAGGACCCAAATAAACAGAATAAAAAATGAGAGAGGGGAAATAACACTGATACCACAGAACTACAACAAAAGCCATGAGAGAATTCTATGAACAGTTATATTCCAACAAATTGGACAATCCAGAAGAAATGGACAATTTTCTAGAAACATACAGCCTACCAAAATTGAGTTAAGAAGAAAAACAGGTAATCTGAACAGACCAATCACTAGAAGTGAAATAGAATCTGTAGACAAAACAAAACAAAACAAAAAAACACAAAAAACAAAACTCCCTGCAAACAAAAGTCCAGAACTGAATGGCTTTATTGGGGAATTCTACCAAACATAAAACAAGGAACTTGCAAGCTTCCCTGGTGGCTCAGCAGTTCAGAATCTGCCTGCCAAAGCAGGGGACACAGGTTCAAGCCCTGGTCCAGGAAGATCCCACATGCCGCGGAACGGCTGGGCCTGTGAGCCATGGCCGCTGGGCCTGCGTGTTCGGAGCCTGTGCTCTGCAGCCGGAGAGGCCACAACGGTGAGAGGCCCGCGTACCACAAAAAAAAAAAAAAAAAAAGAAGTACATCCTTACCATCCCTAGGCCTGAAGGGGAAACAGGAGGAAACCCAGAAAGAGGAAGCCCTCCATGGAGAAAACGATCTGACAGAACCTGACACACTGAAGGAAAAGTAGTCAATGGAGACCCTATAGGGAGGGCACCTCCCTCCTCAATCTCCTGCCTGCACTCTTCATTGGATGAATTAACCAGGAGCTACAGGGCAAAGAGTCCTGTGATAAAGTCCACAGCAGTTAGCGTCCCAGGGCACAGAGCAAGGTGAAGAAGGGAGAAGTGAACTGAAGATATCAGGTACATCCCCTGAGGCTGCTTGGATTTTTCCACTCACCCTGGAAGTGGTTTTCAACTAAAGGCCATTTGGTTATAGAATTAGAGTACTGGAATTTTGAATTTCTAGAAAGCACTTCAGAGAAAAGCCAAAGGCATCCAGATACCAAATGCAGAAACCCTCTTCACAACATCGGTGACAGCTTCTACTTGGACACCTCTAGCAATGGAGAGCTCATCAACTTGACAACTGAAAGCTTTGAATGGTTGGAAAGTTCTTCCATATGTTGAATCTCTATTTCTCCCTTTAGTTTCTAACCATGGGTTCTAGTTGTCTCGCAGTGCCCACATAGACCAAGTCTGTTTCTTCTTCTCAGTGACAGACTATCATAGAGTTTAAATGACTTTCATGGTTCATACTCAGTCTTCTCTTTTCCAGGTTAAACATTCTTGGAAAATATTCTCTTCATCTAAGCATGACATATGACAATACTTACCAATTTGAGTCAAAAGATGGGTTAAGGACTGGCTGTGCCATGGGACCTTGGACCAGTCATTTCAGGTCTCTAAGTCAGAGTCCTCGAAAAGTGGCAAAAATGGAAACAGAAGTAATCTCTCTTCATAAAGTGAGGACCATGTCATAATATATGTGAGAAGAAACATGTGGTGGAAAGGGCACAGGCATGTGCCAATGAGTGCTGGTCTCAAATCTAGTCTCATTTTATGATTATAAGCCAGTCACTTGTCATCTTAGAGTTGTTAACACATTTTTAAAATGAGAGTAATATCTAGGCCCATGCATTATATTTGGGAGCTCAGGGCAAAAATTAAGATGGAAGCCCATGTACTGAAAATTTATAGCTAAGACACATTTAAATAAAATTATATCCTCCTACCTTGGCAAATAATAGCTTTATTGCAATATGATAACCCAGGTTGAAAGGTAAAATTCTCAGACTCCTTAGAATTCTTTCCTGGAATATGGTGGCATGGGAGAAACTGGCCCTGGGTCATCAGTCTCTCTCCTGGACTGCATGCAGTATCTCTCTTCTCTCCACTCCCAATCCTGTCATGCCTCATGAAGAGCCTCATGCACATGGACCTACACACCAAAGCCTGCATGTCCAAACTTCACTCAAACCCCCAGCAAATGGTCATGCCTAGGTCACATCTTGGGGTGAAAGGTGTGTATCCCAGCAACACAGGCTGCCTTGGAGAATGGAGCCAAGGAAGACATTTACATAGGCCCTGTAAGCAGAATCAAGTCTGCCTGGGATGGGAATTCAGGAGTTCAGGGTTCCAGGGTATAGTCCAGAAGGAGATTACAAGTGTGTGCAGCACATGTCTTTGACCTACAAGCTCCTAGCCCTATAGGGAGAGGCATGGCTGGAGAAACTTGGGGGTCAAGGGCAAAGAAGTCCCTTTTGCAAAGGTTTAAAGATGGTAGCAGTGATACTTAATTTTCAAAACTATTGTAAGAATTAGCATGGAAGGGAAGTACTTAGAACATATAAAAATGTTAGCAATATTAAAACATATAAACGTTGTTGTTGCTATTGTTCCTGTTGTTGTTATTAGAATATGCTTGGAACACCATTAGGTACTACCGGAACGCAGGTAGCATACTGGTAAAGCTGACTCCTTCGGACTCTAAAAGACCTTGTCATTAATTATAATATCAGGGAGAATCTACATTTATCATGGCTGTTAGTTTGAAGAAGCTCTTCTGGTCTTAACTACTTTAAAGTACAGACCAGCAGTACACGCGGTATCCCTGAGAAGTTTGAGTCTTGTATTCCTATTTCTACTTTCTGGCTGTAAGCTTTGTATTCCTAAATGAAGCCTTCTCCCAGCTTGGCAAAAACTCCTAGCATGCTTTTACCATCTCAAATCACTAAGAGATGATTTAATAATCAAGATGAATTACGAAAATAATGCAAGTACAGGAGGCTTGGCTGACGCTGCTAGGTTACCTGTCTTGACTTTACCTCACTGCCCCATGTCACCTCAAGCAAATGAGAATAGCACTTGCCTCCTGTCCCTTTGCCTTTGCTTTCCATCTGTCTTCAGTGTGTATCTCCCTTTCAGCACTGCCCTAGCCGTGCCCCAGACAACGGCAGCCCAAAGAATTCTCAGATATTGTCACCTCACAGTTGCCTGGCAGACGCTGTGAAAATGCGTTTTTATGACTATCAAGAAATCACAGAATCTCAGTGCTTGAAAAAGACCAAACACCTTTAATTTTTCCATTCAAAGAGGAATCTGATTCCATATCTCTGAGAGATCAGTATTCAACTTTTACTCCTGTCTGGATAGCCCTGAAGATGGGGAATTCAGGCCTCCCTAAGGCAGCCTGTGTCACTGTTAGGCATCCTGAAGATTCAGAAAATTGTTTGCTCACTATCTTTTAACCACTCATATGCCAGGCACTGCGCTAGGGGCCCAAGATGCAATGGTAAGATCATCCTTGTCCTCAATGAACTCTTTATGTTGAGCCAAAATGTTAAATAATAGAGTGGTTAAGTTGTTGAGCTCTGGAGTCAAATTTCCCAGTGGGGCATCCTGGGGAAATCTGAGAACTGATGGTATTTTTAAAATAAGACTTCTTTCCTTAGGAGTTAGGTGTGATTTTCTCATGTGTTTGTTTTGGTAACAATATGAATTAAGCCCTGTTGCACCTGGTCATAACACAACCTTCAGCACAGAATTACTGCTTATTCATGATCTGCAGGACGCTGCCTTGTTATACAAGCCACATATTATAATAGAAATCACATATAATGGACTTGAGTCTCCATGCATGCACCCTGGTTATTTATTTAATATGTTTTATGTTAAATATGAGATAGCAGATGCTATGAACAGGGAAGTAGGAATGGGTACGGTAATAATAAAGGGTAAAGAGATCACTCTAGGAAAGGATAAAGATGGCAGAGTAGGAGGATGTGGACCTCACCTTCCCCCAACAAACACATCAAAAATATATATACATGTGGAACAATTCTCACAGAAACCGGGAGGCAGAAGATCTCTTATATAACCAAAGCTGCAAGAAAGATCCCCATGTAACAGAGTATAATGGCAAAAAAAGGGGGGGCATCAGGATGGGACTAGTGTCCCTAGGAGGGATCTGTAAAGGATGGAAGGTCCACACAAGTGGCCCCTCACCCCGGGAGGCCTCCTTGCCCGCTGGGAGGTCCACCAAGACAGAAAGAGGGGCAGGAGGGGTCTGGACTCTGCTCATTAGGAGTGCGCATTGCTGGCTTGCTAGCAATCAGGGTGGACAGAGAACAGCACTGACAGCTGCCTCCTTGCCACACTTCCCAGTCCAAAGTGCACACTGGGCAGAGCTGCTGGTACAAACTGCACCTAGGCACTGAATCTTGGGAAGATGGGCCCTGGGAGACGACTCAGTCTAGCTGAGCAAAGACTGCCAAGAGGGCCCCCAACAGGGCTGTGACAGGCACAGAGCAAAGAGGAGGCCCCACTGAACATCCAGTGCAGGCTCTGGACACCACAACACCATCACACCCCCTATTAAGGGGATAACAGACAGCACACTCTGAGGAAAGACGTGGCTGGCATCTATACCAAAAACAGCCCTGGCGCCAAAAATATAGGACTCACACAGTCTACGCAGGGACACATAAAAACACCCCTTCAGGGCCACAGTAGATAACTGTTTCTCATAAATTCATAGAGACAGAGAAAGCTAAGTAAAATGAAAAAGCAGAGGAACTATTCCCAATTAAAAGAACAAGAGTTATCCCCTGAAAGAACAAATAATGAAACAGACCTCACCAGTTTACTAGACATTGAGTTCAAAAAGGAGGTAATAAAAAAGCTAAAGGAATTAAGACTGTAACAGTCTTACAGTCTTACAGTGAAATGCAGATCACTGTAACAAAGAACTAGAAACTATGAAGAGGAACCAATCAAAATTAGACAATTAAATTGCCGAGATAAAAACCAAACTAAAAGCAATGAATAGCAGACTAAATAATGCAGAAGAATGAACAAGTGATCTGGGAAAGAGAATGATGGAAATCAATCAGAACAGCAGACAGACAAATGAAAAAGAAAAAGAAAGCAAAATATGAGATATATGGGGTAATATAAACCCCTATGCATAATAGGGGTTCCTGAAAAAGGGAATTGAAAATATATTTGAAGAAATTATAGCTGAAAACTTCCCAAGCCTAAAAAGAAACAGATATCCATGTACAGGAAGCACAGAGGTTCCCAAACCAGATAACCCCTAACAGACCCACACAAGGACATATAATTAAAAATGGCAAAAGTTCAAGAAAAAGAGAGGATTCTAAATGCAGCAAGAGAAAAACAGAGTCAATAACGAGGGAACCCCCATAAGGCTATCAGCTTATTTCTCTACAGAAACTTTGTAGGCCAGAAGGGAGTGGCATGATATATCCAAAGTCCTGAAAGGGAAAACCCTGCAAACTAGGATACCCTACCCAGCAAGATTATCATTTACAATAAAAGGAGAGATAACAGATTTCTCAAAGAAGCTAAAACTAAAATATTAAATACTAAACACTAATACTAAATACTATTTTAGTAATACTAAACCTCACCTAGAAGCAATAATGAAAGACCTTCTCTAAATAGAAAAGAAGCAAAGTTCTACAGGAAAGGGAAAAACACAATAGGAAAGGCAAATATATAAAGGGATTGAAGGTCACTTAAATAAGCCATTACATAGATTAAAAAACAATCAAAAACCTTTTTTTTGTAAAAGTGAAGAGAAAAAGGATAAATGTGAAGATAAAAAATAAAACAGGACATCAAAATCACGAGATGTGGGGTAGGGGAGTAAAAAATTGTACAACTTTTAAAATGTGTTTGAACTTATATAAGTCTAAAGCAAGTAGATATAGTTATGGGTTAACATACTTGAAAACCAGAGTAACCACAAACTAAAAACATAGATTCACAAAAATCAAAAAGAAAGGAATTCAAGCATAATACAAAAGAAAAACATCAAACCACAAAAGGAAAAACAAAAGAAAAAATGAACAAATAAGAACTACAAAATCAACTGGAAAACGAGATTTAAAATGGCATAAGTACTTACTTATCAATAATTACTTTAAATGTCAATGGACTAAATGCTCTGATCAAAAGACAGAGTGTCAGACTGGATTAAAATAAACAAGAACCTACAATATTCTGCCTACAAGAGACTCAGCTGAAGGCAAAAGACTCACATAGATTGAAAGTGAGGGGATGGAAAAAAGATATTTCATGCAAATGGGAATGATAAAAAGCATATGAGAAGCAATACTCATATCAGACAAAATAGGCTTTAAGCCAAAGTCCATAAAGAAAGACAAAGAAGGACATTATATAATGATAAAGGGATCAATAAAAGAAGAGGGTATTACACTTGTTAACATAAATGAACCCAATATAGGAGCACCAAAAACACAGCAAACAAGTACTAACAGACTTAAAGGGAGAAACTGACAGGAATACAATAAAAGTAAAAGACTTTAACACCCCACTGACATCAACGGAAAGATCTTTCAGACAGAAAATTAATAAGGCAATAGATACTAAATGATATAATAGGACAGCTAGACTTAATTGATATCAACAGGACACTACATCCAAGAAAAGCAGAATACACATTCTTTTCAACAGTGCATGGAACATTTTCTAGGATAGACCACATACTAAGACACAAAACAAGCTTCAACAAACTTAAGGGAACAGAAATTATTTCAAGCATCTTTTCTGACCATAACAGTATGAAATTAGAAATCAACCACAGGAAGAAAAATGGGAAAGAAACAATCACATGGAGACTAAACAACACGCTACTAAAAAACCAGTGGGCTTCCCTGGTGGCGCAGTGGTTGAGAGTCCGCCTGCCGATGCAGGGGACACGGGTTCGTGCCCCAGTCTGGGAAGATCCCACATACCGCAGAGCGGCTAGGCCCGTGAGCCATGGCCGCTGAACCTGCACGTCCGGATCCTGTGCTCTGCAATGGGAGAGGCCACAACAGTGAGAGGCCTGCGTACCGCAAAAAAAAAACCAAAAAAAAACAGTGACCGAACAATGAAATCAAAGAGGAAATCAGAAAACACCTAAAGACAAATGACAATAAAACACAACCTTACAAAATCTATGAGATGCAGCAACAGCAGTTTTAAGGATGAAATTCATAGTGATACAGGCCCTCCTTAAGAAATAAGAATATCTCAAGCAAACAACCTAACCTACCACCTAAAAGAATTAGAAAAAGAACACACAAAACTCAAAGTCAGCAGAATGAAGGAAATAATAAAGATCAGAGAGGAGGTAAATACAGATTTAAAAAACAATAGAAAAGATCAGTAGAACCAAAAGCTGTTTTTTTGAAAGGACCAACAAGATAAAAAACCTCCAGCCAGCCTCACTGAGAAAAAAACAGGGGACCCAAATAAACAAAATAAGAAATGAAAGAGGAGAAATAACAAATGATACCATAGAAAATCATGAGAGAATACTATGAACAGTTGTATTTCAACAAATTGGACAACCCAGAAGGAATGCAAAAGATTCTAGAAACTTACAGCCTGCTAAAATTGAGTCAAGAATAAACAGATAATTTGAACAGACCAATCACTAGACATGAAATAGAATCTGTAATTTAAGAAAAAATCTCCACAAACAGAAGTCCAAGATCGGACAGCTTCACTGGGGAATTCTACCAAACATAAAGAAGAAGTCATACTGATCCTTCTCAAACTCTTGCAAAAGATTAACGAGGAGGAATCACTTCCAAATTCACTCTATGAAGCCACCATTACCCTGATACCAAAACCAGACAAAGATACTACAGAAAAAGAAAACTATAGGCCAATATCTTCAATGAATACAGATGAAAAAATCCTCAGCAAAATATTAGCAAACCAATCCAACAATACATAAAAAGGATCACACACTATGATAAATTTAGGTTCATTCCAGGGTCACAAGGATGTTTTAACATATGCGAATCAATCAGTGTGATGAACCACATTAACAAAAGAAAAGATAAAAAGCACATGATCACCTCCATAGATGCAGAAAAAGCATTTGATAAAATTCAACATCCATTTATGCTTAAAAACTCTCACCAAAGTAGGTCTAGAGGGAACATATGTCAACACAATAAAAGCCAGTTATGACAAATCCACAGCCAACATAATACTCAACGGTGAAAAGCTGAAAGCTTTCCCACTAAATTCTGGAACAAGACAAGAATGCCCACTTTCATCACTCTATTCAACATAATATTGGAAGTCCTAACCAAAACTATCAGACAAAAAAAAGGGAAATTAGAGGTATTCAAATTGGAAAGGAAGAGGTAAAAATGACACTATTTTCAGATGACATGATATTCTATATAGAGAACCCTAAAGACTCCACACAAATACTCTTAGAACTAATAAATGAATTCAATAAGGTAGTAGAAGATTAATATAAAGAAATCTATTGTATTTCTTTACACCAACAATGAAATATCAGAAAGTTTAAAAAAAATGTCCCATTTAAAAGCATGTCAAAAAAAATAAAATATCTAGGAATAAACTTAAGCAAAGAGTTGAAGGACCTGTATGTTGAAAACTATAACACATTGATAAAGGAAACTAAAGATGACTCAAAGAAATGGAAGGCTAACCTATGCTCTTGGATTAGAAAAATTAATATTGTTAAAATGGCCATATAACTAAAAGCAATCTACAGATTTAATGTAATCCCTATCAAAAAACCCATTACATTTTTCACAGAACTAGAACAAATAATCCTAAAATTTATATGGAACCACAAAACACCCAGAATTGCCAAAGCAATCCTGGGGAAAAAGAACAAAGCTGGAGGCATAACCCTCCCATACTTCAGACAGTACTACAAAGCTACAGTAATCAAAGCAACATTGTATTGGCACAAAAACAGACATATAGATCAATGAAACAAAATAGAGTGCCCAGAAATAAACCCAAATGACTACAGTTAATTAACCTACAACAAAGGAGACAAGAATATACAATGGTGAAAAGACAGTCTCTTCAGCAAGTGGTGTTGGTAAAGCTGGACAGCCTCATGTAAATCAATGAAATTAGAGCACTTCCAAACTGTACACACAAAAAAACTCAATATGGCTTAAAGACCTAAATATAAGACAACAGCCTAAAACTCCTAGAAAAGACAAAAGCAAAACATTCTCTGACATAAATCGTAGCAATATTTTCTTAGATCTCCCAAGACAAAAGAAATAAAAGTAAAAATAAACAAACCTAATCAAACTTAAAAGCTTTTGCACAGAGAGGAAACCAACAAAATGAAAAAACAACCTACAGAATGGGAGAAAGCATTTGCAAGCAATGCGACTGACAAGGGGTTAATGCTCCAAAATATACAAACAGCTCATACAACTCAGTATCAAAAAAACAAGCAACCCAATCAAAAAACTGAGAAGACCTAAATAGACATTTCCCCAAAGAAGACACACAGATGGCCAACACAGCACATGAAAAAATGCTCAACATTGCTAATTATTAGAGAAATGCAAATCAAAACCACAATGAGGCATCACTTCACACTGATCAGAATGGCCATCATCAAAAAGTCTACAAAAAATAAATGCCGGAAAGGGTGTGGAGAAAAGGCAACCCTCCTACACTATTGGTGAGAATGTAAACTAGTGCAGCCACTATGTAAAACATTATTGAGGTTCCTTAAAAAACTAAAAATAGAGCAATGATATGATCCAGCAATCCCACTCTTGGGCATATACCAGAAAAGATGAAAACTCTAATTTGAAAAGATACGTGTACCCCAATATTAACAGCAGCACTATTTACAATAGCCAAGACATGGAACCCAAATGCCCATCAAGACACGATTGGTTTAAGAAGGTATATATATACAATGGAATATTCCTCAGCCATAAAAAAGAATGAAATGTTGCCATTTGCAGCAACAAGGATGGACCTAGAGAATATAACACTAATTGAAGTCAGACAAAAACAAATATTATATGATATCACTTATATGTGGAATCTAAAAAATAATACAAATGAATTTATCTACAAAACAGAAACAGACTCACAGATATAGAAAACAAACTTATGGTTACCAAAGGGAAAAGTGAGGTGAAGAGGAATAAATTAGGAGTATGGGATTAACAGATACAAACTACTATACATAAAATAGATAAGCAAAGAGGATTTACTGGGTAACACAGGGAACTATATCCAATATCTTGTATTAACCCATAATGGAAAGTAATGTGAATATATATATATATATAAATAACTGAATCACTTTGCTGTATGCCTGAAAAGATACAATATTATAAATCAACAATATTTCAATTTTTAAAAAAAGGAGATTGCTCTAGCAAAACAGAACAATTGCCTTTAAGAAGTAAGAGAGGAAAGGACCCCCAAAATCAACTCTTTAGTAGACAATTATAGTCTCCTAATCCTTGGTTCTCAATTAAAGAGGCGAATCAGATTCTACTATGCAGTTTAAATGCGTGTGTGTGTGTGTGTGTGTGTGTGTGTGTGTGTTATGTGTCTGAGTCACACTCTAGACCTACTGAATCAGAATCTTTGGGTTGAGGGGAGCAGGTGTTGAAGGCAGACGTAAATTTAAAAAATATATATATATATATACACTTCTATGGAACTGAATAATAATTTAACAATCAAACAAAACAATGTTATATCATGCTGTCAAAGCCTCAGCTCCAAAGCCTGTTAAGAAGGAAACATTTTACCTACAACTCTTGTTCTTTAGTGACAGGATGACTTTGCCCTCAGTGTCACATGTAAACAGTTATTAGCAAAGTGACTTCATAATGGGTTCTAAGGTTCTCATAATGGGGCCTCAGCTCTCAGATCATCAACAGAACTGAGCCTTTGAGGATTTGCTATGAACTTTCAACTGAAGGAACTCCCGCGGATGAATCACGTTGTTCTTTATGGAAAAGATGAAACCTTTCTCTGCGGCTGTCTTGGCTATTGGCTATTTCTCATGTAAGGATTTATCACAGAACCTCAGGGAGGGAGTAAACATTTGATCTTCTAAGGGAAGTAACCAGCCAATGATAACTGACTTCTGGATGTTGGGATTTTTGAAATTTCTCTTGGAGTTAACGAATTCACTACTTCAACCAAAATGATTATTGGTGGTTGAGTCCATTTTTTAATATCCCAAGAATTCTGCCACAGAGAGGTTCAGACTCGATATTTTAAGGGATGATCCCTAAAATGTACAACGAACATTTGATAAATAATCGGTCTCTGACTTGATAATCAATTTCCTCTCTCCTCCCTCTTCTCCCTGATACTTGCCCACCAGCCAGACACCCCCACACACTTGTGTTGTGCGTGCGCACACACACAAAGGCCTTCTACACAAAGCAGGGTCAGTTTCTGACGTGGCTTACTATTACAGCACAACCCGATGTTATCAAATCTCAAGAGAGGGCTCAGCTCTTCCTAAGTCCAGCAAAATGACACCAACAAGGGAAGTCTGTGATGTGAAACAATCTGCTGGCACGATGACACAGATAGAGGGGGAGGCAAAGAGAAGCTTCAGCCTCAGAGCTGAAAGAAGTCAAGGCTGTGAGGTAGACATAAAGGATGAAGGTAACAAGAACAGTTAATAGTTTGGGTAAGCAGTTGTTGACACAGAGGCCAAACAAAGGAAGACGCTTCCTTAGAAACATAGAGAATTTGGAAAGAGTATATTCAAGACAGGAAATTAAAATATATATATATATGAAGGCAGGTATCTAAGCGTCCTGTCAGCAGGTAGCCAGGATGACTATCAAGAACCAGACTTGTCTCTAAAATGGGTCTAGACAATGTGTGAGCTGCCCAGCAGTGGATGATATGTTGAGTCCCCGGGTTTAAATCTCTCCTGCTTAAGGTCAGCATTAAAGCTAGAATGGGCTAAGGCTGAATTCTCAGGTGGCACATTGTGTGTCAGGCATGAGGCGGGGAAGGAAACAGTGTTTGGGAATCTGGCCTGGTCAGACAAACCTTGTGTGAAGAAGCCACATATTTTTCTATGATTTTCATGGTTATTGATTTGCATGAGGTTACTTAATGGGCAAAGTAGCTGTTCACATCTCAACACTACATTCTTTTGATCCTTTTACTAAATTTTTTTTTCCAGATATTTTTGGTAACATTGCATATAAGGTAAGTTTTCTACTTCCTGCATAAGAATGATTTTACAATCCTAAGCTTGTAGTATTTCTATTAGGTTGAACCATATCAAACCATATAAAACTGCTAATATTTGACCATTTTTGAGCTACACAGTGGCAATTTATATGGTTCAAGCTAGATATCTCTGTCAAAATAAATACTGAGGAAAACCAGGACTCATCCCTGTCTCTTACTCCTCCTTCACCTCCTTATCTACCGCTAGTAATTAAAGCTCCTAATTTTTGTTTTTTAATAACCTTCTTCCCTCTAAGTTCATTGCTGATGCTTTCATTCAAGCCCTTCTGACTTTTTGCCCATATTATTTCAAGAGCCATCTAACGATTTCCTTGCACTTAGTTTGATCCAGGGGTTGGCAAACCATGGCCACCACTTTTTGAAAATAGAATTTTATTGGAACACAGGCACACTCATTTGTTTACATACTGTCTCTGGCTGCTTTCAACAACAAAGCTGAGCAACAGAGAGTGTAGTACGGCTTTTAATTGGAAAATATCTACTACCTGGATCTAAATAGGAAAAGTCTGTCAATCCCTACAGTAATCTTCTCCACAACCATAAGAATGAGCCTACTAAAATGTAAATCTGATTGAGACACCACCCTCCTTAAAGCAGGACTCCTACTACTCTTAGCGTAAACTTTTTGCATAACCTCCTTGACCCAGCCTCTTTGTCCCTAAAAGGAGAACTCCCCTTTTCTCACTTTAGGTTCTAGCTAACTTAAACCATTTTGGGGTCCTTGCTATTCCCATTTGTCTTTGTACTGTAATTCCCTCTAATTAAATTATCCTTCTTTCTATACTTATATACAATTTTAGAAGTCATTTTCATTCTTTAGGAACACACTAAAGAATCAATTCTTTGGTAAATCCTTCCCAAACAAACCATATGGGCTTAATCATTAAAAGACGAGATAAGAGACAAAAACAGTATTTCCCAAAGAGTGATTTGAGTACCTTCTTATAGTATTAGTGATGACTGTAGTTAATATGCCAATGAATATCTTTTACTGCAATAATTATAGCTTTTTAAAATGTGTGTTAGAAAAAATGTAAGTACAACTTCAAATTCAAGATATCATGGATATTCATGCTTAGGACCAATCTAAGGTGACTAGTCAAGTTTAAAAAGGCAGCCAATTAAAGAAAAATGGCATATGAATTCAGAAGGAATCATGAACCAAGTAACTGAAATCTGAGAAACATTACTGTAAGTAATGGGAGCCACTGAAGTTTTGTACACAGGGCAGTAGGCTAAAAAACTGGATATATGGATAGACTGTGATCTGAACCTACGGAGTAGGGAATTGTGGCAGCTCATTCCTAATCTGCTCATTACACAGTTCTCATGAACTTTCCAAGTCTCCCTGTTGCCTACAGACAAATTATCCTGTCACTCAAGTTCCTCTAAGACCAGCTTACTCCAACTCTGGTAATATTGAAGAAATCAGGATAAAATGGGGGAGATAACTGGTAAAATCTGAACCTGGTAGCTTCTTCCCTCACTATTCCAGTTTCCTAATCCTCAAAATACTGAACTATAGCCAGTGCCAGAGTGGGACCACACAGGGTAGCCCAATCCAGGCACAAGAGTTAAAGGAGGGTGGATTTTGATGAACTAAAATGACTCCAGAGGCACCTGGACAATGGTTATACTCATTATTGCCACTTCCCAGAATAATCTACTTCCCTTCTAAAAAGTTACAGATACAAAATAGTCAAGGATTAGGGCTGAATAGCCTCAGCTGCCTTTCAGAGAGAAAATTCCAAAGACTCTGACTGCTGAATTTAAGAGTTTTCATGTTTGAAGTCTAAAAGAAGACATATTTGATCATTATCTCCTCTCTGCACAAAACACCCGAGAACTTATATAAGAAGCCATTAAGAGATCATGCTGGGTAGAGAGTCTGACCTATGGGTTTTGTTTTAGGACGTTTCGTGCCATCATTATCAAAAGAAGGCTATACAACGGAAACACATATGCTCCATAAGAGTCAGCCCATTATGTGCTTCTAATAATGTTACATATTCTAACTCCTGCGTGTACTGCTTTGCGAACATGTAAGTGAAAACCAAAATCCCCAAACAGAACCCTCTTTTGAGAATCTAATGTGTAGCTGACTGATAACACTTCTACATATTTTGGAAAATGTGTGTGAACTCCTTAAGATGCGATCCTCTAAACTGAAAACAGCGTCATTGGAGTTTCAATTCTGCTGGGTGAATCCAAGGGGCGTGGGGTAACAGGGACTAAAGTGAGATTTTGAGTCTCACCTACAACTCTAGCAGAGAAGCCTCCCTCTATCAGTGTTAAACATTAGGTTTCAATATGAGGTTTTATGTGAAAAAGGTTTTGTTCCTAAAATGTTTGAAAATCATAGCTGTCAGACAAATCACCCTTTTCAAAATAACAATTAAAGCAACAAGTCTCAGTACTTAGTCAGAAGATCTTGGGTTGAGTTCTGCCCTTGTGGTTAAGTGATACTGGGAAATCTCATAACTCCTCCAAACCTTGAGTTCTTATTTACAAATATGAGATTATATTTACTGCTTCACTTGCTAAATATGCTCTGACCACACTGACTCTTCTTTCCTAATATTTTCAAATGTACAAAGCTCTTTCCTGCTCCAGGACCTTTGGACAAACATAAGAATGTTTTCCCTATGATTTTCATAGGGCTAGTTCTTCCTCTTCATTTAAGTTTCAGCCTATATATTTCTTCCTCACAGATGCCTTCCCTGGCCATTCTACCTAGCACAGATTTATCTCTGACATTTTCCACTTTAATATGCTTCTGTTTCCTTCATAATTCTTATAACTCGCACTTTATTTTCTATTTCTTTTTTTAAATTAATTAATTATTTAATTATTTTTGGCTGCTTTTTGGGTCTTCGTTGCTGCACACAGGCTTTCTCTAGTTGCAGAGAGCGGGGGCTACTCTCTGTTGTGGTGTGCGGGCTTCTCGTTGCAGTGGCTTCTTTTGTTGTGGAGCATGGGATCTAGGCACGCAGGCTTCAGTAGCTGTGGTGCGTGGGCTTCAGTAGTTGTGGCTCACGGGCTCTAGAGCGCAGGCTCAGTAGTTGGGGCGCATGGGCTTAGTTGCTCTGCAGCATGTGGGATCTTCCCGGACCAGGGCTCAAACCCGTGTCCCCTGCATTGGCAGGAGGATTCTTAACCACTGCGCCACCAGGGAAGTCCCCTTTTTTCTATTTCTTTATTTCCTAATTTTAAGCTCCATGAAGTCAGAAGGCAGGTTTTTGATTTATTCATAGTACTTAGCACTATGTCTAGTACTTCATAAGCACTGTAAGTACTTATTGAATGAATGAATGAGTTCTTGGGGAGAATGAAAGTAATAATGGGTATAAAAAGCACGTTTAAACTTAACCCTTTATAAGTTATCTTTTTTTGAAGTTTTATCACTTGTATGGACTCAATCTCTCAGAATTGACAGTGTGGTTAAGGGTGAAGACTGATCCTTATTGACCTGAATTGGAATTTCAGCTCTTCTATTTAAACTATGATCTAGGACAGATAATTAACCTCAGTAATTACCTGAGAGGTTGGCCATGAGAACTGAAAAAGATAATGCATAAAGGGAGCCTAGCATAATACCTGTCACATAGGAGACCATCAGTGCCCTTGTTATGTTGCTTCTAACTAGAGGACCAACTGTCCCAGTTTGCCTGAGACTGAGGGTTTGCCTGGGATGCAAAAATTTGAGTGCTAAAACAGGACAGTGTCGGACAGGCCGGAATAGTTGTCATCTTACCATCAACGTGCTTTCAAACCTAGCCCCTAGTTCTCCTTCCATATTTACCAAGTCTTTCCTTCACTCAGACCATAAAACCTATATCATAGTCATTTTCAGCCAGTACGACACTATCTTCCAATCTCAAAACTTCACCTTATAGGCTTCCAAGGGAGTGCTCGTGATAATTCCATGGAACACACTGACATTCCTTAGAGGGAAGAGAAACTGTACAGATGACTGCTACCCCTTCTCCCAAATTTATTACTAGCTCTTCACTTCCATCCTTTCTTCAAACTTACTGTCTACCCATTTTCCTAGGATCCCAAGGTTTCAGGGAAATGAAAAGTAACTTCTCAGTGCTGAGAATTTATCCTTAGCGTTTTAGTTTAAAAGCAGGATGAATATTACTCTGTTGAAGTATATAATCCAGGTTTTAATATATTCACAGAGTTGTGAAACGATCAACACTATCTAACTTCAGAAAAATTTTCATCAAAAATAAACCTGTATCCATTCTACCATCCCCCCAGTACCTGGGAATCACCAGTTTACTTTCTGCCTTTATGGATTTGCCTATTCTAGACAATCAATAAAAACGGAATCATACAATATGTGGCTTTTTGTTTCCGACTTCTTTCCTTCAGCATAAGGTTATCAAGGTTCATCCACGTTGTACAATGTATCAGTTATTTACGCTTTTTATGGCTGAGTAATATTCCATTGTATGGCTATACCACATTGTTTTTATCCGTTTGTCCATTAATGGACATTGGGTTGTATATACTTTTTGGCTATTATAAATAATATTTCTGTGAATATTCATCTACAAGGTTCTGTGTGGACATATCTTTTCATTCTCTTGGGTATATATCTAGGAGTGGAATTTCTGAGTCATATAGTAACTCTATGTCTAACATTTCACAGGATTGTCAAACTGTTATCCAAAGCAGCTGCAACATTTTACAATCTTACCAGCAATGTGTGAGAGTTCCAATTTCTCCTCAACCTCATCAACATCTGTTATTGTCCATCTTTTATATGACAACCATCTTAGTGGATGTGAAGTGGCATCTCATGGTTATAATTTGAATTTCTCTAGTGAGAAATGATATTTAATATCTTTTCATGGACTGACTAGCCATTTGTATATTTTCTTTGGATAAATTTCTATCCAAACTCTTTGCTGACTTTTTAATCAGATTATTTGCCTTTTTATTGTTGAGTTGTAAGAGTTCTTTATATATTTTGGATATAAGGAACTTGTATCTAATCAGATATAGATGTGCAAATATTTTCTCCCATTCTGTGGGTTGTCTTTTCATTTATTGATGGTGTCCTATGAAGCACAAAAGATTTTAATTTTAATGAAGTCCAATTTATCTATCTGTTGCTTGTGCTTTGTCATATCTAAGAAACCGTTGCTTAACCCAAAGTCATAGAGATTTACTCCTGTGTTTTCTTCCAAGAGTTTTATAATTTTAACTCTTACACTTATCTCTTTGACCCATTTTGAGTTAATTTTTGTATACGGTATGAGGTAGAGGATCCAACTTCACTTTTGGTATGTGGATATCCAGTTGTCTCCACACCATTTGTTGAAGACTACTCTTTCCCACTGAAGCGTCTTAACATCATGGTTGAAAATCAATTGACCATAAATATAAGGGTTTATGTCTGGACTCTAAATTCTATTCCATTGGTCTATATGTCTATCCTTATGCCAGCACCACACTGTCTTGATTTCTGTAGCTTTGCAGTAAGTTTTGAAATTAGGAAGGTGGATTCTTCAACTTTGTCCTTTCTCAAATTGTTTTGGCTATTGTGAGTGCTACAGAAAGTATTAAAGGTGGTGTTATACAATAATGTACAGATCTGTTTAGCATAATAGTTCTAAGAGTAACATACAAGGGAAAAGTAAGTATTCTAACAATAGATGATTGGTTTCAATAATTTATAGTATATCTGCAATTAACAGTTCCTAACAGAGAAGGAAATGTGTCACTGCTTATGGTAATGCTAAAAATGTAGATGCCCCAGTGACCTCTGAATTTACTGGCAGGAAATTTAGTATTGTCCAAGGTTTTTATTTCCCAAATAGTTCTTAGCATCTCCAAAGATAGTAACAGGACTGAAGGGAAGTACAGTTTTCTCAAATTAAATCTTCTCCTTTTCCCAGGGTGGTACCGCCACTTAAACATCCTTGTCCATGCCTCTCCCTGATGTTTAGTACACCTATTTCGTGAGAATCTTCTTCTTGTCCCAGGCCAGTAGAGAAATCCATTCTGCTTCTCATGCCCAGCAGTTTCAGAGATTTCACACACAAGAATTATTTGAGTTCCCAACTTTCACAGTATCTTCTTTAGCCTATAGTTGCTTTCTTTTCAGATTATGAAGGCATTCCAAATGTGAGGCCAGGGCATGTACATAATAAGATGAGGGGGTCAAGCACACTTTTACGCTGACAACACATGCGCCTCCATCCTTCAGGTTCCAGTTCAAGTTCTGTCTGATACTTTCTTTCTGCATCCTGGGGCAGTCAGAAGGTTGATCTGCTTGAGAACACCAAAACTCTCTGGCTGAACATTTTGCTTAAAGGATCGTCCTTTTTAAGCCATATATGATTTTTAAAAAGTCCCACTAGACCTTACGCATTAAGTTTTCTAAAAACCATCATGATACAATGTTAAGTTAAAAAAGAGAAAATGTAAGGATATAAAATGATGTATACAGTATGATCAGACTTTTGAAAATATATTTATTACATATATACCAAAATATAAAATATTAAAGAGGCTACATGATGGGGAGCTTTTGAAAACTTATAAATACACCTGACTTTAATTTAATGTTTATTATATGTCAGGCACTGTGCTTGATGCTACATAGGAATTATCTCATTCAGTATTCAAAACAATCCTATGAAGTAGGTATTGGTATTAACTCCCATTTTATAATTGAGATTTGGAGAATTTAGGGACTTATTCAAGATCTCATAGCTCATGAGGGGAGAAACTAAGAAACAATTCCAGAAATCTAACATTCAGAGCCCTCAAGCTTAACTTCACATTATCTTGATTAGAATCTTGTATTTGGCCAGAGCCTTAGAATTTTTTAAAACAATCTCTCATTATTTGTCCATTTGTTTCATGAATCTTTAATAACCACCTAGTAAGTTCCAGACACTGTGCTAGGTGCAGGTAAAGTGAAAAAAAAAAAAGAATAAGATACTATTACTCTCAGGCTATTACTATAAATAATACAGGTATATAATTAACAGCCTGCTAGAGTTCAGAAAGTACTTTCCTAAACAGGGCACCTATGAAACCCATACCAATACTGCATGGTAGGCAGGGATGAGATTATTCCCTTTTTACACATAAAAAGAAAAGACTCCAAAGTTAATTGCTTTGCCCAAGTCAAATAGGAAGTATTTACAGAAGATGAACAATGTTTTTTATTTCCTATGTGGCTACTGTTACTTTTTTTATTTAATGGACCACTTTTTCAAGAAAAATGCAATAACAGAAGTCCACTGACTATAATTTATCACAAAATGTAGTAATTGGCTTGCTGTTGTTATTACATTTCTGCTGAAGACAAATATTTTCACTTATGCTTTCCACACTGCTGTATCTATCTTTTTCTTGACCATTATGCTCTTTGCTGCCCCACAATATGAATCCTCCCTGTTTGTAGTTCATAGAGCACTTTCACTATGAGCCTCCAAGAGCCTATCTCAGTAGGTACCCAAAATGACCATAATTATGGTGATTTTACAAATAAGAAAATTCCGGTTCAGAAAAGTGAAAAGATTTTCCCATGGTTCTTCAGGGAGTCATTGTTTTCCCTTCCCCCTACTTCACATACAAGTTTATACATTTGCTAAAAGCTCTAATAATATTTCACCATGATTACAAAGTAGAGGGGTCTCCAGAGTGAAGGGAGTATTGAGGGGAGAGGCAAATCTTTGTAGTTCCGGGTTATTTTTAAGTTAAGAGTTTACAGATCAAGACCTGTCTTTGCTTAAAATCCCTATAACAGTACAGCCAGAGTAGAAGGAAGAAAGGTTGTATTTCATACAAATTGTCACTAAATATTTATATCAATTTCTCTTAGAGCTTTGCACCTCACTCTTACAATTCAACACAGTGGAAAATGTCAGAAGGCCAAAAAATCTTGAATGTGAAGTGATTTTCCTTTGTTCGTCATGAGTGAACCGATTTGAATCAAGCATCATCTTTCCTTCAAAAAGCGGAATTCATTGTATTTTCTTATTTTTAAAAAAATCAATAAATCTTATCCTATGGAAAGCTCCTCTTCAACTCAAGATATATTTAATGAGATGCACCAGAATTGTGTTTGTTTTTAGAAATACAGAGCTGAGTAGGAAGTGACCCCTGAGTTTAAGCAACTCACAGTCTGGTAGGCTAACTGGACAATTCATTCATTTATTCAGTAAATATTCTTTAAGGACTTATGAAACTGAGAGACTTGGCTAGATTCTGGGTCCTCAATGGTAATCAAAATAAGCCTGTACCCTTGTGCAGTTTACAATCCAGTGAGGGAGCAAGAAAACATGATTTAAAAATATAATAAAATGTGAGAAAGAGAAAAGCAACCCATGACATCCAGGAGCTGACCATGGCATTGCTATAGTTTGGCCTTCTACTCACAGCTAGGCCTTGATGTTCTCCTGTTTATCATAAACAATTTCACAAAACATGAACATCCAACAAAGCTGCTCTGCAACCATGATGCATCAAGACAAAGACAATACTACTCCATAATTACGCCCAAACACAGGCAAAACATAAACATTACCCAAACTACCAAACATCCCCTATCTAGGCTAATATGAGTGACTGTTGCTTCTTTACCAATTACAACTTTAGCCTGTGGCCATTCTTCCCTCCTTCTAAATAAGACTTTTTAAGATAACAAATCATAGAATTACCCTCACTTCCTAAAAGCATCCAATCCAGGGCAAAGCCAGTCTTCCTTAAAATTTCCCTAAATCAACCTAATAATCCCAAATCCTACAGTAAATCCTTCCTAGTATCCTTTTACTGAGATACCCTATGGCTTCCATGCGTGTTCTCCCTCGCGGTGATGAATAATAAACCCAATTTGTCCAACTAAAGTGCTCCTCGTGGTCTTTGACAAATGCAAAACTTGAAAGTGGCAACAATACCATGCCTGTTGTTCAAACCCTCTTTTCTCACTTCTCTCTGCAGGGGCATTGACAGGGGTATAAAGAATATGAAAATAGGTGATACTTGAACTCTTAAATTAAGGGGTAGGGAATAGTTTATTCATTTATTTATTCATTCATTGGCTTATATGCTAACTTGTTCCAAAAATAATTTAATGTGGCTGATATTATTCAGTGGATTCAGAGGTACAAAGTAGGGGGCAGCTCCCTGAGAAGTGTCATATAAAGACAACACTCCTGACCTAAGGAAACACCTAAAGACAATGGAACGCTAAGGTGGAATGGGGGTACTCCAAATAACACTGATGTTTAATGGGATACCCCTTCCCTAACAGCTGAGGCTCCCTCTACCCTTTCCCCAACCAGGGATGACATATTAATCACCTGCTGTCAGGTTCTACCTGACTTCCTGTCCTTATAAGCATCTTCTTCCCTTTATTAGAGACTCTTCATTCCCATCTCCATTTTCAATTCCTATCCACTACTGGTAACAAGTCTGTTCTCAGGTTCTAAAAGAAAAATCCTCACTTTTTCCTGTTAGTCTTGAAGAACTTAAGAAGCTCTAGATCAATTCTCAGGTGAGTCCAAGTCAAGTCACTCTTAGTCAAATCTAATGATTTTCAAGTAGAGCAGTACTGTTCTCTTAAGAGGCGTTTAAAAATATGTTGGGATGTGATTTTTGCTTGTCACAGTGACTGGAGTGGTAGTACTAGCATTCAGTGGATGAAGGCCCTGCAATGCACTGGACAGTCCCACACATTAAAGAAGGGACCCATCCAAAATGCCAATAGTACTCCTACTGAGACACATCTTACCCATAGATGGAAAGTATCTATCACATCCAACCCTCTTGCTTCTCCCCATGCCCACACCAGATATCAATAATCAATGTCAGTATACGCCACTGAGCTGAATATGGTTTCAAAAATCTTTCTCAACATAGCAATCCAAGCATGCTGTGTCTATCAGATTTGGCATGGATGACAAAATCTATCTGCCATTCCTGTCCTTACCTTTTTCTGTTTAAGACTAAGGAAGCTTCACTGTTCTTGAGATGAAGTCTTCACCTGGCACCCTGGTCCTATTCCATTTCCTTGCCTTGGTCATCTGACTGTAACAGAGAAGAAAAAACCTGAAATGTACATGATAGCCCATTCTCAAGGCTCTGCCTTCCAAACTTGACCTTTAAAGGTATAAGACTTTTCATCTGTATAGAAATAAAAAGTTGCAGAACAGAGAATAACATTGGCTTGTTAGAAGTTTACAGGAA
Organism: Delphinapterus leucas; assembly: GCF_059928025.1. NCBI lineage: Eukaryota > Metazoa > Chordata > Mammalia > Artiodactyla > Monodontidae > Delphinapterus > Delphinapterus leucas. The sequence goes on from NC_143131.1 coordinate 125,943,009, forward strand.
CATTGTGACCTGACCTATGTGGACAGCTGGAAGCACAAAGGATTCTGGCACCAAGAAGTTTGCAACAACCAGTCACACTCCCTCCCCTTTTTGTATAAAAGAAGCCTGAATTCTAACTCCTGTAAGATGGTTCTTTGGGACACTAGTCCACCATCTTCTAGGTCTCCTGGCTTCCCAAATAAAGTTGCTATTCCTTGCCCCAATACCTCGTCTCTTGATTTTTTGGCCTGTCATGCAGTGAGCAGTATGAGCTTGGACTTGGTAACATGACTGCTCTCCCAGGTCTTCTAAGACAAGGGCCCTATCAGCAATGCGACCTCTGTGGCTGGGACCCTGCACCGTCCCAACAGGTCTAACAACAAATGCCTGCCTGCCGGCATTACCTCTCTGAAGGCTTGCTCCTGGTACAGTGAGTGAGCTACACCCTCTAGTGGGGAAACTACATGTAGCATATTGAACTTCTTTGGAAGAATAACACCCAAAAGAAAATCCAACTCAGTGACTGAATTTTTAAAAAGGGGGGTGGGGGGATATGAAGCGAAGTGGGGGAGGCAGGGAGGATTTCCATGGCACCTGTACTTGAAAAGTCCAGAGGAATCTCTGAATTCAGGCATGGCTAGATACAGAGTCTCAAAAAATGTTGCCAGAATCTTTCTCTCTCCATGTTTTGGATCCATCCATGCTCTCCTCAAGGTTGTCTTCATTCTCAGGCTTTGATCACCCCATCCCGTTCCCATTGCAGTGGTAGACACTGGCAGTTCTAGAGATACAACTTCAGTAGAAGAGAACTTTCCTTTCTCAAAACAAAAGATTTGATGCTTATTAGACTAGTTGGCATAAGACTGCTGAATCAGTCTTCAGTGCTACAAGCATGCTTAACTATTACTGAAATTGAAATGGACTGATTTACAAGGCATTGCAGGAGCCAGGGGTGAGACAGCCCTGCTACGTGGACTAGAAGAGGATAAAGAACTGTTCCCCAAAGGAATATTGAGGCACTACTGCCAGGAGAAATGAAAGAAGTCAAGCAAAAACAACATGCATTGACACTACCCTTTCTGGATGCCATTTTTCCCTCCTCTGAATCTGAGGCTGTCCTCAGGCCTGCCCAGAGCTCAATCCCCTGCTATTTTTCTGCCTCTACCACACTTAACTATTTAGTCTATTTGTATCATAATAAGTTATGGTACTCCCAGGAGCTGAAACACTTTACTATCTTGGTAGAAGGCAAGGAAATGTCACCCAGAGAGCTAAAGCTTCTGGAAAATACACTTTCGTACCCATACAAAATCATTTGACATCCTGGCCCACAAACCATGGGCAGTCTGGTGTCCTCCCAAATTCAGAGGACCGCAGGGCATTTACGTTCTCATGGTTACTTCTTGCTCCGTATCCCTGATTTTGCAGAGTTCTCCATCAGCCCCTCATTTCACCTTTTAATACTGACACCTCATTCTCCACCACTTTGGTGCAGGTTAGACTCTCCCCATCTTCCTTCATTCCTCAAGCACTTTCAAGGCTATTTGGCGTAACAAACGTTTTCTGAACATCTGGGATAATAGAGGAAATTAATGGCTAACGTAGCATAGGAAATATATTAGGACTATTCTGGTTAAGAGTGATGAAATCTAACTGAAACTTAGGTCAAACAAGAATTGTGTGGGTTCATGTGATTAGGAGGATCCAGGGTGGGTCTTAATTGAAGCACCGCAGTATCCCCAGACTTAAGCAATGCCAGGAGTCTTACTCTCCACCTCTGCCCTCTGCTAGTCTATGAATTTCATTACATGCTGGTTTCATCATCTCCCATACAGACTCCACCTAAATGATGATATAATGGCTGCTACCACCCCCAGGCAGGTGTTCTCATAGTTCAAGAGCCAAAAGGAAAAGGGTTGGGGGTGCGAAGAAGGGAAATCATGGGGCTTAGCCACCCCCCCCATCAATATGCAACTGCAATCCCCCAGTACAGGGAATTGAATTTTTTAAGTAAGTGTCTTATAACCTCCAAAAGATTAAACGTAAGCACAGAAATGAGTAAATCACATCTATATTGTAGTTTGGGTTAAGAAACAGTCTACAAATAACTGTAATTTTAAATATTTATATTTTAAGAAAATATAGCACAGTAAAGAATATGATGGATGAATCTTATGATTCCAACTTGAAATTTTTAATTATTGATTTAAATTTAGAATTTTAAGAGAATAAAAATTTTATTAAGACTGTAAATGTTATTGGCATTTTGAAAAGTTGTCATTTGCCATATTTATGTTTAATTGAATAGACCTGTAACATTTACTTGTGAAGGTTTTTTGTTAAACAATTGAAGTGCTTAAAAGCAAAAACTGAGTGTATTTATCCTTTCCTTAATCCCTTCTTTCAACTAAACTTAACTGTGTGCCCACCCCCCCATTTATGTTTGAGAAACTGACTCACCTGGATGTTTATTTGATTGTCTCCCTTTACCAAACTGCAGGTAGAAACATATCCACTTATCATCATTGTTCCCTCGCACTTAGTCCAATGCCTCACCCCCAACATATTTGTTGAATGAATGAATGAACCATGTCAGGCTCAAAATGCAACCAGCTTTTGAAAACTACAACTGCTTTCTACCTGCTACTTTTGGAATTTAAGGGAGATCAGTTTCCATCTCAGTATTGGGCTCACCTAGCTGGGCCCAGTTCACCAGCACTTTCCATTTCTTTCCTTGTAACAGCTGGATGAGGTTGATTCACTTTCTACTTATGGGGGGGGCAACTTGCTCATTTAGTCAAGGTCAGGAGAGTCATAGGGTATGTGAAGGGAAACAGTGAGTCCTGTGTGCACATAGGACATGATGTTTGTGAAGCAAAATGAGATTGAAATGGTAGGCTGCAACCAATGAATACTGGGCCTTGGAAGTCTGATTAACAAGTTACAAATGTATACTTCAAGGTTTAAAGTTGAAGAAAAAATGAGCCATTGACACACTACCCAGTGTGCTTTAGGAAGATTAATCAGATTGTTATTTGGAGGCAAAATTACAAGATTGCACAGGAGGAATATGGGTTTTGAAGTAAGACAGGGATAATTTCACAATGATTATCTTTATTTACTGGCTGTGTGAGCTTTAGCAAAATACTTAACCTCTCTGAACCTGAGTTACATTACCTGTAAGATGGGGCAAGCAATACTTATAGAGTTTATAGGGATTAAATATAATCATGTATTTAAAAGGGTTGGTAGAGAGACATTGTGATTAAAAAAATACAAAACAAAACAATACGAATTTGCAAGGGAGACACTAGAGCCAGGATGATGATACAGAGACACAACTAAGAAGTAGTGACAGAGAAGCTCATGGGGGAAGGAGAAGTGAGCTGAAGAGGGTGTCTGTAATTACTATTTCAAGTGTAGCTGCATAGAGCCTGGACTCACTCAGTGTCTTCTGTGCTGCTTGGGCATCCTGACATTCCACTGTGCCAGGATTTCCCAAATTTCACTCAAGTGTTCCTGTAGATGATGTCTCCCAGATTGCCTAGGAGCAGAGGCTGTTTCCTAGTCATCTCTGCAGCCCTGTTTAACATATTCCCAGGTCCTACGTAGTCTCTTAGTAAACATTGGCTGATGGTAAATAGCTCTTGGCATTTCAAACAACTTTTTTTCTAAAAAAAAAACTTATTTACTCTCACACCTCTAGAGATCAGGCTAAAAGATAGCACTAGATGCAGTGACAGGGAAAACACAGTAAGGCTATTTATTTATTTGTTATTGTTTTCTGCCACACCACGCAGCACGCGGGATCTTGGTTCTCCGACCAGGGATGGAACCCGTGCCCCCTGCAGTGGAAGCACAGAGTCTTAACCATTCGACCTCCAGGGAAGTACCAAGGCTAATTATTTAAAAGAACGCTTTTTGAGTTTCTGAAGTTTCATTCTAAATCTTTTCACTTTCTTGGGACATAACCTTGATCTTGAACAGTATGGTCCAAATTAAAAATGATAAACAAGGGCCTTGTTCCTTTATGCTCACTCCGACCTCATGTTTATAAAAGCCTCCTATGCAGCTTTTTCTTTTCTTTTTTCCTTTGTGTGTGCATGCCTAATCTACCACCTTGTGTTTGGTTTTGAAGCTTCGATTCCCTATGCACATACCTACGTACGACATCCTTTCACAGCATTTCCTTATGTAACTTGGGAAAATTTATGATGCTTTTGAAAGTGAACTTCATGCTAAGAATATCACATCCTAAGAATTCAGCCCTTGCAACTTCAAACACTGCTGAGAAGAAGGAAGAAAAAGAGGCTTCTGAAGAATCAAACAGTAACTGCTAACCTTTGCGGAATATTTGCTATGTGCCAGGCACTCTTTAAGTGGATTACAAATATTACCTCACAAAACACAAATGAGAGAAAGGTGGTGGAGAAATTGGAACCCTTGCACTGTTGGTGAGATTGTAAAATGGTGCAACTGCTATGGAAAAATTAAGAATTACCATATGATCTAGCAATCCCACTTTGGGGTATATATCCAAAAGAATGGAAAGCTGGATCTAGAAGAGATATCTGCACACTAATATTACCTGAAGCATTATTCACAAATGTCTATTCACAACAGACGTTTGGGAAGCAACCCAAATGTCCACTGATGGATGAACGAACAAAATATAATACATGCATACAATGCAATATTATTCAGCCTTAAAAAGAAAAGCCTGACACATGCTACAGCATGGATGAACCTTAAAAACATTATGCTAAGTGAAAAAAGCCAAACAAACAGGGACAAATATTGTACGAGTCCACTTATATGAGGTACAGGGAGTAGAACGGTGGTTGCCAGGGGCTGTGGTGGGCAGGTGGGAGTTGTTACTTAGCGGGCATAGAGTTTCAATTAGGGGGGATGAAAAAATTCTGGAGGTGGATGGCAGGGCAGTTGCACAACAATGTAAATATTCTTAATGCCAATGAGGTACTTAATGCCACTGTGCACATAAAATTGGTTAAAATGGTAAACTGTGTTATGTGTATTTTACCACAATTAAAAAGAAATCATGTAAAGAATCATTCATGTACAGACTCAAGACTGTACTGGTGGGGCTACCAGCCTTCCTTTTTGATGCATGTGCTAGTAAAATCTACATACATCCCTCCAAGAACAAACAGTTAAAAACAAACAAATGAGGTAAACTAAAGCGTGGTAAAGCGTGGTAAATTAAAGATGGCCATAAGTTCTTTGCTACTCGTTCAATTAAGAGGAGGAATCTTCCCTATCTCCCCTTGAATCTGGGGAGATTCTTTGATTAACAAAATGTGACAGAAGTAACTTCTACTCCCAAGGCTAGATCATATGAAGTCCTGTCCTTGAGCTTCCTCCTGTACGGCTTGGAACAGCTCACTTTCTGCTCTATTTCCGAGTGTTCCCTATCAGAACCCAGCGATCTGCCCTGAGAGATCCAAACCAGAGGGAGAAGACCATGTGTAGGCACTCTGGTGGATACTTCTAGCCGAGCCCCTAGAGGGCTTACACCTTAAAGTGCCTACAATACAATTTCCATTGGAGCCCAAAGTTAACTAAAGTCTCAGCTGACATCGAACTTCAAATGCATGAAACCCCAATCTAGAACTGCCCAGCTGAGCCCAGTCAACTCACAGAATCCTAACAAATTACTTGTGTTAGCCACTAAATTCTGCAGTGGTTTGCTATGCAGGTACCACAATTATGTCCATTTTTACCTAACAAACCCAAGGCTTAGAGCTGACATCTCAAGGTCCCAGAGTGAGTACTCTATGGTTGGTTGAACCTGCAGATGTGGACTGCAATACGGAGGACATACTGTAAAGTTATAAATGAATTTTTGGCCCCTAATCCCAGAGATATTCAAGGGTTACCTGTACTTAGGGGCAAGAACTCGGGATTTGGAGGGTAAAAATCCGGGTTTCTGTCTAGCTGTGTGACACTGAGAAATTACCTATGTAGACATCGAATGCTGCCTGCCATTTCAGTTAGCAAAGAATGGTGTGGCCGTCAAGCCATCAATCACTGCAGCTGTCCCTGAAGGTGCACCCTAAGGGGAGTCAGGATGGAGAAAAACAGGATTACAGACCCTAGACGCTTACGGTACATATCAAAGGAATGATTTCAATAAGCCCAGATTCTCACATCTTCTCATACATAAAAAAGAGCTAAAGTCACTAATTTGACATGTCTGTTTTTTCTTTAATCAGCAGTAATATTTTCATGTTCGACTACCTGTTTTTGTTTTGCGTTTTGTTTTTGTCTTCTTTTGCAAAATCTCCTATATATCCTGGTTCCTCCCTTACCTCTTCAGAACAGTCCGTCGGAGATATCTGAGAGGCTGTCTCCCGGGCTCAAGTCCTCAGCAAGTGCGCTGAATAAAACATAATTCTCAACTTCCAGGTTGTGCATTTTTTTTCAGTCCATATCCTCTCTGAAGATAATTTTTATAAGGAAAAAAAAAAAAACGGGTTAAACTGACTCCTGCCCATACGTCACGGTGTCAGGGAGTTTTCAATGAGACAATGACGTGAAAACCCTTTGGAAACTATAAAATATTGTAAATTACGTGTAGAGACAATGCCCCAAAAGTAGGGAAGGGCTTATTTAACACTGACATCTTTAACTACCCCACCCCCCAAAAAAAAAAGATTTTCTGTTTTCAGGTGAACGAATTCTGGAAATATCGCTACTGGAACCTAGCTCGCTACTTTACAAAAGAGAAATGCGAAGACTGAAAGCTCACCCAAAGCCAACAAAAAACAAACCACAGAATCACGAGCATTTATCCGGCGTCCGACGCTAGACGCTTTGGGCGTGGCGCCGCTGTCACGTGAATGAAGGACGCGCCCCCAGCGCGCTCCGAAACGCCACGCTTAACATGGCTGCCGGGTCTGGACACCCGCGCCCCACACCCAGCATGGGCATGGGGAGCGGGCCTAGCCTGGGATACCAACACTCCGGAAGTGCCCGAGGGGCGGCGGAAGCGGAAGCGCCCCGGCGGTGGGGGCCGCGGGAAGTGTATGTTGCTTTTCTCCCTCCCTCCACCACTACAACAAACGGAGGGCTGGCGTAGGTGAGGAGGCGGCCGGGTGGGCCGGGGGCGGGCGGCGGACTGCAGAGCCCGGGGTGCGTGCGGCGGGTGGAGGCGGCTGGATGGGGCTCTGCGGCCCCCGACCGCTCGGGCTCTTGGTCTTCGGCCCCTTTCGGGCCTAGAGCTCCCCGAAGAGCCGGGATTGGGTTTGTGGTTCTTGGCCTTCTAGGCCCTGGTGACAGGGTTTGCCACCTTGCCTGAATCTGGTCCAAGATCCCAGGATACAGAACCCTCCCTGAGTCTTGATTTTCTCAACAAAATGGGGACTTTTGGCCTGGCCAACTTCTGGGACCCCATCCCACTCTGGGCGTCAGAAGTTCCACGATTTTAACGTTAAGTCAGTGTTTAAGCCGGTGTGTTAAGGACTGTAGTCAGCTTACTGAGGAGATGTTCTGAGCAGGACGCAGTGAATACATCTTTGAGAGGCGGCCAGCTAAGGGATCGGGAGCCCGGAGTTCTAGACTTACCTCGTCCACCGACTCACTCTCTGACCTTGCCCAGGTCCGTTACCCTCTCTGTGCCACGGTTTACGTATCTGTAAAACGAAGGTGTTGGATGCTTCTGATCCCCCTCCTAGCTCTAAAATCAGGTTCTCAACTCCCTTTCAAGGAATCTTACCTTAGAGACAGGCCAGAAAAGCATCTCTTCCCTGCATTTTGTGTAGCCAGGAGATGACTTATCAGAGGTGTCTACCATGTTTCTTTCCAGACGCCAAATCGGCCAAGGGCAACTGGCACTTCGTAAGGTTCCTATGTTTCCTGTGTAGTGGAAAGCTCTGTCCTGAAGACTTTGTTTTAGAAACCTATACCAGCAGTGTAAAACACGCAAATGTGAAACATAGGAAACCTTTGTTTTTTATCTTAAAACTGCTATTAAGTTGCTGGCTTACCTTCCTATTTCTGGACTGCAGATTTCTCATCTGACAAACGAATAAGTTAGATTAGGTCACAGGTTCTTAATCCCCTTTCCCATAGTCTGCACGAATGAAGAATAAAATAATGGTTCCATAAAGCCATGATTTTCTGGGGGAAGGAAGAGGTGAGGTGTGGAGAGTACATATTATGTAGCCATATAGATTGAAAAATCTGTGCTTGTAATTTTTAACTTTTTTTGACAATTACTGGTCTAGGTTATCACTAAGTTTCTTTCTCTTTAAAATTTGTGATGCTGTGATTCTTATGTCCTCTTTGGGTAAAGAATATAGACTTGTGTGTTTGTTTAAATGACTGTGTGCCTGGAAGTACACACTTTAGTTAAAAAAAGATACACAATGGGAGAAGAAAGAAAAGCTAGATTACAGTAAGGAAAAGTGACATAGTGAAATAAAATTGAACTTGAACTAGAGTTAAAGACATGGATCCTTGTTTCAGCACTGGTATTGATACTTTCTGGGTTTGTGACTTTGGGCAAGGCAGCTTACCTCTCTGGTTCTTACTTTCCTTATCTTGGAAAATGAAAGATTGGACTGGATGACTCCTGGACATTTTCAGTACTATAATTCTGTTTTCTTATTTGTTTTTTATCTGACCAGCTTGGTGGATGTGGTGCGGCATTTCTTTAGGCAAGAGAGGCTGTTCTAGGAAGTAGACATAGAAGATCTATGATGAGGAATGGTGTCAAATTGACATGCAATATTACATTGATATGAGCAAGCTGAAGCCAATAGAAACTGAAGAAGGGTGTTAGAAACCTGAAGGGCAGGGGAGCCCTTGACCAGATAGGAATATTGAAGACATTGGGAAGTTTTAAATGGGAGAGAGAGATTTTTGGTGAGGTTAATGAAGGGGAATTTAAGTTATAGTAATTGAAGTGGCTGAGTTGTCAGAAACTGTTGGTAGAATCTGTCTCCACTGTGAGACTGTAAGCTTCATGGGAGGAAAGACTTTGTCACCACCTAGCACCTAATAGGCAATAAAAAAGTAGTCGAGTGAGCGGTTGGTTGGATGGACTGATGAATAGATAGAAAATAACAATTCTCTGGAGAAACTCCTTTTTAAAATTTGCTATTAATTAGATACAGAATGGTGAAAATGATTCAGCATTCTGAAAGTTTCATAAAAGAAGAGGTCCCTAAGTTTTCTCATTAGTTGTAAGGTAAGTCGGTTTATCGCTGCCCTATAAAGTATGATAGTAAGAGATAAACACGTACCTTGGAGGGTCCAGTGTGATCTGAGTAAGAGAGTAATTAGTAGAATAAGACAGGGATGAAAGAGGATGTTGACAAGATGGAACAGGTGTAAGAAGATTTCTAAGTTGTGCGTTTAGGGAGTAAAAGAGTAGGTTTATATAGGACTTTTATAGGTATCAACAATTGTCAGAATTGTGTACAATACATGTTAAAACCTCTATAATGAAAGTAGAGAATAAAAAGGAAAATGATTTTTGCAAGCAAGGAAATGTTGGTGCTCCTCAACAAGAGGTTGAAGTAGCCTGGAGGGTTAAGGTTTAAAAGATAGGGAAAAATCTGGGAGCAACCAGAATGAATTAACTTAGTAGACGTTAGTGTAGTCTAGTTTGGGATAGGAGGAGATTTGAACTGGCAGGTTGCAAGGAGAGGAGCACACCTACGTGTTAATGAGAAGGACCTTCCTTACCTTGTTGGGTTTCTCAAGTTTAAAGAATGCTCAGAAACAATTCAGGCTTACTACTTAGAACATACTTGGGCCACTAGGACAAAAGCGATGCTTCCTGTGGCTAAGGTCTGCTAAACAGCCAGCCACAGGGTGACTGTAGGAGACCCAGGGCTGCTGTAGGCTACTGTGTGTGAGCCAAATTAGATGGACCACAAGCTCTAATTTGTGAAGGAGGGTGTGGTCAGCAGCAGTTCTATCAGAGCATCGAGAAGTGTATCTCCAAGCACTGGGGCATAGCTCTGGAATGAAGGCAGCCAGCCGAGGTGCAAAGGATTGACTTGATGACAGGTTGTATAGTGTAGGCTGAGAAATCTGAGTCCCAGCCTGAACTCTGACACTTAATATATGCCCTTGGCAAGTGACTTATACCCTCTGGTTCTGTTTGTCCATCTAAAAATTGAGGGACCAGCCTTGGATAGGGTCCTCTGGATGAACTTCCATGTCTCTGTGAAGCCCCTGAAATTATATACGAGTCTGGGTGTGTTTTGTTTTTGTCTTGGGGGGATGTACAGCTTTCATCATAGTCTCAGATGGGTTTGTGACCCACAAAAAATTAAGAACTGTGTGACCCTTTAAGTCTGTGAAGGACTCTTCACCTTTTAACTTTCTGGGATTCAAAATGATATTTCTTTGAGGTTTAGAATCTCAGCCTCCAGGACTTGCTGACCCTAAAAAATGACACCTAGTGCTGCAAAATATAGTCTCTGCATATTTATACCCACTTGTTATTTATACTCACCTCTCCCTTACCCTCCATAACTCCTCTACTAGGCCTGTTCCTATGTGTCATCTTTATCTACTGTTGATAACTGGAATTTCCCTCTCTTCCTCTTTCTACTTGCTGCTGCTTTGGACCTTCTCTACCTTATTGAGTTTCTTAAGTGGTGAGTGGTGATATTTTGGAGATAGGGGTAGGAAGAAACCAAGACACAGAAGACCAGTCATGGCAGTTTTCTATTCTCACCTGCTTTTATCCCTCATCCCACTAAAAGACAAGCAATTGAGGGAGAACATGCTCGTATAAGAGAGACTCCATCATCACTAGGTCTCCGTCTTTCATGGTGTTTTCTTTTCAAACAGGGATACCAGGCCTCTGTACTCAGTGCCTGGGATGAAATGCTCTCAGCCTAGTCCAGTCATGTATTTCACTTAAGTGATGATGAAGCCAGCTTTAGTTGAAACAGTTGTGTGGGGTTTTTTTGTTGTTGTTTGTTTTTTTTTAAGTAGAGTTTGAATGGTGGTGAGGGCAAATAATTGAGTCCTTGAATGAGCCTTTTATCTCCTTAATATTGCCAGGGGCACCTACTTGGACTGGAGAGGACTGAGGAATTTCCTCCAGCTATGGGTCCTGAACTGTTAAAGCCCCTAGATGGAAGATGGCGGTCTTATCCTTTACCCCAGTGTTCATCTCCACAAGTCTCTTTCCCACCGAAGCCTTGTAGCAGGGGAGTCACTACTCCACCTGCTGCCAAATAAGTAGCTCTATGACCAAGTTTTCAATTCTAGATGTGATATGGGAACTATGTTACAATTTCACCTAAATTTTTGTTGTAGTCCTCTTAATTTAGGCCCTTTGGTAGTAGTGTTAATGCATAGTAGGTTAAATGGATCTTTGTGGGCTTGCTGGAGACTTAACCTAACCTCTCTATAATGTTGTATAATGTCATATCTGTGAGTAAATATTTTTGTAAGTTCTAAACAAGGGAACTGTATATAAACTCAGTGACATTTAAGGTGCAATCTATTGGTTTAAAATTTCAAGTGTATGTTGTGCACTGGAGCTGCTAAATCACACAAAACCACAGTATTGCAAAATAAGGAGCAATAAAAGGTGGAATCATAAGATGAGGGTGGAAATTATTAAGTGGTGTGGATTTGCTGAAGGAAAAGAAGGGGGAAGGGCCAAGAAAGATTTTTACTTAGAGGATGAAATCAAGAACGTGGTATCCATGAACGGTTAGAGTTGTCAAAGGTGAGGGTGTAAAAGGTGAAGCATGTGCTAAATAACATAGCTGGAGAATTAATCCATGGTTGGATTGGTCTGTACTGGTTTATAGCCTTGTCAACGTATTTGAATGCCTCAGTGTAGCTAATTGTTATGTGTAAAGTATGATTGCATTTTTGCCAGGGTTTACAGGCTTGTTTCTGAGATCACTGAGTGCTGTGGTGGCAAAAATAGGAGCGTGAAATGGTTCTTAGCAGCCTTGCAGCTACTGGGCGCATATGGAATAATGGAAAGACTGATGGATATTCACACATCAGACATGTGTGATTTGTTATCACCCAGTGGCAGGAGATTGAGATTCTCTTCCTTTTCCTGGCAGAGGCATGATCTATATAATACTATCCAAGTTGCTGTGGGAGAAGCTAATGTTAGTTAAGTCTCACAGGGAGCTCAGAAGAGGAGTTTAGTAGGAGACGTTTTTTCAGAGGACTTAACGTTTAACTAGATTTTGAAGGCAGAATAGTGGTTTTCCAGGCCAAAAAAAAAAAAAGGAAGGGAAGGACATTAGATTTAATAGCTTACTAGGAATAAAAGATGAATGTTAAACAAATGGATGAACTGGGATACTGGTGTGGCTGGAGTGAGCAAGTGATAAGAAGTGAAAGATGAGATTGGAAAGGTGGCTTGGTCAGGTTGGAAAGATTTTATCCTCTGCAAACTAGGATTTCTTGTAGGCTGATTTGGTTTCTGTTTCATCATGTGTATTAAATTTCTTTAAAAACAAATTCAGTGAACTGTAGCTCATGTACCTACTCTTTGCAGAATTCCTTAAGTCCATACTACTAACTGCCTGTTGATATTAATCCATACACAATTCTAAAAACTTATTTCTTTGGTTTCCCAGGCCATAGCTGATTAGAAGCAGCAAATTAGAGGGGTGTGTGTGTGTTTGGGTGGAGTGCAGGGAGAAGCAAGCATGCTGACACCTGTCAGAAGTCACAGTGCATAACCTTTCAGTGAGGGAAGAAGAGACCAGAAAACACACACACACACACACACACACACACACACACACACACGAAATAAAAGAATTCACTTAGCCTTGTAGTTTGCTCCCATATGCTGCTGAAGCAAAGGAACCCCAGAAACTCCATATAGTTCAGGAGTCCTTGAGACTATATTGCAGAATATAATGTATATTCAAATGATAACCTCAGGTCATCAAGAAAAGATTACACTTTTATTGCAACTCTGTAAGAAAATGGAAACATGGGGTCCACTTTAGAAACTTTTGATAGTAACAGATTATAATAAAGAAAAAGCATTGGTGCATAAAAGGGAGCAAACACTGTTTAATCCAGAGATTGACAGATTTGCGACAGCAATTCTTTGCATCACTGTAGCATGATTAAGCTCTGAACTCTACAGTTCTCTCACTTTGAATCCAGATAAGTTTTCCGAATTTTACCAGAGATAATTGATAATGCTGTTTAAAGGACACTGTTTTCACATAGTTCCCTCTTAACCTGATCTGCAAAATAAAACAAACCTCTGGGCAGAAGTTCGCTCATCTGACTTTTATGTTATTTCCCCCACTCCGTTCCTCTTCCTTTCTCTTCTTCCTCCCTCACTAAAGCTTATTTTAAAAACAAACAAAACATACATCTGATACATAAGTGAATTAACCTCTGCTCCTTAATACTTATGGGAGAGGGAGAGGGAGAAGGGTTGTTTTATTCTTCCTCTGAAATTGCATGTAAAATTAAGTAGTTTTTTTGGTTATTGCTTTTTGTGGAGAAGGTTAATAGTTTTTTTTTTTTTATCAAATTCATAAAGGGATATGTGACCCACCAGTGAAATCTGATCCCCTCACTTTATAGGTGGGAGAAGGAAGAATTTAAAAGGTGATTCAAGTTCACAGAAGTAGTTTGTGGCAGATCCAGGACTAGAATCCAAGAGTCTTCTCCTTTCTGCTGTGTTGGGGCAGTCCTAGAATCACAAGCTCCTGGAGTTGGAAAGGGTTTTGTTTGTCTAGTTTAATCTTATCTTACATATGAGGAATTTGATGCTTGGAGAAATTGAGTGAATTAGCTAGGAAGCAACAGAGTACGAATAGAATCCAGGACTCCTGATTCCTTGGATTTTTGCTCATTCTAAGTAATTCATTTTTATCTCTACTGCTGTTCAGAAAAAAGATGTTCTGTGCCTTTTCGTGTAGTATTTTTATTAATTTGAATGTAGTCTGTACCATTGTAATAGCACTACCTTTGTGTGTCTGTATTCTAAAATAAACATTGTTTTACCAAGATAATTTCTGCATCTGGGTTTGGTGTGTTTTAGGCTACTCTAATCACTGCTTGCTTTCAGGTCTTTGAACTCAAGTAACCAAAAGGAGAGATTTGCTCTTTGATACTGGAGATAACGCAGCAATGGGTCCACGAAAGAAAAGTGTTAAAACGTGTCTCATGAACAATGATATTCCTGAAGAAACAATATCAGATGAAACAAAGGACTATATGAATCAACTTTCACATGAAGTGCTTTGCCATATTTTTAGGTAAGATTTTGTTTGGTTGATTTTCACCTACATGGAATGTATAGTATAAGTAGGAGCAAATGCTAGAGCTATGCTGTCCAATATGGTAGTCACTAGCCACATGTGGCATTTAAATTAAATTAAATTAAAAATCCAGTATGGCTAGTGGCTACAGTATAGGAGAGTACAGACAGTGAAGATAGAGAATATTTCCTTTATTGGAGAAAGTTTTATTGGGCAGCCATTATCTAGACTGTGTTAACATTCCAGGCTTCTTGGAATTCTTACTGACTGATAGATTTGTTGACTTTTATTATTACAGTACCTTGTGTGTATGATATAAAGCAGTGTTTCTGACTTTTGGATTACAGTCCACAGTGAGAAACACTTTTGCTCTGTGTGCACATAAACGAAAGGAAATGAAAAAAGTTTTGTGAAATAATACCCATCATTGGTATATGCAGTGCACACATTAAAGTTGTTTTGAGGTAAATTTTTTTCAAAATCCTTTTTTAAAACTATATATATATATATATTTTTATTTTTATTTTTATTTTTTTTTGCGGTATGCGGGTCTCTCACTGTTGTGGCCTCTCCCATTGCGGAGCACAGGCTCCGGACGCGCAGACTCAGCGGCCATGGCTCACGGGCCCAGCCGCTCTGCGGCATGTGGGATCTTCCCGGACCGCGGCACAAACCCGTGTCCCCTGCATCGGCAGGCGGACTCTCAACCACTGCGCCACCAGGGAAGCCCTAAAATTATATTTTTATCTAAACTGTATTATAACAATTGTTAAAGAAACCAGAGACAAAACCAAAAACACAACCAATGAAACCCCTTCATTATAGTTTCTCCTGCTCTCTTCTTTCATTATCCACTCAAATAAACACATACTAATATACTTTGTCTCTGGAATGAGAGACCAGAGTTTGATCCTGAGTCTCTCATTTACTATCTCTGGACCAGTGATAGATATAAAGATGTTATTATAAGGGTTCAATGAGATAATGCTTTTAAAGCACTCAATACACTGCATGGCATAAACACTTGGTAAGTGTTAATGGTTATATTGTGTTTGCCTTTTTTCATATGGCTGCATGGTCTTCATAATTATCATTTTAGTCACTGCTTTCTATTCCACTGACTATGAATGATAATTACCTTTTCTTGTATTCTTTCGTCTCTGTTGTTTCTAATTTTTCTCTTATATAATGCAACTAATTTATCTAAGCATCTGAATTTTCCATTATTTTAGATTATTTACCTAGGGGAGATTTCCATATTTGAAGTTCCTAGAAAAGTTTTGAATTTTTTAAAAATTATTGAATATCTGCAGATTAAGAAGTTTTAAAATCGTGATAGCAGAGTTATTTTAGGGAACTATGGGCACTTTATTTTTCTTTTCCAATATAAATTTGTATTAGTCTTTATCTTCTGCAGTTTGTTATTATGTGACACAGTATAGTTTTTGTTCAGTTCTATCTGGGAATAGAAGGCCCAATTAAACTAATAGACTTTTTTTTTTTTAACATAACAGGATAATACTAAAGTTCATCTGGCAGGAAAAATTCTGTAGCCAAAATTTTTCAGAAAAAGAGTCTAACCCTACTAGATGTTCAAATGTATTCTAAAATACACAATAATTAAAGATTTGGTATGGGAGAAGATAGCCAGACAGTTGGGTAAAACAAACTCCATATATAGGCTCCATATGTAGATGCAAATATACGTGGGGATCTAGTTTATGATAAACTTGGTATTCACATCAGTGAGGAAAAGCTGAGTGGATTATTCAGTGATGATGTCACAACCGAAAAACATTTGAAGAAAATAATAAAAGCATGTTCTCTCTCTCATATCTGACAACTATATTCTAAATGTATCAGTGAATTAAACATTGAAGCTATTAAAATACTAGAGGAAAGCATAGGTAAAATTGTTTCTAGGGATGTGTGTTAGATGTTTGTTGACTAATGGTAGGGCATATTATGAACAAATTTGATCATATTTTAAATTGAGAGTGGATTCGATTTTGCAGTTCAAACAGAATATAACAGTAGAAGGAGTGGAATCAAATAGAAGGATGTTACCCTGGTTATAATGAAAAAAACATGCAGCAAATTGGCAGAATGTAAGGAGAACTGTGAACTAAGCTGAGTACTTGAATATGGTATTCTAAAAATAAACATTTATTTTTAGGCTTCTAAAGTTTTTATCTGAGGACTCATTTTGTAGTCCTGTAATAACCATTTAGCATGTTTTCATGAAACAAGAAAAACCATGGCTTCCTTAAAAGAAACTTAATCTTTGCTGTACCTGCCATGTTAAACACATCTTTTCTAAAATATGTTTGATCTGCCTTTTGAACTCCAGCTTTTTGACTATGTATCTGTGGAGTAAAAATACATTCTTTTTCTGAGGGCAAATATAAGATAATCTCCATAAGATTACTGATGTTTGTATTTCAAGGGAGTATAATATTAACTCAGGCAAATACTTTGGATAAAAATCAGTGATTTGTGGAAAAAAGCTTTAGTGGCAAAACTTGATTTAGAAAACATTTGGTTTTTCATTGTTTATAAACTGTATAGTTATATAGTTTCTGAAAAGTATCCTCATATCTAAGTTATGGAAACTGTAAATTAAGTTGGCAATAATGCTTTTTTGGTAGAGAATTTGACTTTATTCTCTTTATTTAAATAGTTATAAAGGAGAATGCAGAGGGGCCAGAGGTAGAAAAAAATAGAGCAGAGAAATATTCAGCAGGTATACCTGGACTTTCCTTTAGAATTAGCTTAATTTTTAGGAAATAGACCCAACCGTTGACATCCTTGCTCTTCCTCACTCAAATTATTTAGCTGTTGACTTTTTTCTGGTTAACTTTTCTGAGCCAATTTCACCACTTGTAAAGTGGAGTAACAATAGCACCTACTATATCAATGAGAGTTGTATCAGGAAACAAGATACCCTCGGCTGGAATTTGAAGATAACTTAATGAAGGGATCATTCAGAGAGGTGTAGGTAGGGTTAAGGGAATGAGGAAGAGATGCTGAAGATTCATTCAGCTAGGGGACTAGCAATAGCAGAAAGCCTCTGCCCTGCCTTCTGTTGGCCAAAGTCACCTCATAGCCAGAGGGGTGGGGAACACAGCAGAACAGAGAAGGGAAGAAAAAGGATTGGGGGAGGGCTGTGTTGCAAACAGGAAAAGAACCTAGCTTGTAAAAGTTGTGAAACAGTGACTGTAGTACAGTGTCTGTGACACAATACCAGCTCAATAAAGGGTAGCTTTTGCCTTTTCTTAAAAAAAATTAACCTAGGTCTGTTGAGAGAGAGATATATATATTGGTATTACTGGAAACAGAACAAAAGTAGAGGTTAGTTGAAAAGCTTCATGAAGGAAGAGATAACAGGGGAGGTCGGAAAAAAGGAAATTGTAATTCAGATGAGTGTTTTTCACTTAATGCTTATGCAATACTTTTATTAGAGTGTGATTAAAAGGTAAAAGATCTAGGGGAAAATGTACACTATAAACTTAGTATACATATTTGTTCAAATTGATCAGTTCTCTGATCTTTTGTACATTCCCTTATCACTATACCTTGAAATGTACTGAGATTTTTTTTATCCTTCTTTTTTTTTTTTTTTTTTGAGATTTTCTTTGTGCTTAAAATCAAAAGGAAAAAGGCAGGATTTATCAAATGATCTGTGGAGGGAGCTCCACACTTTATTTGGATGCTTGAGTATTTGCTGATTTTTTTTTTTTTTTTTTTTTTTTTAGTAAAAAGGTATGTATGCATGTTAATCTTAAAACTCGGTGAATATTACTACAGTCTTATTTTATTTGAGGGGCAGGAGAATGGAGGAAGGAAAAAACTAACCTGTCAGTGAGATGAAGTACTTACCCACTTGGTAAATATGAGTTTCTTTCTCTTACAAAGGTACCTCCCTCTGCAGGATATCATGTGTATGGAATGTCTTTCCCGGAAGCTAAAGGAAGCAGTCACCCTATATCTGAGAGTTGTGAGGGTAGTGGATCTTTGTGCAGGGCGATGGTGGGAATACATGCCGAGTGGTAAGTAAATTTAGCCTGTAATGTACAGTGGAGCCCCACTGGAAACTACTAATAACGTTCCCATGAAAAGCTACTTGTTACTTTGGGATAGGCAATCTAGGCACCTTGTAGGTAAGGAGGCAGGATTTTATCTAAATTTTTTAGGTTAGTTTAGGTTGATGAAATGAGTTTTGCCTGAGGCTTTACTGTTTTAGTGGTCTGTTTTCATTTCCTACTCCTTAAGAAACTACATCAGTCTATTCCACAAATACATGATTGGAAAATACATATTGAGACTTTGATTAGCTAAGTATATGTCTATCACATTTGACAAAGTGTCCTTTCTTCCATGATGCAGATTTTCATGCACCCTCTGGTTAAACAGATATTTATCAATTTTTGTAAAGCTGCTCTAGTTGTAGGTCACAGAAATTGCACTTCTGAAACTTTCATTTCTTTAGCACTTTTAAAAGGCCTGTGCTAGGTCTTGGAGATTTCTCAAATAATGCATTGGCCTAGCGTGTGAAGAACTCAAAGTTAGTACCCTAACCACAACAAATGGACCTCAGGTAAGGAGACCACCAGAAAAGAAAGTTCATGACTTTAGTTAAGCAGAGCACACCTCAAAGGGGAGAAATAATATTAAGGGCTAATCAAGCTTCTTTTCAGTTAACACCAATCTGTTAATTATTCCGCTTTAGTTAATGTTGTTTAGCAATTTTGAATATCTTTTTAAACTACCTTTCGTCAACAATATTCAGATCCTGATATTTTGAAAATGTGATGAAGCTGTGGTGCTGGGCAAAGGGGAGGGGTCCTTAATAGAAGTGAAGGGCTGAGGAGATAATTGTCTTCTTCTGTTCTATTGTGTGGAACAGAACAGACTGCCTCTGAAATACTGAGATATTGTACAGTTTGGGGTGCTGCATAAGCTTTCAAGAGGGTCATCAGTCAACTGATAGCTCTTATCAGTTGGCCGGAGTTATCACTATATCTTTTTGTGAAGAACATTGCAGAGACTTGAGGCTAGAACACAGCTTGATGGGAAGTAAAGCACATTTGTCTTCAAATACTTTAAAGAAACTATCGTAAGGGAAAAGCATTCATCATATTGCAGAGACAGCAGGAGAGAAAAAATCAGGGCAATGTGAAAAGGACTGTCATTTCTTTTATTAGATTTTCTTTAACGGAGGTTAGGCCAGTAGGAAATATGGACATGGGGTTAATGTACTACATAAAGAGATAGGATAGCAGAGCTCCCATGTGGTGCAATCTTACAATTAAAATCTCTGCCCCATATCAAATTAGAGAAGAATTTGTCTGCACATTGCTGGCTTCTTTTAGACTGTGATAAATACCTGTGAGCCCAGACTTCCCATCACTGCAACAAATATAAAAGAGAGTCAAAGCAAAGTCTCTATGGCCTAGAATAAGGTCTTACTAACCCTGCTTTGCTAATGCCACCTTGGTCTGGTCTCTGGAGTTTATACCCTAATTCTCTATATAATAATGCTAAATAAGGTTTTTATATAGCACTTTTTGGTTTACATATATGATCTCCTTGGACTCTCACACCATCTCTGTAAAGAAGGTGGAGAGAGGCAACGTGTAATGTACAACAAGAGAGGATGGACATTGGCAAAGGTCACATTCATTTTTTACATTTTTAAATAGGGTGATAAACCTTTTCATTGGGTTGTGAGAGTAGATATGTAAAATGATTAACACATTGAATCATTTAGTAGAGTTACTGTATAAGACAATAATAAGAACTGTTATTATAATTAGAGAGACCAGGTAATCTCTTGAGGTCCCTTCTTACTCTTCATTTTTTTGTGAATCTGAAGCTTCCATAGCATCTAGACTAGCCCTGTACAAGTAGAACAACTTTTGAACACTGTAGTAACACTTAATGGTTTGGGACTTCATTTTTATTCTTGAAAATTAATATTTTTATTTCTCATTAGTGAGTAGACAGTTAGCTTTCTGGTGGCCTCCATTAAAAACAAAAAGTAAGATAATAAAGTATCATCAGTATGAGACTTATCTCCTTACTTACCGCACCAGCAACTTGTACTGTGGAAGTAACCTGTATCTTTCTCTTCCCATCTGGTTGTTTCCCACTGTGGAGCACAGCTGGCCTCTCAGATAAATAGTTTTCTGTCAGTTCAGCATCCTTGTAGTTTGGATTGCTTATGCTCTCTTAGCTAACTTGCATCCGTCTTTTTCAAAAGAATGAATTGTCTAAAATGTCCTGGGAATGATAGTTAAACACAGGATAAAGTAATTATTGGGAAATGGGTAACTAAGAGAACGCAGTTTGACATGGGATTTGGGTTAGAACTGTGAGCTTCCTGAAGATGGGGATCCTATCTTACTTATTTTTTTAGTTGTGACCTCTATAGAGCCTAGAGGTTTTATGGACCAGAGAGTACCTTTGGGGGAGGAGGGTGGTGGCCAGAAAGGTTGTCCGTCCTCACACATCAGTCAAGTAGGTCCAAGTCATCTGGGTTAAAAGTGTGTTGTTCTTAGTTGAAGATTTATGTGCCTTAAAAGCAGGAGCAACAACAAAAAAGAAAATAGTAAATTAAAAGTTTCAGCTGTAAAGTATCAACTCAGAATAAGTGGTGTTCCTGACACATTTCTTCTGTTACTAAGGGAAATATTTTCTGTTTAACCATTTGTTCAGCTGTAGTGTTAGCCTTATGAAAATTTAAAAAGGAAATCTCTTTTTTTGTTGTTGTTTTAACTTTTGATAAAAATTACAAGTGCCTATAAATTTTGACCAACAGAAAGATGAACTTGGCTCTAAATACTTGTGAACTTCTTAGGCTTCACAGATTCCAGTTTTCTGACACTATTGAAGAAGATGCCAGATGTTGAACAGCTATATGGCCTTCACCCTAGATACCTTGAGAGGCGAAGGGTACGGGGCCATGAGGCTTTTAGCATTCCAGGAGTTCTGGAAGCTTTGCAGGCATGCCCGAACTTAGTGGTGAGTGCACCTGGTTGAACATTTGACATCAACTAATTGATGAAATATTAAATTAAAAGAATGATAGAACATGTTCAGTCACATGAAAATTTCATCCACAACGAACTTTTAAGTTCCACTGCATGCTTAGCATCTTATGATACAGAAATAGAAGCTTTGGATGCTAAATTAAAAGCCTTTCTTGTGTTTGCTTTGGCATTATTCTATAGGGTGTGGAAACTTCTCATTTGGAATTGGTAGAATCTATTTGGACATACATGCCACATGTTCATATTTTGGGGAAGTTTCGTAATCGTAATGGAGCATTTCCAATTCCTCCTGAAAATAAACTGAAAATTCCTGTAGGAGCCAAAATCCAAACTTTACATTTAGTTGGTAAGTACATGTTTCTTGGGTTGCTTGTGACTCCTTGAAATGCCATACAACTGAATATTCACTGAAAGGGAACAATGAGGATTTTAGAAACGGCTTTGCTGATTGATGATGGTAAAAAAAGTGCTTATGAGACTTGTATACAATTTTAGATTTCCCATTAAAGGGCCCCAGCGAGTGGGGGGTTGGCGGCAGACAGGTAGGTGAGAGAACTACTATTTCACAACCAATCTGATCCCGTTTTGATAGGCAGTTTGGGTAGTTTTGAAAGTTGTTGGGGTTTTTGTGTTTTTGTTTTTTGTTCCTTTTTTGAATGAGCCAGAACCCTGCCCTTGTTCTCAGATATCCACCTTTTGCCCCTAGTTCTACCCTCTAGAGGAGAGTTCTCCAGTACAGCCTTCTGTGGTGATAGAAATGTCCTATATTTGTACTATCACATATGGTACCCACTGTAGCCAGTGAAACAGAGGAACTGAATTTTTAAATTTTATTTTATGTTTGTTTATCAAATAGCCACATGTAGCTAGTGGCTACTTTATTATCCTGCTCAGCTCTAGAACATCACAGAATAAAAAATCTTAGATAACTCTAAGTTTACTTGTACCTTCTCCAAGCAGGCCCCTCTTTCTTCAACCCAGAGCTGATGGAAAACTCTGCCACTTCCCTTTTTCCTGAGAAATGGAGAGGGAATGGTTTTTTTCCAAAGGCACCTTATTTGCAATGGTCACAGTGTGCATTCTCCATCTAAATATTCTCTGAAATTGTATCCTAATAATTTCAACCTAAGTAAATGATAAGAACAGATATTTTCTCAAATTTAATTTGTCATCTTTGGCTTAGGTTGCTGAAAGGAATTTTGGGGGACTCCTGTTACTATAGTCTGACTATTAATATTTATTAAATATTTTCTTTAAAATATACATATTGAGTATCTCCTGTACCTTATTCCAGGTATTGGGGATGGCCCTGAAGAATTGGATATTTCTGAAACTGGGTCAGGTGGTGAAGGGAGAGCAGCAGGGATGATAAGGACTAGGTCTTAAATAAGTCTTAGATGTGCAATTATGGGAGAAGAGCAAAGCTCTCTAGCAACCCTTCATTTACAAGATCGAGTAGTGGTTCTGATGAAGGAGTTGGATATCTAGTTTGAATTCGGACTTTTAGATAATAAAGGGATTCTATAATATCTAAAGTTTATAATATAAGCTCTGTAAAGTCAGAGACTGTTTTTATATCTTTATATTTTCCATGATGCCTGTCACAGTTCATTGCAAATATAATAAGTACTTGGTAAATTCTGTTGAAATGCATTTAATTCATTTGATTAATTCAACAGTTTAACACTGTTATGGTGATACAGATGTGTATAGTAAATTAATGAAAATGCTGGGGAAGACAGGTAATTGTGTCCTTTGTTTATAGAATGGATTTGGGGTAAAATGTGGATTGGGCATAGAATATAACTGTCTTGTCTGGATCTGTCTCACCCTTGCTACCCTTGGGTTTCCTAGTCGAAGCGACCACCATCATGATAGATGCTAAATGTACCTTTGTGAGTTTTGCATCTTGAGTCCTAATCTGTACTTCACTTCTTCTGCTTTTCTTCCTTTGGACTAATCCCCAGTTAGTACAGTGTTTATGCATAGTTCAGTACTAAAGCCAACTATGTTTTTTTGCGTGGACCAGGTTAAGGAGTAATCCTTACAGTAGGAGCATTCTGCAGAATTTAGCTTTCAAAGAACCAGCAATTTAAGTACTCCCAATTTTGCTTTCTCTAGTTGCTATTGCTAGCAGGGCTTCTACTGACTCAAGGTTAAAAGTTATATTAAACTGTTTTTGCCAGCTACTGCTTTTTAAATGCCATCACCCTGGATCCTTGTATTTCTCTCCGAGAATTGTGTCACTTCTTGGCTGTTCCCTAGTCTACAGTGTTTAGACTCTTGGACAGGTTCCTCAAACTGCTTCGTACCATAAGAATTTTCAAGTTACCCATGCTCTGTCTCCTTCCATATCTCCTGACTTATCCTCCCGCTCTACATCCTCTTTCTTCCAGAAATGGTCCTCTGCAGGTATGATTCCTAGTAACTCTGGAAGAGTTAGAGTTGCAAGAAAAACTTGTGTGTATAAAATGTAGAAGTACTTTTTAGATCCCATCTTCCCATATGCCTTTTCTAAAGAAATAATAGTCTGTTTATTGTTTTCTTAAACTGTTCTTTACAAGCCTGTTTTAAATAAGCTTATCTTCCTACATGTTAATTAGGTAATTTGTTCTGATGAAAATATACAGGAAGGATATATTGTTAACTTGAAAAATAGACTATTGAACTTATACACAGAATACAGTCTTTTAGTGGTTTTCTTGTTTTTTATTTTTTTGTATATATGCTTTAGGGGTGAATGTTCCTGAAATTCCTTGTATCCCAATGCTAAGGCACCTTTATATGAAGTGGGTAAGACTCACTAAACCACAGCCATTCAAAGATTTTCTTTGCATCAGCTTACGAACTTTTGTCATGAGGAACTGTGCAGGTAAGGGTACATAGTTGTGGTGGAATTATACACATACTATTCTAAAAATGTCCTAAAGCAAACTCCATAGCTACATTTGTAAGTGAAATTATGTTATGCTATTACTGTTTATGTTTGTAACTTACCTTATGAAGGTAAATGTACTTTTTGTTTTAAAGACAGTAGACATATGATTTGTCTTTGACCCTTAGCAGAAAAAATAAGGTGTCAAAATGTCTCTACATATTTCTTATAGGCACTTTTTATAGGATTGTTTTAATAAATTTTTTTTACTTTCTTTGTCTCTGGCCTCCTGATCATTCTGCATGTAAATAGTTGTCTGACCTAATCTACCTTAAAGCATAAAACACTGCTTTTATGATACTACTTTTCTGTTCTGAAACCTTCAGTACTTCTGTTGCCCTAGTGTGTCAAGTGGGAACTGTTCTGCTTTAGAA
The DNA here is from genome assembly GCF_059928025.1 of Delphinapterus leucas. Lineage (NCBI taxonomy): Eukaryota > Metazoa > Chordata > Mammalia > Artiodactyla > Monodontidae > Delphinapterus > Delphinapterus leucas. Next base: position 125,967,604 of record NC_143131.1, read on the forward strand.
TTCATAATACCCAGGGCCCCTCTTGATATCCTTATTTCAGACTCCTTTCTAAGGTACTCCTTTTATTGTCAGGCCTGCCTACTCACTGTTCCCAAACAGCCATACCAGCTTTCGCCTGAGTGTTTTTCCATATTATTGTTTCCTTGTCCTGAGGTTTACACTTCCTTCTTCCTCTTCACTTGTATACATTTTTTAAGCTTTGTTCTTCAAACTTTCTTTTTTTTTTTTTATGTAGTATATCGGATCTTATTTTTGTACCTGATATGTTCTGCCTTTTTATCTTTTTTATAATTATTCATGTTAGTTTTATGTTTGCGTCAGTTGCGAGCTCTCTGATGGACAGGATCCTATCTTTTGTAATCTTCCATAACACCTAATATAACACTGGTCACATAGAGAGATGTTTAAGTCATTGAGCTGTTTGTTAGAGTGAAGGATCAAATTTTCAACTTGCCTTTTCCCCTTATTTATTTTGAGCTCAAAACTATTGAAACTTCAGGGAATTTACAAAAAATACTAAATCTCCAACGTTACTGAAAAATCCTTATGCTGAATAAGTATGTGGTTAACAGACTAATACTCTTTCCAATGAGAAGTATAAATCGCAGAGAGCCAGCCACTTGGCTGTCATTTTCAGACATAGAATTTATAAGTTATTCATTTCAGTTGCTGATTTGAAAAATCATCTTTACAATTTACATTGTTGCATTGAAATTGTCTTTCTCCAGGACCCACAAACTCCTTGAAATATGTCCCTTTAGTAACAGGCTTAGCCTCTGCCCGCAACTTGGAACATTTGGAAATGGTTCGAGTTCCTTTCCTTGGAGGTCTTATCCAACATGTAGTTGAAGACAGTTGGAGATCAGGTATTCATTTTCCTTTAGTTACTAAATATTTTTAAAAATCAGTTTAAAATTTATTAAGCTTTTATTTAGCTTCTCTTTTGAGTCTTTATAAAAGAAAATGCTTGTTAGTAATTGTACTTTCTGTCTGATGTATTTAGTGAAGAATAAGTAACCATGAGTGTGGCCAGTATTCATTTCCTTTTTATGCAGTGTTAAACCTTCTCAAAATAGTAGAGTGATAAGGCATGTTTTCTGGCTTGTTAATACTTATTGCTTAGTTAATAACTCATGTTATATTTGGACTCTTTCTGAGAGATGTTAACAGAGATATCCTAGTGCCTTTTGCTGGGAAGAGATGTTTTTTGACTTAGACAACTTAGTTCTACAAAAGAACTTAGGCATTAGTAATGTTAATCTAACATTTGCTTAATACTTATAGTATATAAAATGTTTTCATGTTTATCAGTTGGATATTAGGTCCATCCATCAGATGTTGGCTTTTAAAAGAAAAAAAGATTTTACTTTCTAGCTCCTATAATTATATTTTAAATGATCATATGTAGCATAACATGCTCCACGTTAATTATCTCCTCACTGCAACAAAAAGACCAAGAAGTTTAGCTATATAGATAATTAATAGTTGGGATCAGAAAATGTAACTGTGAGTATCCAAAATATAAATGAAAAATTATCTAGTACCATTGGTAACAAATAGACATTATCATTAATACTGTTAAAATATGAGTAAGTACATTTTTAGCATTTTGTCAGTTAATCAAGTCTGGTACAAGTGCACTTCATTAGATTTTTGTGTGAAGGGGATGGAGACTTCCTCAAGATCAACAGCATAATTTTTTTTTTTTTTTTTTTTTTTTTGTGGTACGCGGGCCTCTCACTGTTGTGGCCTCTCCCGTTGCAGAGCACAGGCTCCGGATGCACAGGCTCAGTGGCCATGGCCCACGGGCCCAGCCGCTCCATGGCATGTGGGATCCTCCCAGACCGGGTCACGAACCCGTGTCCCCTGCATCGGCAGGCGGACTCTCAACCACTGCGCTGCCAGGGAAGCCCAACAGCGTAATTTTTATTCCATGGCTCTAGCTAACAGGATAAAATCAGAAAGGAAAAGAATGCTTGGTGTCAGTTTATTTACCTCTTGTAAAAATAAAAAGTAAAAAATAAATTTAAAAAATGAAAGGAAAAGAAGACCACAGTGCAGTCATTCATTAGAAGACCTGGAGACAGGTACCAAAAGCTAAGAGTTTGCATGAAGGGCCTAAAAGAGCAGCAGAGACTTTTCTTCCCTAATAAGTGTTTAAGAATGACTCCACCTTATATATTACTTAAGGAGCCAGCATACCTCACACAATAGTTAATTCCAGTTGATTCATAGATCCAAATGTAAAAAATACAGTTTTTAAAAGAAAACTCAGGAGAACGTCTTCTTGACCTCTGGTAGTCAAAGATTTCTTAAATAGTATACCAAAGAACACTTACCATAAAGAAAAAAATTGGTAAACTGTGCTAACGATTTTTTTGTTCATCAAAAGGCATGAGTAAGAGAGTAAAAAGCCAAGCTATAGAGTGGGAGAAGCTATTTGCAATACAGCTGACAGACAAAGGACTTGTATCCAGAAAGAACTAAAATTAGTAAGAAAAAGTCAGAAAACACAATAGGAAAAATGGGAAAACATTTTGAATAGAAAAGATTTCACAAAAGAGGATATCTAAATGGCCAGTAAACATGAAAACAGGATAAATTTCACTAATCATTAGGGAAATGCAAATTAAAACCACAGTGTGATATACAAGCACTAAAATGATTACGCCTAAACAATTATCATCTAAAGTATGTAGAAATGCTTTACTGACAGTGCTGTGGTCAAATGGAAAACTTATTGTTTTTGTTCCTTTAACTAGGTGGTTTTAGAAATTTGCACACTATTGTTTTGGGAGCTTGCAAAAATGCACTTGAAGTAGATCTTGGTTACCTCATCATCACTGCTGCCCGTAGGTATGTTTCCTCTTCACATTGTTTCTTTTGTCTTAGAATTATGTTTTTTCCTGTTTTATAAAAATTGGTGGGAATATGTGTTTGAAGTTTGAGCATGCCTTTTTCAGATTTAAAATACAAAGGAATTGTTTAAATAGCAGTAGGTTATCACTTAGTGGGAGTCTTCTGTTACAACTGATGACCAACTGAGCTGCACTCCAGACCTAGCAAGCTTTGAATGGGCGTGGTCTCATCAGAGAAAAGCAGTCAATTATCTGGAAGTGCCTGAGACTCCAACAGAAGTCAGCATTGATGCTTTGGTGTCAGCAGCCGGCTCAGGAGCCATTGTTTTAACCTCCAGATGGTTTTCCCAGTTGTTTTAGTTAGTTGGTGATAATATTTGCTATTCAGAAATCAGTGTTATAAGTCAGCTTTTTCAGAGTCCTGGCCTTTAACATCTTTATATTTTTAACCTATTTTCACATCACTTTATGCCATGTTTATTATTTCCTACATATCAAAAGTCTACCTCTACTTTTATAATACTTAAATTGAATTAACCATTTTTCAATTTATTAAAAAAAAAACTCTAACTTTCCATCAGTAGAATATTAAGAATATAAATACAACAAAACTGTATCTAAGTTTAAGTGAGTAAATATCATTACTTACTATAGAACTATACTCTTTGTTTAAATGGGACTTAATACTAGCCTAAAAAAGATATTAAAGAAATGCAGATTCTTGCCTTGACTTAATCAGGTTTAAGAAAGTACCAGAAAGGATATAAGATTATATAACAGTGTAACTCATTATTATTTACTGTAACTTCAGTGTACACGTAAGGCGCGTCCGCACTTTATAAAATACCCTTTTAAAGGAAACATCTGATATTTTTTAGTGGAGGGGGGAAAGTTGTTTGCATTTGACACTTCAGTAAGATAAACTTCTTTCAGAGCCTTACATTAGGAAGTACCTTTGATTCTGATGGCTTTCATTTTACTTTTATATGTATCTCTTTGTTCATAGGTTACATGAAGTTCGGATCCAGCCTTCCCTAACCAAAGATGGCGTCTTTTCTGCCCTGAAGATGGCAGAGTTGGAGTTCCCCCAGTTTGAAACCCTTCATCTGGGATATGTAGATGAGTTTTTGCTGCAGAGTAAGAATTATCTCATTTAATCCCTAAAATTGTTGTCAGGAACTTACTTGACAAAGTGAACTCTGAATTGGGATGTGCCATTATTTTCTTGAATATAAAACAGCTTAAAACCTTAGGTGCTCTCACTTCTTGAAAAATTTAAACTTGAAGTGTCAGTGATTTTTTTCTTTCTATATTGCCTCTGATTTTAGCATATTATAGAAAGTGTAGTGATTGTCTACCCAAAAAAAGATCCTTATTTACATTTGATATTGTCTCCCCTTTGCTCCCCAAGTTTCTTTCCCATTCTGCTTCATTTTTTTCACAGAATGTCATCCCTGGTTCCATTTGTTGAATTTGATCTGCCACTCTTCTTGAAGCTTTTGATGGTCCTCTCTGATGAGGTCCCATTCCCTGCCCGTGCTCTTCATTTCTGTAATAAGCCCACTGGGGGTTCTGGATTTTCCAGATAGTGTGAGCCCATAATGGTCAGTATTCGTTTAATGATGATTGCTGTTGGAAGGCTTGTTCACAGCATTTTCTGGAATGTATTTACAATTGGGAACTCATTCCTTTGGGTTTGAATGCATGTCAGTTCATTATTCAAACTTTTTTCCCACATGACATTAGTCAGACATACGAAAACATTTACACCTTCAGCATGTTTTTATTTTTGCAAGAATTAGCTTCTTACCCATGTAATTTGTAACAAGTCTTCCTAAACTCTCATTGTCATACCAGATGACATTTTTTCTTTGGATCTAATTTGCATTGTAGAAGAACGTAAGAAGGCTTAATTCTTCTTAGTCTAGATCAAACAATAGGACTTGTTTGTCCCTTTTCACTTCTGATATATGTCACAATAATAGTTGGGATTTTTGTTTTGTTTTTACTTTGTTGCAGTTCTCATCAGTACAGGTGAAGCATTAAAAAAAATCAAAGCATTATTTTCTAGCCTTTTTAACACAGGAATCATTTTTAATCTATGTAGCTTTGAAAAGATCAGCTTTTTACCAACGTAGCTTTAAAATGCTAAACTAGCATAGTAATTTCAAATAAAATTAATGTATTTGGTGTCAGGTTTTTCTGGTTTTCAGTGAAGTTGTTTCTATAGTATCTATGTAGTAACTTAAGATTATTAGCTTGGTAATTGGTGTTTTTTTCTACTGTCTTGTTTTTTGTTTTTCTCGAAAGCTAAAAACTTGACAAATTCTGTATTTTCATGATTGCCACATTTAGGTCCACTGAAAGAATGTCTTTGAGAATTATCTTTAGAACCAGCTATTTCCCTGTAGTGTTTCTTTCCCCTCAACACATATTTTCAATAGAAAAACACTTTACCTTTTCTGGGGGCTGTGTTGAGTCTTTGTTGCTGCGCACGGGCTTTCTCTAGTTGCGGCGAGTGGGGGCTACTCTTCGTTGCAGTGCGTGGGCTTCTCGTTGCAGTGGCTTCTCTTGTTGCAGAGCACGGGCTCTAGGCATGCAGGCTTCAGTAGTTGCAGCTCAGTCGTTGTGGCGCACAGGCTTGGTCGCTCTGCGGCACGTGGGATCTTCCCAGACCAGGACTCGAACCCATGTCCCCTGCATTGGCAGGTGGATTCTTAACCACTCCGCCACCAGGGAAGTCCCAACACTTTACCTTTTGACTACCATTATCTCGTTTTTCAACATAACTTGTTTCATAGTCTCCTTAATATTTAATAGTCTCTTAGCTTTGATTTTTTTTATAAGCCATTCTTCATATTTGTTGCAGTTCATCCATTTCTCCTGTATACGTACTCTCCTCTATTACTCCAAAGACAGTCTGGGGTTCTCTGTATGAAAATAGGTGCCAGGTGTGTCTAACAGACTATGTAGAGAGGAATGAGAGGTCACTGCTTATACTCTTTCACTTAATCTCTTGCTTCTCAGCCACTTAGACTTTGAAGCATCTCTCCAGGAGGTTAGGGTGGCTCCTGGTAAAACTTGCAGCAATTCTTTGTTACAAAGTTTCTGGCAAAATATAAATAGAAACATCACCTTTGTCCCCATACACTTATCGTAAAAATGACAGTGCCAGATTGGGGAAATGGGTGTGCTGAAAAGTAGATGCTGTGTACTGGGAATATAAGAAAAGTGATCCAAGGATGAATACTTAGGGGTTCTTTGTTTACATAGATTCATGATTTCAGAGATTCATGTGAAGGTGATAGGGGTGCAGAACTCATTCAGATCCAGAAGCAGTATAGAGTAGTCTTTAGGGCTGGGGCTTTGGAAAGACGGAGTGAGATGGAAGTTCATTAATCATGGGACCTGGGGCAAGTTATTTCTTGGGTTCAAACCACCCAATAAAAAAGTGGGAAATGGTCTTATCTCCATTTAACAAATGAGAAAACATGGTATTTTATTATTACAATCTCTTACACTTAGAAAGCATTCAGTGAATGGTAGCTTTTACTTTTAGCTGACCTCTGGGCTGAATCAGAAAGAAACAATCTGAGTCCTAGGTGATGTCATCAGGGTTTTGAGGGAGTGTGATGATCAGGAGACCCTAAGAGCAGGAACAGGTCTCAAAGGAATGAATGTAAGACATAGATTTATCATGCTAGGCTGTAGCAATTATTCTGACAACACCTTACCTGGGATCAGTTCAAAATCTACCTGATCATAAGGGAGAAGGCAAATTTTAAGTCCAAAGGGCAAGAAAGAAGTTTTTACCAGGAGACTAAAGAAAATTGCTCAGAAAAATTATGAAGAATTGGTTAAGGTGAAATCTCTAAGAAATGCCAGTAAATACAAAAAACAGGGACTCTAGGAGAAAGACCATGAACTATATGGAAAGTGAAACTGGAAGAGTTGGGAGTAGACTGGTTGTTTTAAACATGTCCAGGCTAAAGGTATGAATCCCTGCCCTGAAGGGCAGGGCAGCTTGTCCAGAGCAAGTGTTTTCTTTGTATTTTATGTCAGTTGATTGCAAGGACCATGAGAGACATTTATTGGGTTCCTATATCATAATATTCCAGCATTATGCTGGACATTGAAAATGTAACTATAAACTAATTAGGCAGAGTCCCATTTTCCTTCAAATTGCTCATAGTCAAGTGGACTATCCTGTAGAGCAAAGGTCAGGCAGGTGGCAGGAATAATGATAGGAAGCAAGGGATAAGGTGTGATTTCCAGTAGCATAATCTAGAATGGAGGATCCTTTTACTAAACCCACTCCCTAGTCTGTGACAAGACAGTAGGCACTAAAGCCCAAGGGCAGAGAGAGTTGGGTGTATGTGTGAGTTAAAAGTCCACTTTCTGAGGTTAGGTACATATTTACTAACCTATACATGGTTCTAAAAATGAATCTGAATTTCGAAGTGTACTCTTCTCTACACATGGCCACACCCGACTCCAAAAACATTATCCTTATAGAGTGAAAGAGTTACATTTTAAAAATTTTATTTTTCTTTTTAAAAGCTTAAACTAAAACTTCACCATAAATGTAAACCAATACAATTTATCCCTCAATTTTGCTTTAAGACTTTGCCTTCTTTTTTCCTTTTCTAAACAATTGAAAATAATCTTTTCCTACTAGCTGTCCCTTAACTTTTAACATAAATTTTTATTTTGCAAAATAAAGGCTACCATTCGTACAGAATACCTAACCTAAAATTGTACCTGAACCTGAACCTGATGATGGAGAGATGACACCGGATGATCATAGAGACTGATCATACTGTATGTTAAAATAAAGAATTGGCAACACTCCATGACACTTTAAGAACCTTTTTTTGTTTTTTAAATCAATTTCTCTTTCTAGGCAGAATGGCTAATGCAGATCTGGTGAAGTATGGTTTGGCTGATGTGGTAGAAAATCCTGGTATCATCACTGATATAGGGATGAAGGCAGTCAATGAAGTTTTTTCCTGTATCAAATATCTGGCAATTTATAATTGCCCCCATCTACATAACCCATACAATTGGATCTCAGGTACTGTATGCTTAAGTGCGGCTCTGTTTTATTAATGTCAAAATAATATGTGTCTTTGTTTTCTGTGTGTGTCATGAATTAACATTCCTGATATAAAATGTAGATATTTTATATGGATCATTCATAGAAGTTCTGGGAACCTTTGATAACTGAGTTGGAAATATTTTCAGTGCCTCTTTGAACTCCTGAAATTCTCTGCCTAGAAATTAGCACTGTCCAAGTTATAATTCAGTTGTACTGATCCTTACTTATTTGTTTTTCTTTGGGCCAGGCATGTAAAGTTTAGGTTAGGAATTGTTGCCTGGGATGTTATGGTTGTTTTCTCTGTATTAACTTCAAATGGCATATCATCTGAACCAACAAAGTGGGTATGTATTTTAAAAACTTGAGTTAGGTGACATATTAAACATTAACTTGTGAAATTTTCTATTGCCTTAAAATCCTAGGCTATTTCAAATCTCCCCTCCATACAGTATCCCTTGTGTATAGAAGTGTGACTTTTGCACTTGGTATTTTTCATTATGAGGGGAGTTTATTTCCCTCCCTGAGAGAGTAATGCTATTTATTTCTTTTAAAGCCCTTCTTAAAAACCTAAATTCACAAGCCTTTAAATAAATTCAGAGCTAGAGAATTTTCGTTTTGACATCCTCTTAGCAAACCAAGCCCCCTTACTGACACCTGCAGACCAGTCTCTTCTGCCATCTGAGCCACCGCACAGGGATACTGTAGCTCCTTACAAAACCCATCTCCAGACCTGTTGTAGGGCTCCCAGGCCTCTGCTGAGATCATTTGTTAGAATGGCTATGTCTCACCCATGAGAAGAGAAGTTCTTCCCCTTGCCCAGCAGCACCAAGAAGTTATTGGGAAATAAACTTTAGGCTGTATGCGGCGTAGATCGCTTTTAAAAAATAACATTTATTGGGTTTTTGGTTTGTTTGTTTTCTTAAATACAGAAGAGTATAAAGAAGAAAATAAAAAATGGCCTATAATCCCATCACTCAGAACTCCTGTTAACACTTAAAAACTAAAAGTAATACATGCACTTGATAAACAGTATCAAACAATACAGAAAGGTACAAAATGAAAAGTCTCCTCTTCTCAAAGGTAACCACCATCAACGGTTTCTTGTATATTCTTCTGGACAGGTTATTTTGTGCATATTGCAGCCTATACATATATAGCATTTAAAAATGATTTACATATACGAAAGGACGTTACTGTGTATACATTGTCCTGTAGCTTGTGTTTTGCACTAAGAATATTTTGGAGAGCTTTCCATATTAGTAAGCATATTCAGTTCTTCTTCATTCTTTTAATAGCTGCATACTCTTTTATGAAAGGAATATGCCAACATTTCTTTTAACTAGTATCCTATCGTTAAATAGGCATGTAGGTTTTTAAGTGAATCACATTTAAGTATAGGCTGACTTAGTTTCAAGTTAATGATTTCCAAGCCATCTATTTCTCACAATGAAATTAGGTAAGGAAACATCATAGTTCAGAGTCATCAAGTGTTAGAGATCATGAAATAAAAGAAAATTTACTCAAGGAAAAAGGATTTGAAAGTCTTTGTGACCTATAGCAAAATTCATGAGTAATGGAGAACGTGTTAGTTACATTCTCTCTGGCCATATCGTTTCTTCAATAGACCACTCAAGATGGACTCGATTGGTTGATATCAACTTAGTGCGTTGCCATGCTTTGAAGCTGGACTCCTTTGGCCAGTTTATTGAATTGTTGCCCAGCCTGGAGTTTATTTCACTGGACCAGATGTTTCGTGAACCACCCAAAGTAAGTCACATTTGAGAGCATTTTTGTTTATTTTGATACTGAAGGAAGAAAATAAAACAACCTAAGTAATTTTTTTTCCTAATAATATACCTTTACAATGTTATAATTTGACTTTTTACTGCCAGCCTCAGTGAAGGAAGGCGTAAAGGTTATAATAATGTATAGCCACTTGTTCTGGTAAATGACTATTAAGGGATTTCCAGAGAAAGGAAAGGAAAAAGTAAGTGCAAAGCTGTCTCCATCAGGTTTATAAAGTGAAGGTAAGAGCAAAGGTGGAAATTTAAGCTAAAGCAAAAGTTATTACTCAAGAGTAATTAGTTGGAAGATTAAATCTCTAATTAGCAACCCAAAATATAAGTAAGGATTAGGAATTTTGTTTTGGGAATGTTTTACTTTGCTGCTACCTTTTCTGTTCAGTTGCATATCTGGGGAAATTTGAGGTTGCCCAGTTGTACAAAATGTTATTTTAAAACTGCTTAACACATAAAGCTTTATACTCGCATCGTAATAAAAACTTAATGTTTCAACAAATTATGTTCTCTCTTGTCAGTTCTTAACGGTTATATTCCCACTGTTGAAGCAGTGTGATATAGTGGGGAAAGCTCAGGGTTTGAGGACAGATTACTGGGTTTCAAGTCCCAGGTGTACCACTTACTGGTCGTGCACTGTTGGGCACATCCCTTCCCATTGTGCATGTCATCATCTGTAAATCAAGAGTGATAACGCTTTTTCTTGCTTGAAGCGTTCTGGGCCTCAAATGAGGTCCTTTATGAATATGTGAAAGTATTTCATAAAGTGCCATATAAATATTCTATGTAAAGATGAAATGAAGGAATATTAAAAACGCAGGGTTCTACACTAACCCAAATTAATAAGCACGTGGTTTCTTCTTGCTTTAGGGCTGTGCTCGGGTTGGTCTGAGTGCAGGCACAGGAATTGGGGTTTCCTCGGCCCTTGTTAGCAATCAGAACTCCAACAATGACAATGATAATAATGCCCAGAATAATGCCAACGTCCACGACAACAATCACCATCACCCAGATGACTCAGACGAGGAGAATGACTTCCGGCAAGACCTGCAGCCAGGAGAGCAGCAGTTTGCAGCCGACGGTAACCCAGATCTTTTGTGAGCTCCAGATAGAAATGATTTTTACTTTGGGTCGTATTTCTCTTACTCTCTTCTCTTTCCTTCACCGCCTATTTCAGTTTGTCACTTTACACGTTGGGGGACCTTGCTAACAAAACAAATGAGGGGGGCTTCCCTGGTGGCACAGTGGTTGAGAGTCCGCCTGCTGATGCAGGGGACACGGGTTCGTGCCCCGGTCTGGGAGGATCCCACATGCCGTGGAGCGGCTGGGCCCGTGAGCCATGGCCGCTGAGCCTGCGCGTCTGGAGCCTGTGCTCCGCAACGCGAGAGGCCACAACAGTGAGAGGCCTGCGTACCGCAAAACAAACAAACAAACAAAAAACAAATGAGGGGGTGGATGGAGTTTGCCTATCTGCTTGCTTATTTTAAAGTTATCTTTATGATGCCTCTTGTCCATAGAATCTATTGGGGTATTTACAGAAAGGGAAGGACTTAGATGCCATGAGAATTAAGGTACAGTGAGCCTTAGAGGCCTGGCTTAATGGAGATTTAACTGTCAGGATATGGGTGAAGGAGCATCTTTCAATATCTTGCTGACCAGTAGATAGCTACATTGGACTTGAACGTGGAGATCATTTTTGGGTGTTCCAAGAACTGGAAAAATGAATAGTAGTCATGTGCTAGACATTGTGTTGGAAACCTTTCATATACCTTTCATCATTAAGTCTTCAAAACCACCCAGAAAATTAAGTACACGAGCTAATAAGGACCTATGGGATTTCACTTATGTAACTATCCACTCCAGTTCTTTGATACTGATTGAACTCCTGCTGTGTGCCAGCCCATGTGTTATTAGGCTTCATCTGCCCCTGTGTTGATGAGTGAGAATGGAGTGAAATTGTTTCCTTAACAAATTTTCCAGGTTCCCAGTTGACCCTTAAGAACTGAAAAAGGAATCTCTTCTAGCCACTATTTGGTTGTTGCCCTTTCACTCATTCTTTTAGGCAGAGTAATTAATGAGAAATGGGGTGCCCTGGTGTTATTAACTCCTTTCATAATGAAAGTATTCTGTGTATAGAGCGTAATTTCCTTTAGGATCACTCTGAGTATGCATGTCCTGACCTAAGAATCATCTGTAGGCATTGTCTTCACTTCCTTACCTCACAGGTTCTCTATAGAACTGTCCATTTTGGCTCTTGCCAAAGTCACCAGTGACTCTCTTATAAAGGCTAGTGGTCATTTCTCCACTTGCATCTTCTTTGACATCTCATCTCAGCTGCATTTGTCACTGTTGTCCACTTCTGTCTTCCTGAGATATTTGCTCCTCTTGGCCTTCCTGAAACCATTTTCCTGGTTTTCCTGCTATCTCATTGGACATGCCTCCTCAGTTTCCTTTGCTTGCACCACCTCCTCTATTCCGCTCTTGTCCTTGTTCTCCCTTTTTCTCTACACATTTTCTCTAGATGACCTCATTCAGTCTCATGGCTTCAGTACCAACTATATGCTAATGAATTCTAAACCTGTATTTTCGGCTTTGATATTTCTATTTTTTAAAGTAATTGCAGTTATATCCAATTTCATACTTTTAATTTCCACATGAGTACTCTTAGGCATTTCAAACTTATGGCTAAATCTCTCCTCCTAAAATACAAAAACAAAAGTGCAGAGCCAGCAGGTGCTAGGGGTGAAGGAGGGGGGAGTGAGGTCAGGTATTGTTTCTTTGCCTTGTCCTTGAGTGCCATCATAAGGATCTGGACTTCAGAGAATACCAACCGTTCATAGAAAACTGTTACAGCAGGGGCAGTGCAGAACTCCTCAAATCCTACAAACCCAGTTGTGGTTGACGTTGATGTACTGGACAGATTATAGACTCCACTAGAAAGTTACATGGCCATTGGCTTCTCAGTATAGAATGGAGGATGCCTTCCACTGTGAAGTCACATATTGATGCAGCAGGAGCTAAAACTTATGCGAGAACACGGTATTTGATTTAAGAGAGAACAATGGAAACTTAAATCTACTAACATTTGAAACTAAGGTTCAGTAGATGAGAGACATGACTACAAACCAAAAACTTGAGGTACAGTATTTGTCAAATATGATATTTTCAAATGCTGAGAAGCAAAGGAATTAGTGACATAAATGCCAAGATTGAGGAATTCAACAGCTTCAACAAGAGGAAGCCTAAGAATACCAAAGATGGTGGCAGAATTTTAGAGAAATGAAGATTGGCATAAAACGTTAGGTTCCATGGGTCTTCCCAACTTGGCAATATGTTTATGTGCATTTATTATTACATACATGTCAGGTTGATCCTTTTAAATAAAAAATAATGACCAGGGGAATTTCCTGGCAGTCCAGTGGTTAGGACTTGGTGCATTCATTGCTGTGGCCTGGGTTGACCACGGGACCCACAAGCCACATGGCATGGCCCAAGAAAAAAAAAAAAAGGGACCTGGAGAAAGGCCATGTGACTGTTGATCAAAACCAGGAGTGGTGGAAAGAATTCAAATAAAAGAAAGAGAAACAACTAACAGAAAAAACAAAGAGTGGTACAGGGATTAAAAATAAAAGGGATCATTGGAAAATAATGTTAGTTGAAATGACTAACATTGATGCTTCCACTCTTTAAGTACAAGCATAACAATATTTTAAATATTACTTTAGTTTAGTTTAGAAATGGGTATTCACATGTTGAGTTTCCTTAATGTAGAATTTTAAAACTTTCCATGCACGAGCCTTTGGACCAACGCTGGAATGAAGCGGATTCACTCACTCTTTTACTCTGTTGTATTTAACTTAATCAGCTTGCATGAAGTAATTGCCTATCAAAGAAGGGCACTGTATAATTTTAAAAGCAATTTAATTTGTATAAGTTGTGTCTTTGCCTTATAAACCACTGAAATAAAATATGGTGTTTTATAGTGAACATTATCATTAAGGTAATAGATGACTCCAACAAAAATATGCTTTTGTTGTTTTACAGAGTACTGTATTAATTTACCAAAATTCGGTAATTTGGTTAAGGATATTACCTTTCTTAGATTTGCACTTCCAAAAGTGTTAAGATTTAGAATGCTTTATTGTGAGTTAGTTATATTAACTGAAAATACAAGTTCATTACCTTCATTTTGCAGCACTGTAAAACAGGAAGAGATGTTCATATATTCTAACAATTCACATTGCCTAACATAACATTACCATGTGTCAAAATCATGATTCTGTAATTGCTAAAGCATTTTGCCACATTATTTTAATATAATTACTTTTGAAGTAATTATAACAACAAAGCATAGTTTTACCTATACATCATTTAACTAATTTTCTATCTGGATTTAAAACAAATCCCACATACTGCTTTTAATAGTGGGGTGCCACTCCATTCCCTCACCACTACCTCCACAAAGTAACCACTAAGTGAAATTGCTCTGCAGCACTTAATTTTGGGCAATGGTTCTCAAATTTGAGTGCATCAGAATCACCTGGAGGACTTGTTCGAACAGGTTGCTGGCTTTCACCTCCGAGGCTCTGAGTAGGTATGTGTGGGACCAGGTAATTTGCATTTGTAACAGGTTCCAAGGTGATGCTGATGCTGCTGTTTGGGAATCATATATTGAAAACCACTGACTTTTGGAAAATCCTTGTTTTTGAAGTCTGAGGACCAGCTACAATGTGAAAAATAATCCCGGTAGATTCATTTTGTTTTCTATTTGGGGGCAAATACTTGTCAACCGCTAAATAGTTATTCCTGATACCAGAAATTGTTGCATGCAAATTATTTTGTTAAATGTCAGTGACTTTTTTATTTTATAATGGTTAATGAAGGCTATAAATTTAGAATCAGGTTTTATATAAAAGAGACCAGTTAATATATTTGTTAAAATAGCTCAGATCCATTAAGGTTTATGATTATATTTGGTAACAGGATTTTTTTACAACTGAAATAACATTTCTCCTGAACAGAATATTTAGTAAACATTGATACTTGATTAAAAGATAGCTTACATCGTTTCTGTAATTTAAAATGGTTCTGAAAAAGATGTACTGCCCAATGATAAAATATTTTGAAACAAAGTAAAAAAAATCAAAACCAAGAATCACTTGCATTTTCCCTAGCCCAAGGGTAGCATCATCTCATTTAATTACCAGAGACATCTATTGAGACATCATCCTTTCTTTGCACCTACCTGCACTCCCCAACATCGAGTCCTTTAGCAAGTCTTGTTGACTGTCTCTAAAACATCTCCCCAGTCCATCTACGTTCTCCTTCCTCATTGTACCAGACCTTTTTTTTTTTTGCGCTACACGGGCCTCTCACTGTTGTGGCCTCTCCCGTTGCAGAGCACAGGCTCTGGACGCGCAGGCCGAGCGGCCATGGCTCACGGGCCCAGCCTCTCCACGGCATGTGGGATCCTCCCGGACCGGGGCACGAACCCGTGTCCCCTGCATCGGCAGGCCGACTCTCAACCACTGCGCCACCAGGGAAGCCCTGTACCAGACCTTTTTTACCTAAATGTTTTAACAGCTTTCAAAGTAAAATTAGTTCGTAGAACAGCCAGGGCAGTTTTTAAAAAACATGTACCAGACAGTGTTACTCCCTTTCTTAAAACTTTCCAGTAGCTACGCATTGCCTTAGAAAAAAATCCAGTTTCTTGATTTGGGCCATAAAGTGCTACATGATCTGGCTTGTCCTCACCTTGTGCTACTTCCCACCTCACACACCATGCATGAATGTGCCAAGCTGTCGCCAACTGCTGCCTCTTCCTAGAATGTCCCTCCCTCCATCTTTGCATGGCTGCCTTCTTCTTGATATTCAGGTCTTAGCTTAAATGTTAACCTCAGAGCTGTCTTTCCTTACCACCTTAATCTTTTTTTTTTTCAGTTGAGGTATAATTGACAGTGTTTGTATATATTGCAAAATGATCACAGTAAGGATGTCTAGTAAACATCCATCACCATACATAGTTACAAAGTTTTTTTCTTGTGATTAGAAATTTTAAGATCTGCTCTTAGCAACTTTCAAATATGCAATACGTATTAATAACTATAGTCACCATGCTGTACATTATATTCCCATGACTTATATTTATTTTGTAACTATAAATTTGTACCTTTTGATCACCTTACCACTTTGTCTCCAATTCATTCTGTTATATCATCTTCTTTTAATTTTGTTACATAAGATATTATTTTCTGATATTTTCATTATTGTTGATTAAAAATTATTTTTCCTTCCTCAACTGGAATAAGCTCCATGAAAATAGAGATATTGAATATTACCACTGTTTCTTAGCACCTAGAAACAGTAACACATTGTAGTAGGCGCTAAATAAATATTCAAATGAATGGATACAATTAAAGAAGTTAGTTTAAAATAACCTTGAGATATTATATTAAATATTTCCACAGTTTATTGTGGCAACCTAAAATGCAGTTGCTCAACAGCTTTGGAAAACCTTATCACGTAGATATAAGAATGTACTTCTGTTCCAGTGGTTCCCTCTGCCTATAAGAAGCAATTCTAAGCTTTTCACAATCTGGGACCCAGACTACCTTTTTAGCTTTCTTTTCTCTTTCATACCATCATCTCAACACAAACTCTTGTTCTTTTTATCACTGGGCTACTTACTCTTCTGTAAAATGTAACGTGCTTCCTAGTATATATGAAATGTCATCCCAACTCAGTGAAACCTTCCCTGTCGAACAGGAGAATTAACTGCTGCTTTTTGGTCCATGTCCCCCTTACTTGGACTGTTCTAGCACTTAATGAGTATATTCTGACCTTATTCTGTGTGTCTAACATTTCTGCTCAAAGGTGTGCATTCTCTGAGAGCAGGGACTATAAATTTCCCATCTATTCATCATCCCTGTATTGTAGCAGGCTCTGGAAACAGACCTCATTCCAAATCCTAGCAAATTACTAACCTTTCTAAGCCTCAGTTTCCTCAACTGCAAAAATGAGGCTAGTAGTAATACCCTCGTAAGATTGCTATAAGAAATAAATATGGTAATGTATATAAGAGCATTTAGCATAGAGCCAGACATAGAGTATGTACACATTAATTACTAGCCGCTGTTCATAATCACTGTTGAATGAAAGAAGCAAATTGATTGGCTTTTATCATGTAATGTTTCCGAACAAGGTGAGTTCTCTTTTTGGCCCTAAATAAAGTGTAGTTATTGAGGGCTAGGGCTGGGCAAAAATTTGGGATGGGAGGCTAAACATGAGGGGGAATGTACTGTTGTGTATATTTAAGACCAAAGCAAACCCCACTGTCCCCCTGAAATCTCAGACTTCTCTGCTGTATATTCCAGTGGCATTTATCTGAGTGGTATCTTTCTGGCTTACTCATATTTTTATCTTGTTTCTTTGTTGACTGTATGAATTTGTCCTGTCTACTTACAAATTCTGTGGATTCTTTAGTTCTTTCTCGAACAGGATCTTGTTTTCTTCTGTGTTGGTTTATTCATTTCATTCAGATGGTTGGTTGATTTCACAGCAGTAGTGTTGAGCACCCGAAGGCGTTGAGTGGCGCACAGGGTAAACACAGTCTGCCGCCCTCTGGGTCCTGGCCGAGCTACAAATGTAAAGGACAGTATTGGTATTGTCCTGACTGAAACTGGGACCAGGAACCCAAGCTTAGGTGTACGTAGTAAGAGGGTACTGGGTTGAATACTGACTTGAGGGATTTGGATTTAATCTTGTACAAAGCTGGCAAAGCCAGGAATTATTTTATTTAGGATCCTCGTAGAAAAGTGACCGTTGTATCTTAAGAAGATGTAGTAAAGTGATTGAAGCTTATCAGTCTGATACTGTTCACTGTGCTTATCATCTGGAAAAAATATAAACGTTCCCATTCACTGATAGGCACTAATAACTCTAGTGAAGACTTAGATGCAAATAAAACATTTGGGTGATATTAAAATGTTAAATATATACTTACTGTGTTTAATAATCCTTGCCACACATTAGCCAAAAATGATGCAATCTCTAGAGAGCAGGAAAAGAAATACACAATTTGAGCTTGCCTGCTCAATGAATGCATCCTGATTCAACTGGCGGATACTATAAGACTAATTGCTTACAAGATGATCGTAAGGTCTTCCAGTAGCTGGCTCTCACTGCCATTAGGCAAATAGCTTAGAGGGAGACAAACAGTTGCCTCATAAGCCATCCCTGGTAACATCTTCAGGAATGAACAGGTGCTTTCTTCTTTCAGCGGTGCCTTTCTCCCTGCTTTCATCTTAAAATGATGGACTTTCTCTACCAAGTGATCCTTTCCCATCTGTGATCTCCCCTCCTATAGAATTGGACACTCCTTATTGATGTCGATATAATGAAGCACAATTACATGATGTTCTTTCTGAATGGGCCTAATGATCATGAGGCTGTTCATTTCTCAAGGGTGCCACAGTTTTGCCTGCCATTGTGGTTGTTTTAGACATCTCCTGGTTTTATTTTGACTGTGATGATTTTTGTTTAAGCACTGAACGAGATGGAAGACATGGTTCCAGAAGATGGAGAGGTGACGGCTGAGGGTGAGCGTGAGGCTCCAGCTCACAGTCAGGCAGTTATTCCCGTGGACGTCGATGAGGAACAAGCAGGTAAGTGTGTGACTTCCCACGTTCATGGTTCTGAAAACTAGGCCCGACTCTAATGAAGAAAGTAAAACACTGAGAACGATTATTTTTTTCAGCACTTCAGCTAATGATGTTACATGCTGCTTATTTTTGACGAGGCCTGTATTACATTTTGATGTTCTTGCTGCGCATGTGTATACATGTCTTATTAAAGTTTGGTTTTGATTTTTTGTAACTGCGGCAGCAACTCCTCTTTCTATATTGGTGTACACACGTGCATATTTGTGCGTGTGTGTGCGTGTGTGTATTTGTGTGTGTGTGTGGAGAAAGCAAGCACTCAAATTATAGCTAGGAAAATAAACACCCTGATTAAATATTCTGCTTGTCCTCTCCCTTCATTTTGGTGGGAAGAAGGAGCAGTGGAGAGGTTGATTTAATAAACAGACCAAGATCTAGTCTCAGTTTGGCACTGGGTCACTTATGGCAGGCTAAGAGTCATAGAGTACATAAAGATTACCTAATATAACCTTTCATCTTTGCAGATGGGGAAACTAACATTCTTTCAAAAGTTTGAATGATTTACTCAAGACCACTCAGCTACTGATCAAAGGACAGAATTGAGATGAGAACTCAAGTTTTCTCACTCCTGGTCTGTTCAGATGCTACCTTGTCTTTGAATTGAACATATTCTTTAACTACTCTTGTTTTAAGTGTCTTACAGATGCAGTCACTTATTCAACAAATATTTATTGAGTGCCTGCTCTGTGCTAGGCATTGTACAGTGTGACAGGGAAAAGACAGGGAAGGTTCCTTGGAGCTTACATTTTATTGATGGAGCAGATATCAGTCAAAAGTGGGTTGTAAGAGCTGAAGGTTTACAATGTGTAATGCCAAGAAGATAAAACATTTTTGACATAAATATAATCAAATAAGCAAACTGTAACATGCATCTAGCCTTTCAAGAACATGTCTGTGACATCCAATGCATTAGACCTATACTTAATTAAAGAATGCAGAGTTCTCACCAGTCCCATAGGTGTCAGAGGCTCATCTTCATTTGCTTTGCTTTCATTCATACATTTGCAAAATTAGGAAAATATCTAGCCTATTTTTTAAATGATTATTATGACTCTATTTTTATTTTTTATTTTTTATTATGACTCTTATTTTGATTATTTTTAGGATGATTATGTGACTGTTTCAAACAGTGAAGATCCTGAAGAGAGATGCCATATGCTCTTCTACTTTAATTTTCCTTTAGAGATATATAATGTTGGGTGGTATATTAATCATACTTAATGTTTACTTTAGAATTAAAGTGTTTTCACAGTGTCTTATCCAAGTATATGCTCATTAAAATGAGTGATCAGGGAGGCTTCATCGAGCCAAAGCATCTCTGTGAGCCCAGATCCCTGGAAACAGTACTTTGAGTGAGACCCTTTGTTGGGCAAAAAGTGACTGTTACGCCTTTGCTCTTTCTTTTAGGACCCAGCGGTCTTCAGCGTGTAGTAAAACCAACCCCAATTACTGTCCATGACTCAGAGAGTGACGATGAGGAAGACAGTCTAGAACTCCAAGAAGTCTGGATTCCTAAGAATGGTGCCCGGCGTTTCTCTGAGCGTGAAGAAAAAACCGGAGAGTCTGTACAGTCCAGGGAATTATCAGGTGAGAGACTGTGTCTTACTCTGACCTGTTAGTGAGAGTCACCATGAGAACAGACACACTGGCCTTTATATAATGGTGTCCCTGCCACAGCTTGTGGTGCAGTTAACATATCCTTACAAAATGTGACAGGAGGCAAGAAAGGCAGCAGCCCAAGCAAGAGAGGAAAATCTGGGTGGTGCTATCAAGGGCAGGTGCAGCACAATAAGAATATTGTGGAATTGGGGCTCAGGGAAGAGAAGATGTGAGGATTGTCAGTCCCACAGTGGAGGCTTTAGGAAGTTGTGGCATCAGAGTATCAGGGATTAGCAAGGGGCCTCTGCGTCACATAAAAGATGACAACTGAGTCATCCAGAGCAGTGAAAAACAACCATTCCCCAGTTGGTAATCTGTCCAGTTGTGTTTAGCGAATGTTGGTGGCTAGTTTGGTGCTTGAGGAAGTCCTAAAGTATGTTCTTACAATCCCTTGTCTCCCTTTAAATCCAGTCAACAACCTTCTGCCATTTGCCTCACCAAGAAACTGTAATTCTCTTAACTTTTAGGTTTATACTTCTTTCCTTGTCTTCCCTTCTGTTTCCCAGAACCATATGCTTACCACTTTCTGCAAAGGATGAGGTTTTTTAAAATTGTCTACTTAATTTTTCCTTGGGTACCCTACTCATTAATGTATCTGAATGTTTAGTATACATTTGTATACACGTAACACTGAACCTGAAATATATACACACTTCAGTGTATGGTAAGCTCAGTTCTTTAGACTTGGAATAACTTACTAACCACTGACTGATTACTCAATTCTCATTTTATTCCTTTTAAGAAATTCAGATATCTTTACACTGTGATTGAAAGAGCTTTAATGGACACTGAAATTTAGGAAAAGTAATGTGACCAGCTGACTAACCTGATGTTTCCTAGAAAGTTTAGTTTCTGAATTTAGAAACCAGATCTTCTGTCAGCCAGACAAAACATTATTTAAGTATTCCTTTGTATATTCATTGAGGCTTACTGTGCCCCAGGTACTGTGTTAGGTGCTGTGAGGGGTGAGATGAATAAGTCTTGATCTCTCTCTCTCTTTCTCTCTCTCTCTCTGTGTCCCTCTCTCTCACTGTCTCTCTGTCTCTCTCTCTCTGTAGTCTGGCTGAAGAGTCAGGTCAGAAACATAGATAACAATATTACAGGGCATATACTGCACTTGCTTTGGGGTGGGGTGCAAAAGAGATTGGACAGAGGTCCAAAGCAGAAGGATTGATGAGAGTAAAGGCTCCAAGGTAATAAGGCAGGGGTATATTCAAAGAAAAGTTTGGACTGGGGTGTAGAACGTTTATAGGGAAGACAAGAATGGAAAGTTAGTTTTCAGTTAGGTCACAGTAAGCCTTGAAGGCTGAGCTAAGGAGTATTAACCAGGTAGGCACTAGGAAGCCATAGAGAACTTGTGAGCAGCTGAGTGATGTGGTCACCATTTATACTTTAGGAAAATTAGTTTACATTGTTTCCTGTTCCAGATTTACTCTTGCCTTTTGTCCAGAATTTGTACTGAAATCTTTTCTTTTCCTCGGGCCATTCTTCTTTTTCTGTAAGCAGTAAGTGGAAAAGGCAAGACTCCACTTCGAAAGAGGTACAACTCCCATCAGATGGGCCAGTCGAAGCAGTTTCCCCTCGAGGAAAGCAGCTGTGAGAAAGGCTGTCAGGTCACCAGTGAGCAGATCAAAGCCGATATGAAAGCAGCTAGGGATATTCCTGAAAAGAAAAAAAACAAGGATGTTTATCCCAGCTGCAGCAGCACCACCGCCAGCACAGTGGGGAACTCCAGCTCGCACAGCACTGCTTCTCAAAGCCCCGACTTTGTAAGGACGGTGAACAGCAGCGGCTCTTCCGAGCCTAGCCCTACAGAAGTGGATGTGTCCAGGCAGTGTGTCTGCTCCCCCGGTGGGTCAGAGGACTCTGAGGCCATGGAGGAGGGAGATGCAGAGAGTTCTGTCTGCCCCAGATGCTGCTGTCACAGGCCCCAGGAATCCCAAAGGAGAACTAGCAGGTGTTCTGATGAGGAACGTCCTTCAACCAGCCGAGCCTGTGTTGTGAATGGCCCGGATGGTACGAGATCCGCCTTTTCCTTTAGGACTCTGCCACCAGGGGGGTCTTCAGGCCCAGCACATGATGAGAGGACTAATGGGAGTGGCTCTGGGGCTACAGGTGAGGACAGGAGGGGGAGCTCCCAGCCTGAGAGCTGTGACGTGCAGTCTAATGAAGACTACCCTCGGAGGCCCCTAACAAGGGCCAGGAGCAGACTCTCCCATGTACCGCTGGTATCTGAGTCAGGTATGACAACGCTGCCAGGATTAGCTACTGCAGGTTAGGACTTGAGAAGGGCATTTGCTCCTTCCATAAGTTTTCTTACATAAAGCCAGTTGGGCAAATTGATTTCTACATTGGGGTTTTGCGCTCATACAGATTTTGAGCTCACTTTCAGTGACGGGGTGGGGGTGGGGAGCGGGGGTGGCATGTAAAACAGCTTGTAAAATACCAGCCAGGAGAGGCACAGAGAGTTAAGCTTCTGAGAAGAGTGCGACTGTGTGTGTGTACTGACCTTATATACAGTGCCAGTCCCACGTCTCACTCCCAGTATGTAAACTCTGCTCCCGTCCGACACTGCAGAGGCTTAACTCCTAGTGCAGTTTTAAAACCTTAGCTGAAAGGTAAGGACTGGAAGTCGCTTGGACCAGGGGGAGCCCGGCGTGCGGGTGCCCCCCCTCCACCTGCCTCTGTAGCGTTGAGTAATTTTTCCCAAAGGCTAGTTTTGCTGCCAGTTAGGCTTGCCAGGAGAAAAGCAGGTAAGTAAGTAGTTTAGCTGAGAATCATTTTGGTGAAGATATCCTCAAGACACATATATATATATAATTTCATTAATAACATTTAGGTGTATGCTGAGGCATGGGGTTCGGCGGGGGTTATAAGCACATTCCTTAATTATAATCCTATTTATATTTCTGATCTTAGTTTTAAATAATCTCACCTGCCTTTATTAAGTCATGAATACCTGTCAATGAATAATAATACATTTTATTTTCTCTAAACCTTACTCAATTTAAAAATCTTAAAATCAGCACCCAGTACATAGAGTTCCTTTTTATCTGCTTTTGCAATAAACAGAGCTGATTGAATCATGTGGAGCTAAACTAACAGAAACAAGCTTTCATAAGATAAATAGGAGATATTAATTAATTATGTGCTAATTATCATAGTAGCCTAAGCTCATATTAAAGTATATGAGTTTTATTTGCAGATTTTATTATGCTTTGCAAACATCAGTTCTGCCATGATGAAAATACTTTTCCCAGCTTGAATTTTAAATGGTTTATCTCTTTCTTTGTACGTAACATAGGATTTACCATTTTAACCGTTTTGAAGTATATAGT
This sequence comes from Delphinapterus leucas, assembly GCF_059928025.1. NCBI lineage: Eukaryota > Metazoa > Chordata > Mammalia > Artiodactyla > Monodontidae > Delphinapterus > Delphinapterus leucas. The sequence continues at coordinate 125,991,070 of NC_143131.1, forward strand.
TCATTGGCATTAGGTACATTCGCATTGTTGTGGGACCATCACCACTATCTGTCTCAACTTTTTCATCTTCCCACACTTAAAGTCTGTATCCATTAAACAGAAACACCTCATTATGACACCCTTTGTTGCGTGGTTTTTCATATTTGTTAAGTCAGATCTACATGTTTACTTTTGTGATTTCATTATTTTTATGCTGTGGAAAGCCTTCCCTACACCTGGCTCAGATAATTGTTCACATCTTCTCATTCTTTTATTCATTTATTTATCTTAGTTTAGTTCTTTATCTTAATCTGTGGGAACTAATTTTATTTTTTATTACAAATTGTCACCAAGTTGTCTCAATACTATTTATTGACATCCATCCGTATGTCATTTTGAAATGCTCTTTTATCATGTACTTTGACCATACTGTGGTTTATCTCTGGGCATGCTGTCCTGTTCCAGTGTTCTGTCTTCTTTCATTACTCTTTCGCAAAATTTTCTTGGTTAGACGTGCATTTATCATTTATTTTTATAGTTTTATTTTATAATAATTTTGTCAAGTTTCAGAAACAAATCTTGTGTTTTGTTTGCAATTCCTTTACATTGACTGACTGAAAAGATAAGTGTCATTTTTACAGCATTGAGTCTTCCTATTTAGGGACTATTTTGTCTTATGTGTCTTGGTAAAGTTTTATAGTTGTTACTGTTTTGGGGGGTTTTGTTTTGTTTGTTTTTAACGTGGGTCCTTCACATTAACCATATTGGGGGGAGGGGGGTTAATGTCTTCTTTGCCTTATGTTCTGCTGTTCGCTTTGTCATTTTCTTCTGACTTGTTTCATGACCAGAACCTTTTCTTAGGTTAAATAATTTTCTAGAATTTTTTTAAAAAATTCATTTATGTAGTGCTTTTTAGTTTTTAAGGTTAATTATATCTGTTGTCTTAATGATTTTTTTTCCCAGTTTGAGAAGACTTCTAATGTATGTAGCTAATGTGTATATGGTAGGTAAATTACTTGCCAATATTTTTAAACACAATACAAATGTCCATTTACTTTCAATAACAGTTTTTCTGGAGAAGTGTCAAACTGCTGATTTTTAAATTATCCAGGTCTCTTTTGGAAAGAAGAACAAGTTATTTGGGTGGCTTTCAACTTGTTATTTTTAATCTAGCATGTTTTTGATATCTGTTGGCCATTGTGCTTTAAAAGTTTTAAGGAGGTAAATCCAAACTAATAAAGGAACGAACTTGACTGTTATGGATTTTTTTTTAATCCCTTCAAAGAAAATATTTGAGTTTTTAATTTGGTTTTTGATATACGGCCTTACATAGTGTTAAAACCGTGTTAGAAGTAGTTATTTGTCTTGTGATTTTCTGTTTTGGGAATAAATGCCTCTAAGTTGTTCTTTTTACCCTCATTGTATAATACTTTATAAAATAAATGTCACAAAAATAACTAATTGGATTGTCAAAGAATAGCACTTAAGATGAATATGATATGGTTCTCATGAATACTGACCTCTTTCCTTGACACCCCATGACTGGATTGGTCTGCTTTTCTGTGTTTCTGTAGCATCTTTGCTAATGTCAACTACACCGTGTGTTGTAATTCCTTGTTTTAATGTCTATTTTTCCAGTAGACTATGAGCTCCATGAGGTCAGGGACAGTGTCTGCTTGTTCACCGTTATATTCCCAGCTTCTAGCACAATGTCTTACATGGTATGGGGCTCAGTGAATAATTGTGAACTTAATAAGTGGTAGGAGCCATCATATGAGGTATGTTGATGCTGGTGGATGTATGAAATCATTAAGGATTGTCCCTAAACAAAGATTTACTGTCCCTAATAAACAGAGGGAGACATAAGGAAATAACAAACACAATGAACTCTGTTTTCTTTTTACATTGGGAAGCATTTGTTTTTCAAGATTATCTACATATAAAGTGTGACTTAGTCTTATAAACTTTTCTTAGGAAACAAACTGCCAGTTTGGGTATCAGGAGAGCAGGAAATTTAGCTTTGAACCCCACATTCTGATCAGTTAAGGAGTAGGGGAAGGAAGCAACCCATGAAGGTGAGAGGCTGAAAACTGGAGCATAGAAGGAGAACGCTAATAGAGGATTCTTATTTGAACACTGTGATGAAGGGATGGAAACAGACCTGTTTTTGTTTGTCTTCATTTTGTGGTACTGGGAGAGGGAATCAGGACCTATTATTGGTTGTAACAGGAGTATGAATTTTGGCTGTTGTATGAAATGGTGGCTGCTGTTAGAAGATTCCTTGTCAGTGAAAATAGATTGTTCATGAAGCTCCTTCAGGAATACTGTGGAAGGTGGCCTCCAGTGGGTCACCTAGATCAGTAGTTTTCTCTTCCAGAAACCCAGTGTTTTGCTTGGGTTCAGGGTCCTTGGAGAAAGTTTGATGGATAAAACTCTTGGGCTCCCTTTTAGGCTTCAACCAAATTAGCTGCTTTCAATTGTTTTGCATAATAAGATTTCACAAAGATTTCGAATGGTGGAGGAAAGGGTTCTGGTGTATTGAAAAAAAGAAAAAAACAAACAAACACTTGAACTAGATCTCTAGAGTCCCTGTCTAACTCCAAGCCTTTGGGAATTTGTAGTATTTGTACCTCGTTTCCCTATCTTTCTTTGTAATCTTTCATGTTTGAAGTGAGAGAGTTAACCAAGTGGTAACCCTGTAATCTAGTAGTAGTAGCAGTGTGCAGTATGGTGGGATTTAATTCATAAAGGTCAACCTTTTTTCATTCGATATATGCTCTGCTACAGAGTGACTCTCAAAATGAAGACAGTGACTTTTAGTGTCTTGTCTTGGAATATGTATGTGCTTGTTAAGTTTTTGAGATGAATTTAGAATTTGTATTTAAATAATATCAACATAATATTTGTTTTTATAATGAAACTATGACGTTTTAGAACAGTACTAGTAAATAAATTAGGGCCATACTAGGCAGAGTTTGGCAGGTAAATGATTGCAGGTTTTCTAGCATACTGATAAATACATTGGCAAACTGTTCTCCCTTCCCATGTCTCAGTTTACTTATTTGTAAAATAAAGAGAATAATCTATCTCAGAGGGCTGTTAAAAGGATTAAATTAGTTAATACAAGTAAAACCCTCAGAAAAGTGCCTGATACACAGTAAGCACTCAGTAAATATTTGCTGTTATTGTTATTACATTGACGTATCTATGATGCATTCATTCATTCAGTGAATGTTGAGTGCCAGTTCATTGAATAAATGTTCATTTTAGCTCATTGTTAGTGGCTGACATTGATACGAAGATGAAATGACAATGATGTTGTCTTCAGGGAGCTTTTAGTTTAAATGGAGAAATAAAACAGATATACAGGGAATTACAGAACCATGTATGATGTTTGGGGATACAAGTGACTTATTAGAATAGGTGGCATTTAAGCTGGACCTTTCAGGGATGGGTAGTATTTTCAAAAAGTGAAGTCAAGAAAGGTATTCTGGGCAGAAAAAGCTAAAACAATTAATGGCTTCAGAGGCATTGGCAATGGGAGATGACTAGGATATGGTATGGAATAAAATTGAGAACATTTGGGGCTAAAGCATAGCTCCAAATGTCAGGCATTGAAATGTATTCACTAAGCAGTAGTAGTCAATGCTTTAAAGTTGTTTAGCAGGAAAGTGGTGAGTTTAATCTACCAGTAGTATTTAGGATGGGTTGAGTGCCTAGAGACGAGAAGGTTGATTAGACTGTTGGAATGGGCCAGGTGTGAAGAGCGCAGTGTTATGTTTGATGTTGATATGTTTGAGACAGCGGAAGGTGATCTTGTTTTGGAAGAGGCAATTGGAAATGGCAGTCTGACTGTATTCCTTTGGGAACCAAGTAGTAGAATGGAGAGTTTCCTTGGTGGAGTTTACACATATGCAGTTGAATGTGCTCTCTTTGAAGGAAAGACAGCAAGGCTAAAATTTGGATTTTCCTCTCGCCTTTTTTAGAGGTTGCCAAAACAAAGCCACGTCATGCCATGAAGCGGAAGCGGACAGCAGATAAGTCCACCAGTACCAGTGATCCTGTGATTGAGGATGACCATGTGCAGGTGAAGGAGAAAATCCTTGCTTACCTTTCGGTCCAGCCAAGTTCCTGAATAATGTAAAGGAACTAAAGTTCCCATCTTTACATAGTTTCTTTGCCCTAAAGAGAAGAGACTGGTAGTAGTTGCTTCTCACTTGTGCCAGTGAAAACACTTAAGCTTTAAAAAAAAAAAAGGAAAGAAAGAAAGTACAGGAAGATACATCTTTTAAATTTTTCTTCTTGTAGGTCCTTGTATTAAAATCCAAAAATCTTGTTGGAGTCACTATGACCAACTGTGGAATCACAGATCTAGTGCTGAAAGACTGTCCCAAGATGATGTTTATCCATGGTATGTATTTAGGCCCATGTCATACAAGAGCATCATGACTGAGTTTAAAGCATTAAAGTCTCATAAATACTACAGGAACATTACTTTTTCAAAAGAATCATTATTAGATTTTTCTAATTCTGTCCTCATTCTGTAGTTCTCAACTAATTATTCCATCGTATTTACAAGGGACCATGTGCAGAGCCTTGGTTCATCTTTTAATATATAGCCTCTCCTCCAGTTTCCTCCAAATGATAATTACAACCTGATCTGACAGAGGTTAAGTTAACAGCATATGTGGGCTTTGGAGTCAAGTAGGCCTCACCTTGAATCCTGTCTTTGCTATTTTCTAGCTGTGTGATGTTGGACATGTTTTATGTATGTTTTGGGAGGAGGGGGGAATAGTGACTGAGCTGTAAGTGCTTAACTGCACTGGATTTGATTGATATCATCAATCATAACCTCAATTCATGGCACATTATCCTTAGTCCAAGCCCCACTTTTCTTTTCAGTCCCATTTCTCCCTCATTGCCAGTCGCATCGGCTCCCATCACCTGTAGTCAGGTATTTAATGTTATGTCCTTTCAGTCTATCTTTCATGTCTTTTTTTATAGACATATCTGTCTCTGAACAAATAATAGGGTATTATTTTGTGTGAGTTTTTAAATTTTTAGATACATAATATGTCTCATACATGATCTGTTTATTTTTCCATTATTACTCAAATTTATATTTTTGATACCTATCCATATAAAATTATGAAGAACTGACTTGTTCCTTGCCTTGTGCAGTTTATATATATTCTGCATACAGTTTTTTCAGTGTGTGAAGTATACATAATTTTACTTACCTTATAAAGCATTTGTGAAGGTTAAATGGAGTGGTTGATACATGCACACATGTGTGTATATGTGGATGTATGTACCTACACATAAACACAGTAGAGGGTCTGACCTCTAGTAAAAGCCTAGTAAATGTTCATTAGTATTATTAGTATGGCAAAAAGATATTTAGGGGCTTTCTATTTTTTGCACTTCTCCAATACTGGTAGTAAACAAAACAAGGAAATCCTTAACAAACATTTTGTCATAAACTAGGAAAATCCCAAAAAGGAGAGATAAAACAAATTTAAGCACTACCTCTCTCTTGAATTCTAGAAGACTCCAGACATGGGGACCCCAAACCCCGTGTTTACCCTTACAAGGTGGTACTTTATCTCATGTTGAAGTGTCCTCCTAAAACGGAACGGGGGTCTTTCAAAAGCTCTGAGATCATAGCCAACAGCAGAGCCCAGACTAGCGTAAGAGCTTTCAGTGTGTCAGCACTCTACTCTTTGAGGTCTGAGACTCTACCTTCGGACTCTGCTGGTTAACTTCTCATTCCTGTCTCTATTCTGAGCTCTCTGAGAATCTGACTGGTTTTTACCTCTGCACTTGACTTTGCTGATTCTCTCTATATCTTCTTTAACATTAGTGGTGGATCACATGGCCTCAGGCCCAATCTTTTCTCCTTAAACCAAACTTTTTAGCTCAGCTTATTGTGGGACAGAAGATCTTAGATAAGAAGCTCAGTCCCTGGACACCCACTGATGGATGGGTTGTCTGTTAACGGTGGATGAGATGACTAAATGAGATTAGAACTGACCTTAGCCAAGTCTGGTTTTACAGCAGGGAACCACTGAACCCTTATCGCCATCTAGTCCTCTCTTCCCTCTTTTCCCGTCCCCAACACTGCTTCCTCTTCCTCCTGCCGTGTCACAGGAGAAAATGAGTCTGAAAGGCGTAAGACTTGGTCAGTGTTCAAACATCAAAATTACAGGGCTAGATTGCTCAGTAAGATGATGACATTTGGATCAAGGATGTTACAGAACATGTCTTTTATGAAATGTTTAAAAGGTCAGGCATGTTGGCCTTATGGCTAGAATATCTTTGATCTGATTCTGTCTCTTGAGTTGGACCAGGTTGAAATCTATGGTAAAAACTGGATCAGATTGAAATGTGAGATTAAAAAAAAGGAAGGGGATAATTTTCTGAAGTTGGTATACTGTTGTAGTTAAATGTGTCTGTTATATCACAGTTACTTTTCTCTATAACCTCAATATTTTGTGTGTTAAACGGGAAGAATATTTAATCACGTTTCAGACCAGCACTTTCAACAGAACTTTTTGCAGTGATGGAAATGTTCCGTATCTGTACTGTTCGATATGGTAACCACTGGCTGTTTGTGACTGTTGAACATTTGAACTGTGACTAGTGTGTGAGGAAATAAATTGTTAGTTTTATTACACTTCAGTTAATTTAAATTTAAATAGCTACAGGTGGCTAGTGGCTGCCACATTGGACTGTACATCTTTAGACCGAAGTATCCAAATATTTCTGGGTCTTTTTTTTTTTTTTTTTTTTTAAGGTTCTGGTTTTATACTTGAGGTAAGAATTAAAATCAACACTGCTCATTTCCTATGGGTGAATGTAAGATAACGTATGTGAATTATCCCAGGAACCATTACCCCTAAAATTGTATAGTTCAGTAGTTGCCGTCATTCATTCTCTTCCATATGTATTTCCTAAACAATCCCTATATTTAGGCAACTCATTCTCCGGAACTTGAATTTCTTGCCAGTAACATCTTAGATAGGAAAAGGTATCTCCCTTCTAGCATGAGGGTGACTGCCTTCTTTTGAACAGGACAGAATCATATTTTCAAGTCATTTTGATGACTGTCAGTTGTCCTTTGCACTAGTACTTGACCTATGTTAAAGATGTTTACATCTGCGATATTTTATGCTAATAAAAGGTATGCCACTCCTCCAAAGAGGATTCCAAATAGGTTATACGTTGCTCTATTATTTTGTATAAATTATTTGTAGAGCTTACCATTGTTTTCATTTTGTAGCTACCAGGTGCAGGGTACTGAAACATTTAAAAGTAGAAAATGCACCAATTGTAAACCGATTTGACTATGCACAGTGCAAGAAACTGAATATGGATCAGGTACTAGACCAGATACTAAGGATGCCTCCTGAGAGAAACCGTATCATATACCTACGCCCCATGCAGCAGGTAATGAGCTCTGCTTCTTTTTGATGATCACATATTGCAGTGATATTTTTTAGTGTTCAGCCTTTTTGAAATTGGCTTTTATTCATTTGATGAACCCACAGTAATGATTCTTTAGATTCTACAGAGTTTTTTTAACCAGCCTAGACTACCTTGCCAACCTTCTTCATCAGTGCTTCTCTGACAGATTTTTGTGGGCTTTTAGCAAGTTATATGATGAGGGGAGTTGTTATACAGCAAGTTTTATACTTATTAGAAGTTGCCTGTGGTAAAGAGCACAGACTCTGGTTTCAGACTTCCTGGTTCCAGTTCTGGTTCACTGACCTGTAGCAGATTACTTAACTTCTATGTCTTAGTTTCTTCATCTCTAAAATTAGAAGAATAAAAACCTGCTGTTACTGTGATGGTTAAATTAATACATGTTAAGTGCTAGAATAGTTGCTGGAATGTACTAAGCAATCATATGATAGTTGCTGTTACTATTATCATCATTATTATAATAGTAAACTTTTTATAGTATCTATGAGATGATGGCTGTTAGCTGAACCTATTGTGGTAAACATTTCACAATATATGTAAATCAAACCATCATGCTGAAGATATGGCACGTATATACAATGGAATATTACTCAGCCATAAAAAGAAGCAAAATTGAGTTATTTGTAGTGAGGTGGATGGACCTAGAGTCTGTCATACAGAGTGAAGTCAGTCAAAAAGAGAAAAACAAATACCGTATACTAACACATATATATGGAATCAAAAAAAAAAAAAAGTTCTGAAAAACCTAGGGGCAGGTCAGGAATAAAGACACAGACGCAGAGAATGGACTTGAGGACACGGGGAGGGGGAAGGGTAAGCTGGGACAAAGTAAGAGAGTGGCATGGACATACATACACTACCAAATGTAAAATAGATAGCTAGTGGGAAGCAGCCGCATAGCACAGGGAGATCAGCTCGGTGCTTTGTGACCACCTAGAAGGGTGGGATAGGGTGGGTGGGAGGGAGACGCAAGAGGGAGGAGATATGGGGATATATGTATATGTATAGCTGATTTACTTTGTTACAAAGCAGAAACTAACACACCATTGTAAAGCAATTATACTCTAATAAAGATGTTAAAAAAAACCCAACAACATCACGCTGTATACCTTAAAGGTATACAGTGATGTGTTGTCAATTATTTCTCAATAAAACTAGGGGAAAAAAGAGTAACATTGTGTGTAAGACTCTGTGCTTGATGTCAAAAGAAGGTTTAAAGGAAATATGAACCTTTGCAGTCAATGTTTGAACCTGGCCTCAAAAGAATCATTTCAACACACAAATTGCTTGTTGAGTGTTTATAATTTGCTGGGGCTGAAAAATAACACAGGACATCATCCTTCTTGAGAAGTTTGCCTTTCCACGAAGGGGGTAGACATATATGTCATTAGGATGACAAAGTGGGATTTCGTAAGTAAAATAGGGATGAGTGCGTTCCATGAGAAGAAAGCAATGTGAACAAAGGTTACAAGGGGGCAAGGAAGTGTGTTCTGTCTTTAGGAATGGACACTAGTCCAGTTAGAATGGGGTATATGGTACTACACATTCACAGTTCTATAGTGCAGTCAAAATTTAAACCTGTAAAGGATATATATTCGGAAGTGGATTGCTGGGATCAGTTACCTGAATCCGGATTCTCTGGTTTAATTCACATTTATATAACAGTGAGATGTAAATTGCTGAGCTTACTAAACAGTTGAATTTGCTAAGCCTCATCCCTAGCATGGCAAGCTGCGTTCAGGGTGGAATGTGACTCTTTGATTTTCAAATCAGCCAGAGGTTTAAAAACTGAGGTCCCAAGGAAAGGTTGTTCAAGCCCTAGGAGATAGATTTCTAAGGCATTCTCTTCCTTGGTCCAAAATCCTCTCTCTCGTGTTTTCCACAGGTGGACACACTAACGTTGGAGCAGAAGCTATTTAGTGGTCCCTACCCCTATCACATCTGTATTATCCATGAATTCAGTAACCCTCCCAATGTCCGGAACAAGGTGCGCATTCGCAGCTGGATGGACACAATAGCAAACATTAACCAGTAAGTTATCTGCAGCCCCTGACGACCTTCTAACTCAGTTCCCAGAGCAAGGATGCCCACAAACAACAAATCCTAATTATTTTTTATTTTAAATGATTTCATCTGGGCTTTTCAGGCACTGAAACATGAAATGTAATGTGAAAAAAAAGGGAAATGAGGACTTAAAACTAAAATGCGTACATATATATTTGTAACTTTTTATTTTCAAACTTAGAGAAGAATCACAAGAACAGACCGTACATGTACATTTAGTTTCATTCCTTTAGCCTTACAGCATGGAAAAGAGATATTAAAGATCTTAAAACTGTGATGTTTTACATCATCAGAACATTTGACTTTTTATGCATTTGTTATTTTAATATTTTGTTTGAGACCTTCATTAGAATCTAGGCATAACACATTTTGATAGTTCCTTTCTAACCTACATCCCAACATTATTTTCAGTTTTATAATTTTTATTTAATTTTTCTTGTTGCCTCCAGAGAGCTCATTAAGTATGAATTCTTCCCGGAAGCCACACGAAGTGAAGATGACTTAAAGAAGTATCCCAAGTACCCATGGGGTAGAGAAATCTATACTTTAGAAGGTGAGCATTTATTTGTAAATGGTTGGAAAGCTAAATAACTGTTAACTAATTAGATGGAGAGACATTTCTTAGGGAAGATTGGAGTAGGAGCCTAACAATTTGTCAAAATAATGGGAATATTGAATGTCTGCAGGTAGCAGGGCCCAGATAGATAGTGCTCTCCCTGTATGAGTCTTTACCATCCCTAAAATAATCAGCAGTACTGAAACACAGGAAGTGAAAGAAAACGGAAACTTGCTATACAGTTTGAAAGCTGCAGTGACTTGAGGAAACCTGTGTCGGCCTCTTTATTTTGTGTGTATATATATGTACACATATATAGAAAGGGAAACTGAGGCTTAATGGAAGCAAAGGATGACCAAAAATCACATGACTAAATAGTAGCAGAGCTAGAATTGGAATTTATATCTGATGCTGCTTTCAAAATACTAACAGCGTTCGGCCCTATCATTACTTCCACCCCAGTAGCACTGTTGATCTGTCTTCTTTTAGGTGTTGTGGATGGAGCGCCGTATTCCATGATTTCCGACTTCCCTTGGTTGAGATCACTACGGGCAGCAGAACCCAACAGCTTTGCCAGATATGATTTTGAGGATGATGAAGAAAGTAATTATGTCCTGACTTGATTTTTATTCTCTAGTTTGAGGTTATCCTACGGTGTTAGATACTTAGTATTTTGTCTGAGTTACGAGCGGCGCAGCTTTTTATCACTTCCCATATAAATGTTTTTGCTTTTTGTTATTGTTTGGTTCACCCCTTGCTAAAAAAAAAACAGCTCTAAATGTATACAATAGATAACCAGTTGACTTACTAGGGATATATGAAGGTTGGTGGAAAGGATTCCTTCAGACAGATTGTCCTACCTAGATTTTTTTATTACCTAAGTGTTTATAATCTTGTCACTCCTTATTGAAGAATTTGGTCAACTATATTGTTTCAAAACTGTTCCCGTTATACTAATTATTCTGCTACTTATGAGCTGCTTCTTGTTGGGTAGCATGTGGGAACTTATGATTTAGGTGTGGATACTTGATGGGGGAACTTGAAGGGACTCTGGAATATAGTTCTTCTAAGTGTTAGCACCCTTGAATATCCATTTGTAGGAAGTTAAAAAATATATGTTTTAGGAGGAAATCGATTTCATAAACTACATGTATATATGTATGACTTACCTCTCTGGTACATTTTTCACCTTGGGCCTTTAATCATGTGTGCTCTTTTTGGCATCAAACATAGTATATAACCAAACTGATGGGGACCCATTCCATGAGCTATACATACATCAGTTACACTGCATGAGAGTATACAGGCATATCTCATGGACCAGCTAAATCAGAGTGGCTTTCCAAATGATTCTGATAATCTCGTTTCCCCTTTTCTTTCTAATTTCCAAGGCACCATCTATGCTCCTCGAAGGAAAGGGCAGCTGTCTGCAGACATCTGTATGGAAACAATAGGAGAGGAAATTTCAGAGATGCGTCAGATGAAGAAGGGCGTGTTTCAGCGAGTAGTGGCAATTTTTATCCACTATTGTGACGTCAATGGAGAGCCTGTTGAAGATGACTACATTTAACTGGTCCCTCCTCTTTCCAGCTATTCTGGCAGTAAGCTGCTGGGGCCATCCAGCTGCCAGAGAGCTTCACAGAGGCTTGCGGCGTGCAGTTGGGAGGCTCCGGTGCATTTTGGTATATAGGAAATGTATACGGAACATTGAAGTTGTATACAAAGATTTGTACATAGAGGAAATACACAAAGATATTTCCTAAGTACCAACTTTATATCATATGTTTATACAATTTAATTTAAAAATTCATTTTAATGAAGGCAGAGAATTGGGAAGAGTTCATTTTGTTCATTTTTCCAGGCAGTTCATAAGGTGTCACTTTCTGGCTGAGCCCCTGTTTACTATATTCTTAATCATCACTGTCACGCCCTTAAATCTGTGCCTTTTTCTTCTCGAGCAGAGCTGTTTGAGTAAACCTGTTGAAGCGTCTTTTTGTCTCTTGTGCTCTTTTTGTGTTACTATTAAAACTCCAACTAAACCCTATGGTCAGAGGTGGCTGTATGTTTGTTTCTGTACAAAATTGTGGTTCTTTTTCCTCTTGGTATTGTAGTTGCCATATTTCTTAAAATGAAGTAAAAAAAAGACTCATAGGTTTAAAAAAAAACTGAGTTTGAGGGGGAAATGGAAAAGTTTCCAAAGCATTTCTAGTTATTTATTTCCATATTGTGTATATGCTTTATCTTGAATATAAAAATAAAAATTTATTAAAAACTTTTTTCTTGCCTTGGAACTGAATCCCTCATTTTAAAGAAGAGTAGCAAATACTACACAGAAAAGGAATGTGTAGTTGTGTCTAAGTAAGATTTCAGTGTAGTCTAATCTCTGATCTCTTTTTTTAAACTTCTGTGGCTGCAAGATGTTTAACTCACAGAACTCTTTATGACAGAACACTGGGAACAGCAGAATTTCCCCAAATATCTGGTCTTCAGGAGATGGCCTTTCTCCTTTCTCAAGGAGAGAAATTCACCTGATGCATGGCAGTGATAATATGCAGTATCATAGTGTCAGGGGTTAAAGCAAAAGCAGCTTCAGAGCAACACCTGTGTCTGAGGGCTGGCTTTGTCACTTGCTAGCTGAGTGAACTCAATAAATTGCACAAACTGAAGTTCTGTGGAAATATTTTAGAAACTCTTCCCAAACAGAATATGTAATTATGGTCTATATGAAGTGTAAGGGTCCAACCCCTTCACTTACAGGGGATTAATTGAAACCCAGAGGGAAAATGGCTAACCCACAGTCAGGGGCTGGTTGAGGCCAGGCGGAATAAGAATTCAGTGCCTAATTCCCACCAGGCTGCCTCTACCTTCATCATTAATATTCACAGAAATGCAAGAAGCCAGCAAGTATTTCCTAACAAACACTCATAGTATGAATGATAATCAGTTTCTTTCCTCAAAGTTCTCTGTTTTCCAAGACTTTAAGTTCATCTACTTACATTAGGAAGAATGTTTGGTGCTGCATTCAGTCATCTCTTTATTACCTTGTTTTTAACTCAGCTCACCTCTCCTAATTAAAAGAGTGTGTTCCACTCTCCAGGTTAAAACTCTGATCACTAAAAGGTGGGAAACAAATTACAGGACATTCTAGATATTTCAAAGTAATATAGACCCCCAATTCTCAGCTAAGACTCGATCAAAACCTGTTTTTTCACTGTAACCGTAACCAAATAATGTTTAGATGTAAGGCCACTAGAGGCCACTGCTCTCTAATTTTTGTTGGTTTGTCTATCTCACTGTCTCAACCTGATCCACTCTAAAATCATTCTAAAGATGCCTAGACTGCAACAACTAAAAAAATGAAACTTGATAGATGCATTTGGTAAATGTCTGTGGAATGAATGGCTGGACAGTGAGTGCCCTACAGCAGCTATCAGCACACTTTTTCTGTGCAGAGCCAGATAGTAAATATTTTAGGCTCAACTATGACAACCACTCAGCTCTGCCGTTGTAGTATGAAAGCAGCCATAGAGGGAACATCAAGGAATGGGCATGGCTGTGTTACAATAAAACTATTTTTGGAAACAAATTTGAGTTTCACATAATTTTCACGTCACAAAATATCTTTTGTTTTCCAACCACTTAAAAAAGTAAAAACCATTCTTAGTTTACAGACTGGAGGATTTGGCCCGTAGGTTGTCATTTGCCCACACCTACTTGCCACAGGGAACTGAGTTGTGTCTGGCACATTTTTTAAAGACCTTAAGAAATGTTTCATGGATGGATTACTGAATTAATGTCAAATTTAGAGAGAGAATCGTGTCCCTCTTATAATGCTGCCAGGTGTGTGAGTCCTAACAATCTCTCTAAATAATAACTGGCACCACAATTCTTCCAGGAACTTCATATTTGGAATCAGAAAATCTGGGCTCACATTCTGACTCCCTCAGACGACTGCTGGATGACGTGGATGGTCATAAGCCCTATTCTGGAGCCTCAGTTTCCTCATCTGTAAAATGGCCCGGACTAACACACCCACCCCACAGGGCAGCTGTGAAGGTCCAATAAGAGCCTTCAGTAAACTGGACGATGAGATGCAAGTGGAGGTAGTATTGCTTCCACCATAATTCCCTTTATTATGAAAGGGTTATCTTTTATTTTCTTTTTTTAAACTAATCTTCCTATAACCTTCTGTTCCTTAGACCAGATCCCAGGACGGTAGGAAACAGAGGTAGAACTGGTGAGGAAGTAACGATACCGTGAAAGCATTTTTTAAATCGTTTACCAAGTGCTTTCCATATACATCCTCATACCAACACTTTAAAATATGTATGATCATTATGTCCCCCACTTCACTGTTGGGGAAACTAGGGCGTAATAGGTTAAAATATCTTGCTTACAAAAACAATTCTAAAAAGTAGTGGAAGCCGTCTGACTCTAAAGCCCGAGCGATTGAGCAAAGTGGCTTAGTTCCTCAAAGGGAGGGAGGAGACCAGGTGAAGCCCATCTGAGGGCGGGCCCTCCCCCAGTCAGAGTTGCTGCTGCCGCTTCAACTTGAAACAACTCCAGCTGACCTTCGCATGGTTAGTACAGTCCCAAAATACGGAGGCTGCTGATTTTCTGATGCAGGCCTCAAATGACCCACTCAGACACGGGATGCAGTAAAAACGTAATAGAGACAACACTGCAAACTATACAACGTCTACCGTATGAAATACACAGCAACTAAAGAGAATGAATAAAAACCACGTGTTGATGTGGTATGACGTTGAAGGTATACCTTCGCAAAGGCAAGTTGCAGTTATTATATACTGCATCATCTTATTTATATACAAAAACAAACCAAAACCATGTATTTTTATATGTACATTTTGACATATATAAATGTACAGAACACGTTCTTGAATTATATAAGCCAGGTGATGAGGGCAATTCTTGGGAGGGGAGTGGAACTGAGTTGGTGTCAAGGGGTATTTTGTGGTATCTTTATTATTAGAACTCTTTATAATGGGGGTGGAGTGCATAAATACATTATTTGTATAACCTGTCATTTATATAGTCTAAAAATATATAATTTGCATATTTACTAATAAAATATTTAGAAGAGGAGGAAGAAATCACTCCATGAGGATGGAGTGACCCTAAGTGTTTTCAGCCCTGATTTCTGCCCCGTATAAGCTCTGTGTCCTTGAGCAAATCACTTTCCCTGACAAAGTCTGTTTCCTTTTCTATAAAATGAAGTCAGTAATCCCTCCCCGCAAGCTGCTGGGAGAGGCTCAAAGATCTTGCTGTGAAAGCGCACAGAAGCTGTAAAGTGCTGAGAAGCCTGCAGTGCTGAGTTGATGGGACGTATGGGAACATTTCCATGTAGTGTTCCAAGTTCCAACTAGAAATGTGAGGAAGTCAAACTGCCTTCCACTGGGGTCCCTCCTGCTGTGGGCAGCCCCAGCGATGGTCTGAAACACAAAAGACTAATCCTCTCTTTGGCTCACACACCTGATTCCCAGGGTTCTTTGCTGGTTACTCAGTGACTCCAGGCTGCTGAATACTGGGAAGACTATGAAAGATCAGTGTGGAAGGGCCTTTCCTCCTGATCAATCATCTACCTGAATCCCTGCAATGTATGAAGATGGAAATTGAGGCTCAGAGAGTGAAAGGGAGCAGAAGAAGGTACAGAGGGTGTGTGGCAGGGTTTCACTCTGGAGTAGGCATGTCCCAAGTTCCTTTCCAGGTCCCAGGATGACATGGAAGGGAAGTTCTTAGGCAGCATGAGGAAAGGGGCCAGCCTTGGCTTGTTCACTGCTCCCTCCTGGAACAGGGTCTGCCACGTGGATGTGGAGTAAGTCAGTCCAAATAAGGAACCGTGTTGCACACGTCTAGGACCATGGGCTTTAGAGTCAGACTGCCGATGTTCCCATTCCAAACCACACTTCCCAGGTCTATTACCTTGGACTAGTCACCAGATCTCTCAGCGGAGGCATGCTCATCTGGAAAGCAGGGTAAATTCTGGTACTTATCTTGTAAGGGCCTTATGAGGATTAAATGAGATGATCCATGCAAATAAAGCACTTAACATAGTACCTGGCAGAAAGGAGCTCATTAAATGTTACTTCTCTTGTTATTGCTACATTATTACATTATTATTATTATTTTATTATTACCTAAGACATGTTCTGGGGAGAGCTGAAAAAGGAAGGAAAAGGAAAGGAGAAACCTAATCTGAACCGAGTGTAACAGTAGTTAAAAATATAAGCAGTTTCACTTCCTTTCTCTCTATGCTGCCACAATATGCGGAATGCAGCTTGTCATGAAATCACATTAGCTCATAAAGTTTGGGAGTTCTCTCTGGTAAATTCCCTTTCACCTCTTCTCGGCTTAAAGAACCCCTCGTGGGAGGCAGGTGCCTTAACAGCTCTCTGACACTCTCCCTTTCAAACTCGGAAGCAGAGAGGAGGCTCTGTGCGTTGGCTTCCCGTTAGAACTTAATCATCTTGCTTTGTTTTCATTGATTCCTCTCTATGGCTGCTTTCTATTAATGGCAATTCTGAATTTCTACTTGGGGTACTGATACAGTGTTTCTTTCTAAGATAAATTTATGTAAGTGAAAACTTGAATTGACTTAAATAAAAATATTAAGTAAATAACAGTATAGGCAAGACACACGTTTGGTAAAAATACTCGGGTGACACATGTTGGAACACTCAACAATCCTACCAGCTCAGAGATTTTCTCCATTTTGTAGATGACATAAGTGAAGCAAGTGCTGGTTAAGGCCCAAAGTGACATGATGTCCCAAACTCAAGCCTTCAAATCCATCCCTGATTTGTTTAAATTCAAACCAAATATTTGGCCTCAGTTTTCTAGGCTAGATGGAAAAGAGATTGCAAATTATGACTAGAAGTGGTAAGTGCATCAGTCTTTTTTTTCCCCCCTCTAGAGCAGCTATTACAGTAAGGACTTTGACTAGAGTAAAGCAGAGTAATACAGAAAAAGAGAAAAGCAATATTGATCTCTCACCAAAGAGAGATATAACACCAAAGAGAAAAACGGGTAGACAGCACAGCACCAAGAAGGCATTACTTTTGTCCTTACTTGAAGAAAATAACAAAGTCTATTTAATGATAGCCACTCCCCAGCAATCCACCCCACTTCCCTCCCTCATCCACCCCCATGCCCACACCCCCATCCCCCAGCTAGACAGAAATTTGCTTCAGGACAGAGCAAGTTAGCAGCACGAAGTGGAAATGTTGGTGAGATAAAAGGTGAAGTCTCAGAAAGAACGAGTTTTTCTGCAAACACATACTTGAGTGTTAGTTGAAGTTGGTTTTCATCCCTTTTGCTTCCTAGCTGCTGATCATGAGCTGGATAGGGAGTTTCAGGGCTTCTACCTGGACAGCCCTGTAGGCTGGAGAGTCAAGGTGCAAAGCAGCACAGGTGAACCCCCTTTATCCCGGGCATGGGGCAGTCTAATTGCAGCATCCATCACCCCAGTGACTGTCAAGGCCAATCTGGCAGATGTGGCTGGGGCCATGGGCCCTTCTCTCGGGGAGCATCCCTTCATGACACTGCAGGCTTTCTGAAAGAGGATGGCCTCAGAGAAGACAGCAAAGTACTTCCTTCCTTGACAAGCTCCAAGTCTCCTCCTTCTGAGGCTTTCACACACATGCCATATTACCTAGACTCCCGGGAGCCAGAGATTTAAATAATGCCAGGCTAGTAGCTGTCCAGATAGAGCAAGCCTGCTTCTGTTCTGTGAAGCTCCAACGTGAGCATTTGGTGCATCACCCACACCATCCCAGCTCTGCTCCAAAGACACAGCAAAATTTGCTTGTGAGGCCCTCTCTGCAAAGGGGTCCTTCTTCTTGACAATGGCAAGGGCTCCTATTCCTGCAATTGCTGTCCTTTCCCTGAACCAGGGTGCATGTGACCTCTACAGATACCATTCATAGGCTGGCCCACACAAGCATGACCAAAGAGTCCAGAAGATATGGACCCGTGACATGGTAAGGTCTCATTTTCCCATCTATGTTGTAATCTATAGATCCCTGTCGAGTTCAAGTTGCCATTTAATATGGGAGACTGCCACTGAGAAATAATAGTTTGCATACGCAGATATGCTTGCTAAGCTCCTGGGAAGAAAAACTTTTCATAGGGAAGAAATCCTACTGTATTTATGTATGTGTGTATGCATGTATGTATTAAATAGTAGAAATTATTGACTTTGGAGGTATTAAAGTTTACCAGCTGCCTCAACGCACTAAACGTTTTCCTCCTCACTGTGAGCTGGCTCTATGACTGTCTTAGTCTTTCCCTAAGAAGCTCTCTGTGCTTTGATGAGAGGAGAGACCACATTAAGACAGCATGTGGAAAACTCTGGACCCCCAAATTCACTCATCTCTGCCTTTTCCATGAAAAAGTGGGGAAAAAAAAGGAAATGCAACTCTGAGGAGTCTTATTTAGCCCTCAGCACAGGGAGGGTTCCATCTAGGGGGTGACCAACCAGCCTAGTTTGTCTGAGATTGAGAAGTTTTCTAGAATGTGGGACTTTTGGTGCTAAAACCAGGGTGCTGGTCACCCTAATCCTATGTGGAGTCTGACCATTTCTGGGGACAGAGAGAAGAGGGAGGGCTAACGAGTTCTTCCCTCATGGATGAAACGGGTGAGTAAGAGGCAACTGTCGCTTCTGAGATCACTTGGGAAGGAAGGAGGGGCCAACAGCCCAAGTAGAAGGGCAAGGAGAACTGGTGAGGTTAGAAACTTTGGCACAGCTTTATCTTGTAGTTCATGTTACGTATGCTCCCAACCATCCCCCACATTGCCTGTTCCCTAGGCTTCCCTATAAGGATCAGCAATTAACCCTTTCAGTGGGGTTTTTATCAGCAGCCAAAAGAAAGGCAACTGTAAAACCTCAGAGTCTCAACCTGAGGGGATAATTCACCCCAACATAAAGTCATTTGTTGGTAGCTTTGACATTAGGGAAGCATCTCCTTAGGAGATTGGAGGAAATGAGATACTGGAAAAGGTGTAGAAAAATGGTAGCCCAGGAACTTCACAGGCAGGAGGCCAGTGAAGTTTCCCAAGAAAGTAAGGCCCTAAAAGGTGTCTTATAGGAGCAACTGAGTTTCCCTCCCAAAATCTGAATTGTAGGACAATTCTCAATCGACATTCTCGGTAAAGATGTAGGTCCTTTCCCCATTGTCATGGAAGGGGAGTGAATCAAGATTTACTTCAAATGACCTCACAGCCAGTATGCCAATGAGAAAATGTCATCTTTAAACACACAGACACACACAGACACACACACACACACACACACACACACACCAGACCAGCTGTAAAGATGCCTTCTGGTAATGGATCCAAACCAAAACCTAAGCAGAGTTTCCAAAGTCTATCCCCAAGAAAAAAAGAAAAATATTCAGGTCTATGAACCAAAAAACACGGATGCTTCACTTGTCATAATTCAGTTCTTCTGGACAGACACTTGGCACTACTATCAACCTAATTTCATTAATAAAAGCCTTGATTAATTCACCCACCAATGAAAGTCCAGAGGAAGATGGCCAGAATGGAGAGGAAATAGGAGCTGTTGAGTTCAAAGAAAAGACTTAAAAGGGTGGGTAGGCGGCAGATCATTGTCTTCCGATATTTAAGGGCTCTCAGTGGAAGAAGGGGCCAACTGCTTGTTCCCAGATGCAACTAGAGCAGAGACAAATTTGTGTTCCAACAAAGGAAAAACCTTCCTTATAACTAAAGCTTCTCCACAATAGAAGGAACTGCATTAGGAGGTAGTGAGCTCCTATCCCTGGAGGTGTACAAGCAAAGACTGACCAACTTCCAGGGACGCTATGGAGGATGCTGCTTCTGTGTTGGCTGCGAGCCTGCATCTGATGGTGCCTGAAGTCCCTTCTCAACTCTGAGATCCTCCATGCTCTGGCCTTGGATCCTGTCCAACCCTGTCATCCATGTACCTTTCCTGGGCCCTTGGTCCCACTGCCCCATGCCTCACTGGTGGTGATGAGGGTCAGGAGAGATGCCAGGGTATCCTGTTCATGCAGACATGAATGGGAATGAATGGCTTAGTTGTGAGCCACGTCCTCAATCAGAAGCATGATTCCAGGGATTCTGGGTCATGGTGTATGGGCAGCTTCTCGAATTCCTGATGATGTCCACTGTGCAGAACTGTGTACCTAGGAAGGATGGAAAGAAAGCTTGAGAATTTGACAGGCATCCTTCAGATGCACCGAAGACAGCACTCCCACCCCTCTTGACTTCCTTTCTGCTGTACACTTCCGAGAGCATGGCGAGGTGGGGCCACGCAGGGGCTGGTACTTCATCAAGAGGGAAGCCCAAATAACAGCATCTGAACTGTTTATTTTAAAGGTGAGGAACTGAAGTCCTGGAGGAAAGGGGTACATGGAGGGTGAGAGGCAGAGCTGGGATTGGTACCCAGATTTATTTCCCCATAACAAAGCCTGGGGCTCTCGTGTTACTCATCAAAATGGACCCTATGTACCACTTCAAGCAGTATCTACATATGCTCAGTTCCCAAGGGATGGCTCTGGGTTCAGCAATAGCCAAGTTCTGACTGAGGTTAGTAAACCACTCAGAGCCTGAAAGACAATGTAGCTCTGTTTGTTAGTTGGATCCCTTTTGGTGACATCTGGGATCGTAAACCCATTAGATGAATCCAACAGCAAGTTGACTCTAAGCATCAGAGTGAAATTTACTACTTGACAAGTGTGTATTATTTTTCTGCAGTATCACACGGTTACACTCAATATGTTAACTGCATTTAAATCAACCTCAACTGCAAGTGGGTCCTGTCATCAGTAACCCAGTTTCCAGCACCTGGCAGTTATTCTTATGACATTATACAGTTCAGGAGCGCTATTACCTCTCATTCCCAAGGCCAGTGTAAAGCCCATTCAGTAAAACAAATCAAAGAACACATACCACTTACCTGGCATCATATGTTGACAACCAACTTGGGGGTGGTTTCTCAAGAATTATATTGATGCTTTCCTTTGAATTATAATAATTTATTGCTCACTCATGTTGGCTGGTTGGTATATACAAGGTACCAGGTACTAAACTCTCTCCACGCATTACCTTATGTAATCTGCACGACAGCCCCATGAGATGGTTATTATGTTTATTTTTCATTTAAGCAAAATGACACATAGCTTCAGTGACTTGCCCAAAGGAGTACAGGTAATATGTGAAGATACAGCCAATCAAACCTGGTCTATCTGATACCAACACCCACGTGCTGAACTGGTTCGCACACAAGCCATGGAGTAGGTGTAAATTTAAAACAGTGAGTCTTAATCGGAACAATCTGGAGGCACTTTTGGTTGTCATGGCAGGGGCGATGCTACTGGCAGATATCTAGTGGGTAGAGACTGAGGATGCTGTTACACATTGTTCAATACACAGCACAGACTCCCACAACAAAGAATTATCTGGCCACAAATGTCCATAGTGCCCTGATCTAGAATAAAAAGTCCTCCTAGCTGGATAGAAGCAGGTGTTAGCTGAGGAACACAAAGTGAAGGGCATGAGTCTGCTCTCACAGAACTGTCACTGCGGTGCTGCTAAGACAGAGGTAAGCAGACGGAATATGGCCTGAAGAACCACAAGCACCTGCTAGGTGAGTGTTGAGGAGAAGAATGAAGTGGGAAGGGTTATAGAAAGGGTCGGATCACACAGTCTTCATGAAGGCAGCCAGGGCAGGTCCCAGTGAGATATGTGAGTAGAGGCTTTAGGGAGGTCAGCATGCCAGCTACTGAGTCATAATCTCTCAGCCTCAACACCACCCTTCTAAGCTTGGCTTTGTGCTTCTGCAAACCAAATGTTGGCTTGTCGGCTAGCTCCTATCAGGCTCCTCCAACTGGCAGAGCCTGGAAGCCTGGAAGGAGGAGAAGGACCTTGCTGCTCCTGTGAGCCTGCTACCTACTCCTGCTTCTCGTGAGCATCACCCCAGCCACGCTTCGTCCGCCCAGCAGCGGCGATGCCTGGCAGTTGCCTTGCAGTAGCAGCGGAAAGTCTTGTTTACAGTCTTTCCAACTCTTGCATAACCAGCTTCACGGCAGCCCCTCAGAGATAGTGCCTCCTCCTCAGAGGTCAAGTTTCTGCTCTGTGGGATCCCTCTAAGTCTCTACATTTTTTTGGTTATTCCCTTTTTTCCCTCAGCCCTAGAGGGAGCAGTTGCTTCCTCCAGTTGCTACCTCCATATACACTATTAAAATATTGTTTAAATAGCTGGTGTGGTTTCTGTCTTCTGTCTGGATCCTGTGAGATATAATGAAGAATGGAGGCATGTGCATATCTGGGAGAAGAACATTCTAGGTAGAGGGAACAGCAACTGCAAAGGGCTTCAGGCTAGATCCTGTCTGGAACGTCTGAAGAAAAGCAAGGATGCTGGGCGCCAAGGCAGAAGGAGTGAGGGGCGGAATGGAAAGAGTTGAGAGCTGAGGTCAGTAAGGTAGCCGGGGCCAGAGGGTTGGCGTGGAGGGGCCACGGCTGGCAGGTCCCGATAAGGCTTTGACTTTTCCCACATGTGAAAGGTTTGAGCAGCGCCCTGACATGATCTGAAATGACTTCTTAGCAGGCTCTCTCTGGTTGCTCTACTGAGAGTAGATGGAATGGAGGTGGGGTGAGCACAGGGAGACCAGTTAGGAGGTTACAGCAATAATCCAGGTGACAGAGTAGTCTGCTGTTATACTTCATACCAGAAGGTTTAGCCTCTCAGACGCTGTCACATGTGTCAGTGCTTCCCTTGCCTTGGCTCACCAGCTGGAGGCTGTGTCATGCAGCATAGTGACGAAAACTATGACTTGAGTCCGACAGACCTCATTCCCATACCAGGCTCTACCACTTAACCAGCTCTGTGATATTTAGCAAGTTATTCAATCTTTCTATGCCTCATTTTCCTCCAGGGTAACTGTGAGTGATGATACCGACCTCACAGTACTGGTGTGTGGACCAAATTGCATCACGTATGAAAAACACTAGCACAGGGTCTGGCACAAAGTAGAATCTCAAAATATTGAAACTGAAATTATTCTGTTTACTTCTTTCCCTCAATGCCTCATTTAGTTATGAGTATATAATAATGACAAGAATTATATATGCACAGCAGTTTACTGTTTAAAAATATTTTCCTCCTTTTTTTCCTTTATAGGTAAAACCTAAAAGAACTCAAGATGTAGAAGGTTCCCAGATCTTGTCTTTCTCCCTTATCAGAATCACAAGAGCTCTTTTGGCAAGCAGGTGTACCAAAACAGCACTAACTGATTTTCCCACCCATGACTTTATTTATAGGTAGCTCTTCAGGCCAGGCAAGGTAGGCAATAAGACCAACATTATACAGAGGAGAAAACTGAGACTCAGCTCAGTTACGTGAGTACTGAGCATCATGGTAAGTGAGTGGCAGAGCCTGGCCAGGACCACCGTCAGATGCTTGCCTGTTGCTCTTGCCCCTGAATGGCATTGCTTAATGACTTAAATACAGGTCTTCAAACAAGGGCTCAGAACCAAACACCCCTGTGAAATGGGGCTGTACTGCAGTATCCGAAAATCATACACAGCTCATTTTATGAAGGAATTAGGATATACACCAGGCATAATTTTTGGTAATTACACACATGACTTCATTTTTATCATTTACTTTTCACAACCCTAAGTGGTAGCAACTATACTGGGACCTACCTTACAGATGAGAAAACTGAGGCTCAGAGAAACCAAGCAGCAATTTATGTAAGGTCACAGTGTCCACGATGCCCACACTCTTAACCTCAAAACACACTCCTGAACCTTTGCCCTGTTCATGGCCAATAAGCCACGTTCACTGGCAATCAATCAAGTCCACATGAAGAGGGTGTCCTGGTTGAGGTACCTTTTGGTATTTCTGATCATATAAGAAGATATACTGCATGGAATCAGGCACACGTCTACAGAAGCCTTGAACACGTCTTTCCTGAGTATCTATTTCTCATGTGCTAGTAAGTGAATTGTTCAGAGTAACAAGTGGAGACTCCCCTTCTCCAGAGTTCAGTGGAAAGGCAGCAGCTCTCGTTCCATGTGAGGGTGAGCAGACAGGCATGTGTTCTGTTACAACCTTTGGGTGGTCCTCTCACCGCGGTGGGTGATGCACCCAGAAAGGAGGAGCTAGTCTGAGATTTCCTTGGCAGGACTCTAGCAGAGGGCAGTGTGTCTCACATGGAGTCTGGCCTGCAGAGGTTTTCCCAAATCTCATGAGATATATTTTTAATTTGGTATTTTCACTTTGATAGTAAATAAACAATCTGAGCAGATTTGGGATGACCTAGAAGCCACCTTATGAACTCATACTGCCTTGGGAATTCAGAGCTTGAATTGCACTCAGGTCCACATGATGTTGTGGTGACAACGAATGACGGTGCAGTGTTTCTCTAATAAGGGTACATGAAAGTACATGATACTGCAGAACAGCATTCAAATCCTGACTCTACCATGTACTAGTTGTGTGACCTAATCAAGTAGATTAGTTCTACCTACCTCACAGCTTTGCTGGGACGATAAAATGAACAGCTATAAAGGGCTTAGCAAAGGTCTGGACATGTAGTGGGTGCAGAAATCTTCGCTGGTAAGGAAACCAAGGTGCAAAAAATGTGAATTTCCCAGGGTCAGAGAAGGAGTTATGTATGGAATGGTTAAGAGTATAGGCTCTTGAGTCAGAATGCCCGGGTTAAATCCTACCTCTGGCACTGACTAGCTCTGCGAATTATTCAAAACGTTCTGGGTTGTTGTGGGCATTCAGTGAAATAACGCACGTAAAATGCTTATTACAACAACGACAGCCAGCTAGTAAGCACTCCATAAATGTTTATGAGAGCTGTTCCTATTTGATGACAGAGGTAAGGCTTGAACACAACGCTTGATTGCTGATTCAGTGCAGAAATCCATTCTTTAATAATTAATCAAATGTTTGTTCACTTAGTCATTGATCACAGGGCTGAAAGAAAGCTTCAAGATGGCTTTACAGACAAAGAAACAGCCCCAGAGAGAGACAGTCATCTGTTCTGAGTGGCAAAAGTCTCTCAGCTCTGTTTGGTGTAATATCTTACTTGCAATCTTGCAGCTGTGCTGGGGAAAGCAGACCCCAGATATGTGGGTGTACCTGGGCAGTTCCAAGTCCAGATGAAAAAACCCAACTGCTGTTTCCCAAGCAACAGCAAGGCAGGAGGCAGCTCCCTTCAAGCTGGGTTGCTTTCCCTCTTTACATTAATTTACTCAAGCATGACTGAAGCCACATTAAGTTTGGTAATTACCTGAGGCTACAATTCATTCACTGAGCAATTAGCATCACACTTAGAGCAGCCTGGATGTAATTAGTCGCATAATAATAGCCCCCTCTGCCTGCGCAGCCTAGTATTATAAGGAAATGATTAGACTTTATTACACATCATCCCGGCCCTACCCCGCATGGCATTGCTCATATGGAGGCGACTGCAAGATGTTTTAATTATTAAAACGCATGGTGCATGAGTTTAAAGAGATTCAGCCCTGAGACAGAGTTTCACGAAAGCCGGAGCCCCATTACCTGGAAACAAAGATCTCATCTTGGGTGTTTTTTGATGTTCAGGGAGAAGTGAGACTTTCAAATCTTAGGCATTTATTCATTCAGCCACTTATTTGTTTAAAAATATATTTTGAGTGCCTACCACTGTGTCACGCCCTGGAGGTAACAGGGCGGTGAGGAAAATCTACAGTCCCTGTCTTCGAGGAGCTCACAGTGTAGGGCGGGAGACCCACAGTGAGATGGAAAATCGCAGGCCTGAGAAGTGTTAGGGATGAGAGGTATTTGGCGGTGCTGTGAGAACATGTCATAGGGGATGTGGCCGAGGTTAGTATGTCAGGGTAGCGTGACTGAGGAAGTGAGGGAGATGAGAACTGAAAGATGGGTAGGGGTTAAGCCGGTAAAGAGGAGGAAGATGTTGGCAAAAGGGCCAGCAAGAGTAAAAGACCACGGTCCTGAGGGCAGGTGTGCCTTGCGAGAGTAGAACAGGGCGAGCATCACTTTAAGAGGAGAGTGAAGACTCAGAGACTCACCCTGCTAAGGGCTGTTATGCCCATCATAAGAGCAGTAGGAAGCTAAGGTAATGAGAATGGATTCATGAGGACTTCATGTTTTGGAAGAACATTCTAGCTGTGGTGTGTAGAATGGGCAGAGGTGAGGTTGGAGTGGGAGCCCAGAGGCAAATCAGGAGCCATCTTAGCTTCCTATTGCTTCTATAACAAATTACCACAAACTTATTAGCTTAAAAGAGTGCAAACTTATTATCTTACAGTTCTGGAGGTCGGAAGGTCAAAATGGGTCTCAATGGGCTAAAATCAAGGCGTTGGGCAGAGCTGCATTCTTTCTGGAAGTTCTAGGGGAGAACGCCATTCCTTGCCTTTTCCAGCTTCTAGAGGCTGCCCACATACCTTTGTTCGTGGCCTCATTGCTCTAACCTCTGCTTCCACCATCACATCTCCTTCTCTGACTCTGATCCTCCTGCTTCTTTATTACAAGGATGCTTGCAGGTTACAGTGGGCCCACCCAGATAACCCAGGATAATCTCCCCATCTCAATACTTGTAGCTTAATCACATCTACAAAGTACCTTTTGCCACCTAAGGTAATACATTCATAGATTTGGGGGATTAGGATGTGGATCGCTTTGGACATTATTTTGCCTGACACAGGTGATTTCCTTTTCTTTTTTTTAGATGGAATATGCTCATTTTAATTTAACATTGTTATTATGCTTAGAGTAATTTTTTTTTTTTGGCAGTGTGGACTGGCTCTATTTTTATTTTTAAAAATTTTTATTGTTAATTTACAATGTTGTGTTAGTTTCAGGTGTACAGTAAAGTGAATCAGTTACACACATACATCACAGGTGATTTTCAAGGTGTCTAGAGATGTTAGTGACTCAGAGATGTGGGATGGTAGCAGTGGAGGTGTTGAGAAACAGTCAGATTCAGGATATATCTTGAAGACAGAGCTGACAGGACCCACTGATGCATTGGACATGGGGGCAATGAGGGCTTTCAAGGTACAGCATGGGCTAGGCAAGGTGCAGAGGCAGGAAAGAGCTTGGAGTGACGTTTGAGGAATGGTGAATGTTCTAAGAGTGTATCCTACATGGTGAGGATGGGGGTGCTGGGAGATGAGGCTTAAAGGAGGTAGAGGCCCCATGACTGAGGGTCTTAAAAGCTAGGCTCAGAAGGTTGGGCTGAGTCTTTAGGTAATGGAGAGTGAAATGAACACTGGCTGCACTGTGGGGAATAACTGGGACGATTGGGACACTGAGACCAGTGTGGAGCCTCGTTCCTCCAGAAGAGAAAAGACAGGTCTAAAGCACAAGTAGGAGCAGTGGGCAGGAGGAAAGAGAAGGACCTTGCAGACAGTGATGGGCAGGACATGCTCACTGATTCCACTGACCGTGAAGGGTGTCCAGTCTGAGTTTAGCCCGCAGACCTAAGTGGATGCTCATGTCATTCATTATGGAGCCCTCAACCCCCCTGAGACTTTTCTTCTCCAGGAGAAACACCTCCAGTCCTTCAGGATTCCTCATAGACCAGGGTTCCTATTCTCCCTCGGCTCCCTGGTTGTTCTGCTCTGGACTAGCTTATCTCTGTCATTAGAAAACAGATATTCTTGTTAACAGTTAAGGGATTCTGGCCTCGGGTCCTCTCTTTGATTATCAGTGGAGCCAGGATCAAAATCCACACCTATGATTCAGCTGTTTGTATTTACACAGACATTTATAGTGATTCCAAAACAGGGAATGCTTCCTTCAACTGTGTTCCTCTCTTGGCCTCCCCACCCCATGCCATCACGGGCTCACAATCTCTTACATGTGCTTCTTCACCATAGGACACAGCTGTGGCGGTGCTCCCCAGCCCTTGCCTTCCATAATCTAAGGACCAGTCCCCACCCCTGCAGGAGGCTCTACCTCCTGGCCATAGCAGAGTCCAAAGTTACTCTGCTTCTACCTCCAGGAAATATGTGACTGGGGACTTGGAGATATTATCAGGGTCTTAGTGCTTGAACTGAGAATGGGAAGGGCTGCCTGGGGGAGCCAGGTTTGACCCATGTGTTCATAGAATCAGAGAAAGTTGATCCAGAAAGAGAAAAGAATGAAGTTGATGTACAGTGAAAAATAGACAAGAGATTATGGTCTCAGAGAGGTGGAAAGAGGAACACTAATCCCTAAAAGCACCCATATTCCTTATTTGTCACCATGAAAGCCAGTAAATTTCCTGCTCTGGGGATCCATGAGATACCTCTGTATCTTTCCAATAAATCTCCCTTTGTTTTTCTTCAGGAAGCATGAATGGGCTTAGAGCCTGTGGTAGGCACTGTGAGTTATTTACTTTAAAGCATGTGCCCAGGGCTTCCCTGGTGGCGCAGTGGTTGAGAGTCCACCTGCCGATGCAGGGGACATGAGTTCGTGCCCCGGTCCGGGAAGATCCCACATGCCGCGGAGCGGCTGGGCCCGTGAGCCATGGCCGTTGAGCCTGCGCGTCCGGAGCCTGTGCTCCGCAATGGGAGAGGCCACAACAGTGAGAGGCCTGCGTACCACAAAAAAAAAAAAAAAAAACCATGTGCCCACACACTCTTCTGTCTTTCTAATAGAGCCTGTCTCCTAGTACAGGCAAAAACACTGCTTGACAGCTAAGGGTTTGGCCTCTGATCTTCTGATCAATGACTTGAAGGTCTGCTAGGGGAATCTGATGGAATATGTTTTCCTCCTGAATAAAAGACAAGTATGATAAGAGTCTGCCTTATCTTCTAGCATTTGGTTGTGGTTATGTGAGAAGGATACAATGTTTGGAGCTGTTGCAACTAGTTTGTGGCCATGAGAGTATCATCCAGAACGAAAACTAATAGGCTGAAAAGAGCAGAGGAAAAGCATCTGGGTCCTTCACAGTGTTATTGAATTACTGAATTAACCAATACTAAAACTACCAAACTCTACCAAACCAAGCTTTCTATCTTGTAAATGGATAACTTATTTTTTAAAGTTAATTTTACTTAGGCATTCCAGTGCTTATAGGCCAAAGTATTCTAAATGACATAATGCCCACGATCCCTGTCTTCCACGTCTACTATGACTTCCCACATTCTGCTACATCCAAATCCTACCCACCCTTTAAGACCCATTCCAGAAGCCTTCTACACCATCCATGAGCATTTACTGTTGACAGGAACACAAATTATCTGCTAATGTGAGGTGTCTGATTGGACATATGTCTGGCCTCCTGACACTCCTGGAAGGCAGAGCCCATATCTTATTATATGATAAGAAGAAACAATCTTTCAGCCCTGTACTTTTATTTATTTATTTTTAAAATAAATTTATTTATTTATAAAAATAAATTTATTGGGCTTCCCTGGTGGTGCAGTGGTTGAGAATTTGCCTGCCAATGCAGGGGACACAGGTTCGAGCCCTGGTCTGGGAAGATCCCACATGCCGCGGAGCAACTAGGCCCGTGAGCCACAATTACTGGGCCTGCGCGTCTGGAGCCTGTGTTCCGCAACAAGAGAGGCCACGGTAGTGAGAGGCCCGCGCACCGTGATGAAGAGTGGCCCCCACTTGCTGCAACTAGAGAAAGCCCTCGCACAGAAACGAAGACCCAACACAGCCATAAATAACTAAATAAATTTAAAAATAAATAAATAAATGTATTTATTTATTTTTGGCTGTGTTGGGTCTTTGTTGTTGTGGGTATTTCTGGTTCTCAATCTT
Source organism: Delphinapterus leucas (assembly GCF_059928025.1). NCBI lineage: Eukaryota > Metazoa > Chordata > Mammalia > Artiodactyla > Monodontidae > Delphinapterus > Delphinapterus leucas. Next base: position 126,020,934 of record NC_143131.1, read on the forward strand.
TCCATTGGGTATTTCTGGTTCTCAATCTTTCCATGAGAGGGAGACTGAGAAAGCTATCCTAGCACAAAACTTACATCATGGGTTGGGTCATTGCCATGGAAACCCCCTGGCAAAGAAGCTAGGAGTCTGTGGATACAAAAGGAATATTTTTCAACTGGTATAGGATGGGAAGGTGTTATAAACTGAATTTTTTTAATCTCTCCCCAAATTCATATGTTAAAGTCCTAAGCCCAAATATGATGGTATTTGGAGATGGGGCCTTTGGGAGGTAATTAGGTTTAGATGAGGTCATAAGGGTGGGGCATCCGTGATAGGATTAGTGCCCTTTTAAGAAGAGGAAAAAAGAACTGAGTCCTCTTTCTCCACCCTCACTGCCATGCTCTCTCTGTCTCTGTCTCTCTGTCTGCCATGTGAGGACACTGACAAGGCATCTGTCTGCCAGACAGGAAGAGGATTCTCACTGGGAACCAAATTTGCCTCCACCTTGATCTTGGATTCCCCAGCCTCCCAAACTGTGAGAAATAAATCTCTGATGTTTAATCTACTTGGTCTATGGTATTTTGTTATAGCAGACTGAGCAGACTAATACAGGAGATCTCAAGGAGTCAAAGAAAGAATATGGATGGAGAGAGCAGGAAACAACAGTATAGATTGTGGAGATAGGACTTTTTTGCCATTAGTCATTAACTCAGGAAAACCTAAGGCATCAGGAGAAAATGAACTAGCAGAGGGGCACGTGCATGTACGTGTTTCTGTGAATCTTATACTAGCAACACTGCATTTATCTAAAGGTCAGGTATCCAGTGACCTTAACGATCCAGAAACCTGCACTGAGGTGTTTTTTGTTTGTTTGCTTGTTTGTTCTTTTTAAAGGTCTCTGAGTAATCAGAGTAGTTGTCCCAAAGGTGTGGACTTTCCTTGTAGTCTTCCTCGTTTTTCATTCGGAGAATATTTAAACTTAGTTTGCATACAACTCTAGAAAGCTTGGTTCTTCCACACACAGCAGAGGAGAGACTGGAAACTAGGATGGGAAGGGAAATACGTAATGCTAGTGGTAGATAAGCTGATTGCAGGAAAAAATGATAGCTGACATGTGCAAAGAGAAAAGAAACATAAGAAGGTCAACAAAATCAACATAGCAAAACCAACCAGGGCCATATAGGGCAGAGGAAAATATTTCAAACATCCCTCAAGGCCATTACTGTAGTGTAAAATAACTTAATAATGGAAATTCAAAATAATGACTTTGAACAAAGTTACTCAAAATCTGATTTGATACTAGGGGAATCCAAATAAAGTCTGTAGTTCACTTAATAGTATTGGATAAATGTTAATTTTCTAGCTTTTGATAAATGTTCCATAGCTATGTAAAACGTTAGCATTGGGAGAAGCTGTGTGAAAGGTATATAGGCACGCTATGTACTATCTCTGTATTATTTTTCTATAGATATAAAAGTGTTTCAAAGGAAAAGATTTCTTAAAAAACGGAAAAAAATCAGTTTGGTCACAATCATTTGTTTGAGAAAGTTGGAGTTCACCACTTATAGCCAAGGAGATGCAGGATGAATTGGGGTCTGGGATAACCCAGATGAGCCTCTGAGGACCACGATAACACTGGCTGAATTCAGCTCAGTCAAGGGCTCATCTCCCAGAGGGCTTGGGAAGGCTATGCTCCCAGAACAGGGAAGAAGCCCCAAACAAAATTTAAAATTAGGGAATAGAAAACAAAACAAAGCTCTCAAACCATGCAAACCTTTGGCCTTCAGATCAATAGCAATCAAGGTCCAGAAGGAACTCTCTTGGCACGGCAGGCCTCTGCCAACAACCGTGATATTTCTAGGATATATGATGTGTCCACTGGACTCAACCTAGTCCAGTGAGGACAGAAGAATAAGCAGAAACCAAGGGCATTTTGTAGGAAGAAGTGAATGGACAGATGCAGGCAGACTCACAACACAGACAGTGACAGACTTACAGAGCACGTTCAGAGCTAGACAGGAACTGGTCTATTGCAGAAGAGCAGGAGGAAGCTGGAGACAGAGGAACAGCCACTTTTAGTTGAAACAGAAAACAGCCACAGATGAGGAAGAGCCAAGCAGAAGTTGGGAAAGAAGAAAAGAAAGAAAACACAGAGGTTAGTGGATTGGTGATCTTAGCCCAAGCAAGCATTCTACTAGGCTCAAAGTGCCTTTAGGGGGGGATAAGGGGGGGAGCATAACATGGTTATGCCACACTGTACCTCTGGAAAGAACTTTTATAGCCAGAATCTCATTTGAGTCACACAAACTCTTGGGAGGTTTACAGTGCAGGTTACTACCTTAATTTACCAAGTCATAAAATAGGCACAGAGAGGAAAGTTTTTTGTCCAAGGGCACCCAATAGTTAGCATCTAAGGCAGAACAAAAGCCAAGTGTTCTGAATTACCTTTCATGGTATCATGGCCAAGATACGTACAGAAAGCCACCCTCTTTCCTTCCCCTTCCTCTTCCTCATCATTAGCCAGGCCCCATCCTTACATGAATCATCCCATATAATATTCCCAAATACAATATCCCCATATATAATATTCTGCCAACCTTGTGAGGTAGGTACTATTAACCCTCATTTCCTAATGTGGAACCTGAGGCTTAGTAAATGCAGTGTGACCAAAATAATCTAGTTAGTAAGAGGGAAAACCGTGACACGACCTCAAGGCTCTCTGACTCAGAAGCACACACCTTTAAACTGAGCGTCGTGACCTCAGAGCCTCCCTTCTAAAGGCTAGAGCAACTTATTCACCACCCCCATCCTCCCTATCCCCCAGATTCTGGACCAGGCAAGCAATGAAACTCTTCTCGAGCTCTGGGTCCCATTCCAAGAAGGAAAAGCCATGCATGGCCTCCTCATATTTCCCAGAGATATTGTATTAGGAAACCCCATCCAAATATCCTCTCCATACCTTCAGGGACCCAGGCTCTAAGAGGCTCTCCCTACTCGGCCCACTTCTTCTCTCATCAAAACATCAAATTCTACTTCAGATGAGGCAAGAGGCCAGACAGAAAACCAGGAACCTGGAGTTAGAATCCTTAAGGGCAATCTGATTAAAATAATTCACCATAAAGATTAAAAAGCACAGACCATACCCTCTTTGCCCTTCTTCCCTCTTCTTTAGCTAACCTCCGATGATATGTCTGTGCTGAGGGATCTTTGAGAATGTAGTTGGGTTTGGCCACTTCCTCCTTACAGCCACCTCTGGCCATCTCAATGTTATTCCCTTTCCCTCTTTTAAACAAACATAGCACTTCCTGCTTCTATAATTTATTTGATGATGTAAACTGCCTGTGACAGCCCCTACTGTGGCTTGTTAAATACAACTGTATATGCATTTAAGTAGCATGTTTCCAGATAAATTACAAGCCTCTTGTGGGAAGGAACCATAACTTATTCATCTAGCACAGTTATTATTTTATTGACCATTAGCCAAGCAATGGTGGTTGAGAGTCAAGTGTCCAAAATTCTCATCTCAGCTCCATTACTTAGAAGCCTCCCAATGCCTCAGTTTCCTCCTCTGACATAGAGATAAAAGCAGTTCCTCCCTCAGCCAGTTATGGTGAGGCATGATCGTATGTGCTCATTATGCCTGGCACGGTGCTCATGAAATATTAGCCAGTACTGTGCTAGTCAAACATTAAGTTAACTACATGATTACATAGTGATATGGACCCACAACTTTTTCTTCCTTCAAATGGTTCTCTCTAGCCCTTCACTAGCCTGATGACATGCCTTAATATCCTTCATGAATAAGACTCTCTAAACACTCATCCAAACACTATTCTATGAAAAGTTTCAATTTCAATAACTCATATGCTGGCATGAAAATTTAAGAAAGAAACTCAGAAACTTTCAGTGGGCTATAAATAATCACAGATTTAAACATCTGGGTGTCTGTTTGCATGATATGCTCTCCTGGAAATCAGACAATTGGTATCTGGCCACTCAAACACTAGGAGCTGTGATGCATTCTAGTGCAAGAGGAGCTGAGACCACTCCTTGGCTCTGGGTCTTCCACAGTTCAGTGGTTTCCAGAATCTGTGTGGGGGCTGGGATTACATGTAGGATAATACAAACTATTACAAACAACTAATACTTGGCACATATATGTTAGACCTTCATAATAACTTAATTAAAAATTTAACTACTCTTACATATTTATATATTTCCTTCTAAATGCAAGTAACAACATCGTTTTTCTTGGATATAACCCTTAACGAGTTTAATGAGCAAACTTTTGGGAGTGCAACGTGTAGGTAAGCTATAGACATGTCTGAAATAGTGAGCAATTCTGGGGGGGATAAAAGCCTTTCCTTATGAAAATCTCAGAAGATATAAGTCTTACAAACACTTTTTTTTTGCACTGCAATACACTTAAACATGGGGGATGAGATTAAAGTTACACATTGAAGAAACAAGATGAAATTTAAAATATTACTATAAAATAAAAATTTAGATTTTCATAAATTTTATAATTTGTATTAAAGACCTCACTGTCTGTCCCGTCTGTGTCAACCCTGCTGAATAGTTTTCCTGTGACCTCTGGCTGTTTGAATTTGTACTGGCTGGAGTGATCATGTAAGACCTCGCCTAGTTGGAATCTATGTTTTTATATACAGAGATTGTTCCTTATATTTGTACTGCAGACCACGATCTTACAAAGCCTTTGACAATCATCATTTTATTTTTTACTCACCACAAACCCAGGAGGTTGGTATTGTGAAAGTTTGAATGGAAAGAAGTCACACATCCTTTCCCCTGCCCAGACAATGTAGAAGACCACGCTAACTGATCTGTTTTATCTTTCTTAAATTCAAACACGGTCCAGGCAGAGTCTTGGCCTGGCAGCTTGGGACACAGCTGAGGTAGGTCACAGACCCAGGAAACAGCACTGTGCAGGCTGACTTGGCTGTTGTTTGGATGGGGATGTGACAGGCTGGGGATTGGTTGGTCGTTCGCCAACTGCCTCGCAGCAGGTGTTAGGAAAACTCAAAGCCAGAGAAACAAGGCTTGGTGGCAGATAGAGGGAAGGGGTCAGGCAGAGAGCTGGGATCCTAGTTAACGGTTCAGAGTGTTTCAAACACCTGGACAGCTCCTGCCGCCTGCTTTGACTAAGAACTCTGGCTTTCCTGATTGGGTCAACCCCTGTTACTCTTGGAGGAAATCTTTGCTACTAGAAAGGGTCTTATCCACAAATTCTGAGTTAATACCTTAAAATCATTTGCCATAGGCTTAGAAGAGATGCATACATCTGACCCAAGGTAGGGACCCACAGCAGTGTCCTCCCTGGGCAGGGAGGTCATATAGTCCTCTTCCTCAGACTGAGGGCTCTATGTCTCCTGGACAACAGTTGAGGACCAAGTCTCAGAGCTGTTTCTAAGCAAAGCTTAATGTCATAACCAAAGGCAGCTTCCCCTAGCATGGCAAATTCCTATCTACAAAGTGTTCTTCCATTTATTCTGCCTTATACATCAGGGGCAATGATGAAACTTCTTAAGGGTAATTTTCATTATTTTTGCAGCAACAATATGGGGAAACACAACTTTACATACTGCCCAACAACAGCATCTGTTTGAATCTACTACCTTAAAAAAAATCTGACCTAAAGTTGTTCTACGCTGAAGCTGATTAGAAATGACTGGGACTCCTTCTATGAGCTAACTTTGAAATATCACCTATTTTTATAGTCATTAACCCACTCTAAGGTTGTACCACTACGATCTTAACAACTTGCTTTAACATCACTCTTAGTGCACACTTTGTTCAAATGTGCTTTAGCCTTTGGCCAAAACCAAATAAAATACAGCTCTGATCTGACCACATCAGCTCTGCTGTCAAAAATGTCCTGGCTCCTTACCTCACACTTCCCTACTCCAGGGACCTCTGCTTGTCCCTAGTGGCAGGCTAAGGTCTAGCACATTCTGAAGCCATCTCTGTCTGCCCTGGATAGGAACTATTAGAAGGGATCTGGCTGCTGTTGATGAATTTCACTCTCCGCAGCATTAACAATGAGGTCCTGCAGGGGCGTTGTGTTTGTTTGGTCAGGGCTTTTTCCATTAGGCTTGGTCATCAGCAGTTGGCTGGTTACAAATGCAGTCCTAAGATCAAATGGCTGGAATCCAATTATCCCAGCTTCCTGTCTGTAGAGCCCTGCCAGGGAAGAACACAGTCGTGTTTGCCTGCCTTGTCAGGCTCCCAGGACTCAAAGTATATCATTTGGAGAAAACAAACAACAGATCCCCAGATGTTCTGATGGAGCGGCAGCATGGTGTGGAAAGAGGAAGCACTGGTCCAGACACAACATCTAACACTATTCTATATTCTGCCTCTTCCTGCCTCAGTGTCTACCCCTTCACTTCTTTGAGCTTCTGCTTCTCATTTATTAGTGGGAGATCATAACACCAATCACTGGGCTATTGGGAGCTTTTTAATGAGATGATGTATATGAAAGAGCTTTGAAAACTATAATGATTATGGTGATGATGATAATAATAACAAGGTTAACTGACATTTACTGAGTGCCTATCATGAGAAATGCACCCTAGTGGGTGTTTAATAGACACAATCTCATTTAATACCCACAAACATCTTTTGAAAAATTGGTGATGATGGTAATAATGATATTAATAACAATAGCTAACATTTCTTAAGTGTTTACTATTTACCAGCCTCCAGCGTCAGCATTTTATGCATGTTAACATAAGTAATCATTACATCATGTGAAATAGGTACTATTATCAGCTCTAACTGACATATGAGAAAAATTGGATACAGCAGTTGGGTAATCTGCTCAAGATCAAGCTGGTGGTAAGAGGCCACAAGGATTCAAACATAGGCATTCTGGTTCTAGAACAGAAGCTGGCAAACTTTTTCTATAAAAGGCTAGATGTAAGAATTTTAGATTTGGGGCCCACATGCCATTTCTGTTGCATATTCTTCTTGTTTTTTGGGGGGGGGGCTGGTTTAGTTCTCATTGTTGTTGATTTTTTAAACCCCTTTACAAATGTAAAAACCATTCTTATCTCAAGGGTTACACAGAAATAGGCTGACAGCTGGATGTGGCCTACCATAGTTCAATGGCCCTTGCTCTAGAGATAATTTCAATTTTACAGATAAGGAAACTAACGCTCAAGTACTTAAGTAACTGAAATCAGGATTTTAATCCAGTTTTGTCTGCTTCCAGAAAGTGTGTCAACCCATACTCTATTGCTTTCATGTATGCTGTTAAAATGTAAGATATTACCACTGAGTTAGGGATGCTATACTCATCCCAGTCAATTTCCAGAGAATAGGTTTTTCTTATTCGAACAGACTTGGAGACAAGATAACAGTTGAGACTTAGCAGACCCAATGCCTAGTACAGTGCCTGACGCATAGTAGGCATGTCATATATCTCTATTGAGTGAAATAATTCTGATTTCTGATTAGATTCAGTGATTAACCAAGATCTCAGCCATTGGCTAAAACTCTCTAGACCTGGTGTTTGAGTCTGTAAATGAAGGCAATGACATATTCTTTTATCTAGCTCATAGGGAATCTATAACAATTTATGAGATAATTTCCATAGAACAATTTGGAGAAAAGATATTATGTAAAGAAATATAATCTCCACAATGAATTGTTCTATTGACAGCAATGGCACTTGAAGACTTATTTATGACTTTGAAATAAATACATCACTAGCCAGAAACAGTACAATAGGGACAAGTCTGTGACTTCATCAAGTTAATATTGTTGTATCCACCAATACGATCTCATAATAAAGCAGGGATTTTTATTTTAACCTTCGGTTTTTACTTCAGGGAATAAGTGAACTTCTTGGAAATGTATTCAAAATTCTGTCCAGATTTCTAGAGGGAAGGCCATAGATTTTATCAGACTCTCAAAGAGTTTTATTATACCCTAAACGTTAGAACTACAACAAAACCGCTGCAGTGTCGTCTGCACCTGATGAGGAAAAGGGAAAGAGAAAGCTTGCCAGCGTGTAGTGATCAGTGCTAGGTTTTCCAGGTACCCCCGTCAGTATGATGCTTTGCTATGCTCTCAAGATACCCACGTAGGATCCTAAAGCAGCTCACCAGTTCCCCACTGGCACAGGAGTCTGGGTCTAAAATCCCACCAGATTAATCACCTGTCTAAGCTGGGTGCAGTGACAAACACTCAGGGTAACCAGCAGGGTAAAAGCAGCTACAAAATGCAGCAACAGGGTCTTTTCCAGTTTTATCTTTACCCCAAGATCAGGCCCACAGAGACTGTCATAACAAGGCTTTTTTTGTTTGTTTTTCATTACTAGCACCTAGCACAATGCCTGGCACATAATGGGTGTTTAATAAAAATTTATTTGAATGAAGATTAGGGTAATAATGATATTGATAAAACTTATTCCTTACATTCCTGGTATGCTTAATAAGATTGTGTCATTCCATTATCTCCTAAGATACTCTCAAGTATACCGTCTATATGGACTCATTTGTCTTTGTCAATTAGACGGTGTTTTTTTACTTTGTACTGCTTATTGTTGGTGATAGTTTTATGCTGAGATAGCGAGTTTGGATGCTTCTCTTTTGTTTGTGAGCCTGAGAGCATCCTTCCTTGGAGATTATGGCTGTTGCCCCAGGGAATTAGGTTCTGTGGGCCTAGACCAGGGTGGGCTGGATTAGGCTTCACAGACAAGGTGGTCCATGAACTAGGCCTTGGCTTTTAATGGCAAGTGGTGGGAGAGAAGCACAGTGGGCTGCTGCTGCAGAGCAGGGGGAAATCACATATGGACCTAACAGCTGTAAAGGGAAGCGCTGCTTGGCTCATTTTTACTCATTCCACTCTGAGTTGGGCATTGTGTTATGGGTGTGGACAATATATGGATGAGCAACTGGGACTCACTTTAAGTTTTCGAGTAGAGCTGTTGAATATGGAAAATTTTCAGCGTATAGAACATTTTAGGGGGGTGTTATTTAGTTTTTCTTTCCGTTAGTTGTTTTGTGCATATGTGTGATTTTAAAACTAGACTAACCTATACAGATGTAAAAGGAAAACAATTAGAAGATAAAGGTAGTTATCTAGTGTAAGGTGATGAGGTGGCAGTGAAACAGGGAGAGGTGGCAGTGAAACTGGGAGAAAAGACTAGATTTAAGTCTTTTCAAAGGAAGAGAATTTGGAGACTAAGCATAAAAGGTAAAGAAATCAGAGATGACTTCCCACCTGGAATACTAGAATAATAATAATAATACCTTGCATTTGTTGCCCATTCCTATACATTTTAGAATACTGTGTCTTAATTAACCTCACTGGACTTACCACTTTTTGCCTGGCTTTCTAGTTTTTGTGACTATATGTTTTCCTGACTACTAACGTGGAAGCCATCAAAGGCCAAAGAAAAAAATTTGACTTATCTCTCCTCCAGTAGCACAAAAACCTTTGTCAAGTGAATAAAGTTTGGTATCTGTGAGGGGGGCTAGGGCATATGTTTTATGAGAAATTTGAGACCCAGAGGGGAAGTGACTTTCCAGAAGTCACCCAGCTGGTGAGGGACTCAAGGCGGAATCAGAATCCATGGTGTTTTTCCCCCATTATACAAGCTATCACAAGTGAAACCATCAGTTGCAAAGGAAGGTTTAAACAGCAAATAAATGCCAGAAAATCAGAAAATAAATAGAGACTGCTCTCCACTGAGAGGGCTGCTATTAGATGAGACAGAATTCTGGAATGACTTTGGCTTTTACTTTTATAAGCTCAATGTTTCCGGAAGGCTCTGCATTGAGGAGAGGAGATGCAGTAATAAGGGTAGCCCTGATAAAACCACTCTTTCCTGGTTCCTTCCACTGACTCACATCCCCTTGACCAACTGCCCACTCTCTGGCTGGCTGGTACAAGAGGTCCACCAGAAATGGTGCCTTGGCTCAGTTAGCCAGGGGCTTTTCACTTGAAATTATGAATCCCTGGCTTCCCTTCCCTTTCACAAAGCCTTAGGAATGGATGACTCACAGTCTCCTCCAAGGCAAGTTCCTGAGGATGATAAAGAGAGATGGCTATAAGGCTTTGGAGAAAGAATGTGGGGTGGGAAGGAGGGTCTGTGTTCTGGCCAAGAATTTCATCATTAAGCAGTGGCATATGGGCCCCCATTTGGACCCTGTTGACAAGAAGACCATATCCTAATGATTATCATGCTAATTCAGGAGACCAAGGCTGGAATAAAATGACGTAACCCCCCCAATGGCATTCAATACTGAGAAAGACTCAATTGAAATTAAATTATCTGATCTCAACCAAGTTTTTTAAAAGCACAGATAATGTCTGACCTTTCATCCAAGGCTCCATTTAGGATACCAGGATACTCACACATATTATAAAATGTCTTCTAATTTTGGAGGGAATGTCTCTTCAAAGTTTGATGACATTGTTCTGTCTCCTACCTTCTACACAGGCAGAAAAAAAGAGTATGAACTCTCGGGATAGGCAAATCTAGGCTTGTATCCTGGCTTTGCTCATAATTACCTGTGTAACCTGGGTTAGAAACTTAGTCACCTTAAGCCTCATTTTACTTATCCATAACATGGGGTTATTATATAAAATAACAATGAAAATAATAATAAAATACCAATTATCTGCCTGGTGGTGTTGTTGTAATTGTTATCATATGCAAAATTTTATTTAAATTATATAACCTCATAAGTTAGGTAGCATTAACACCTCTATTTTACTCACGAAGAAACTGAGGCTCAGAGAAGTTAATTAACTTGCCCAAAGAAACACAGCTGGCAACTTAGGAAGCTAGGATTCAATACAATCGATACTCTTTTTTGAGAATTAAACGTTATAAGATATGTCAAGTGTCAAAGTAGTATTGACATAACTCAGGTGCTCAATAAAGTTGTGTCCCTTTACCATCTTAGAAGGGTAAGTGTCGGGCTTCCCTGGTGGCGCAGTGGTTGAGAGTCCGCCTGCCAATGCAGGGGACACGGGTTCGTGCCCTGATCCAGGAAGATCCCACATGCCGCGGAGCGGCTGGGCCCGTGAGCCATGGCCGCTGAGCCTGCGCGTCCGGAGCCTGTGCTCCGCAACGGGAGAGGCCACAACAGTGAGAGGCCCGCGTACCGCAAAAAAAAAAAAAAAAAAGAAGGCAAAGTGTCACTATTGCTTAGAAAATTCATGAATTGCAGAAAATAAAGAGACATTTTAGGCGTTCTGTAACAAGACACTGAATCAACTAAACTCCATTTCCTGCCCACTCTCATCATGTAAATCTTCTCTGACTCTGTAACCAAATACTTTAGCATTTCCAGCTTCTCCTGAATAGTGTTCATAGCCTGCCCTTTTCTGGATCAGACAACTGACATAGAAATAACCACTGCCTGCCACCTTCACCACTTTCCCACCTCTGGTTTCTCAACACCCTTTCCATATGTCTCTACATGCAGCTTTGGAATTTCAAATGTCATGGAATCCAGAGTAATAATAGTCACAGCTACACTTCAGTGAGTGTGTATGACAGGGACTATGCTCCACTGTTTATAAGCTTTAATCCACTGAATCTTCACAACAACACTCTACAGGATGGGCTATCGTTATCCCTATGCTAAGAAGAAACTGAGGCTCAGATAGTCAAGAACTTTTCCAAAGTCACACACAATTAGTAACTGGAAAAGCCTGAATCTAAACCCATGTCTATCTAATGACAAAGCCCAAGCTCTTAACCACAAAAAGCTTCTCAATTTATAGATGCAAAACTTAAGCCAGAGAGGGACAGGAACATGTGCAAAGTCATACAGCAAGTTAGGACGCTGGGGAGAAAGGACACATTTCCTGACGTTGCTTGAGCATGCTCTATCATACCCTAGCCTGAGTAACTCCACTGTGTCCATTCCACATCCATGGCCTGGACCATCACCCATCATTCACTCCATGCTCAGTGCTGTGTCAATAAATACCATTATTGGTGAAATGGTAGCCAATGTTCTCTAGGATTATACAACATCAAGTAACTCACACTTCACTACCACATTCTATAAATATAAAACTTTAAGCTTAAGTTCTTTCTCAATAGACAGACATGAATCAAAAAAGGGGGAAAAAACTTGCCATAAATCACGGAAATAATGGTACTTTAAAACTGCAATCCTTTGCTACTTGCGAGAAATATGATAAACATCTTGATTCTATTCAAAACTGTCACAGAAAGATTTTCTTCTTATCAGAAGGCTGCAGTTTTTGCAGTGGATGGAGTATTAAAGAGCAGAGCAGCAGTGAGATTGGAAGGCTGAAAGAGCTAAGCAGGATGGTGCAGTGCAGATGCTGTAAACAAAAACTCCAAGTTCTTCCAAATAAGTAAATTCAGTGAATTTACTGGATAGCTTCATTGTATAAAAACCTGTGTTGGGCACAAGAAAAAGGGGAAAAAAAGATGATCGGTACGAATTGGTTCCTGTTCTCAAGGAGCTCAAAATCCAGGATCCAGGAGGGAAGTTCAGAATAGGCATCATTAATGAACCACGCTGAAAAGCATATGAAAATGTCATAGCAGAAAACAAAGTACTTTGGGGATTGGAATAGATAAAAAAAAAAACAAACTTCATGCTGTCTTGGAGGGTGGAAAAGACTTCAAGTAGAAGGTGGCATTTGAGATACACCACGTAAGAGATGCTGGGAGACGTACGCCCAAAGGAAAGAATAGAAGGACCAATAAACTGAAGGTGAAAATGCAAAGAGCAAGTGAGGGGAACACGGAGCAGACTGCCTGCTTTATAGGGATAAAGAGGAATAACCAGAGGCGAAACTCTAAATAGTAGACTTAGAAAACTACGGACAGCCCAGATCTGGTTGGCAATAAGGAGTCCTTTGGAGGTTTTGATCCAGGAAATGTCATGCTCAAAGTTGTGTTTTACAGCCTAACTCCCCAGTCCAGATGAAGATAGCATCAGCTGTAGAAGGATGGAGATAAAAAAGTGCACGAGGAAAATCTACTGATTATATAACCAGATTGAATTTCCTCTAATTTCTGATGAAATGAATAGTTTTATAGGAAATCACTTTCTGACTAGTCAAGAATTGATTTTTACTCCCAATTAGGTGCCATTGGAATTAGCATATGTAAAATCAATGAAGAATCACTGTATAAATGCATCTTCATTTGTTTACAGATAGCCATCCCCCCAGAAAGACTGAGGGGACTTGATCCACCTGAGGCCTGTTCCTTTTAGTACCAAGAACCAAGTCTTTCTGGGGAGAAAGGCTGGACTTGGCAGGGCCTGGGTTCCATTTCCCCATTTCTGGCTCCAAGTAATCTCTGTTCTTGGGGAAATTCCAGGTTAACTTCCATGTGATGGGAAAATGATACTTACCTTGCAGGGTTTCATTTAAAATGCTTCCCACCAAGCCTGGCCCATAGTAAGGAACTGATGAATGGTAATTGAAGGTACCACATTATCGTCAGTTTTTACGTACTTCTCTGATCCCATCTCCTACCACTTTCCCCACATTCACTGAGTGCCACGCACACATACCAAGCTCATTTCTGCCTCATATTCTTTGCATCTGCTGTTCCCTTTGCCTGACACAATATTCCCCCAGATTAACACATGACTGACTCCTCTTCAACATTCTTGTCCCCCGTCACAGGGGCTGACCTCCTTGAAGCTTTTCTGACTGTCCCAAATAACGTCCACACCCCTGCCTCATCTCAATATTTTTTTGTTCTTTATAGCACTTGTGTGTATCTAAACTTCTCTAATTCATATATATATATATATCTCCTTGTTTATTTTCTGGCTCCCAATGAGGGAGCAGAGATCTTATCAGTTTATTTATTAACGGACCTCTGGCAACAGGCCCTGGCACACAGGAGGTGTTTAAAAAATACGTTTCTCTGAACATTGACAGAATTAAACTACGTAGCACACAGAAATCACCTAGCACATGGTGAGTACTAAATCAATGTTCATTCCTCCCCCTTGCATGGGTCCAGAGAATGGCTGCTACAAAGTGAAGAAAGACAATTTGGAAGGAAAACAAAAAAGGGTATAGTCATCCAAGGCTAGGCTAGTCGAGTTTCTGAGGTCTAGTTCTCTGCCTTGACACAGCAGATACTTCACAGGAGGTGAAGGCTCAGGTTGTCATTCTAGATGGATGTTTCAGGAGATGAGGCATTTTCTGTATGCAGGAAGAGGTGCTGTAAATAAGTGGACAGGTGTGATCCCGCCCGAGGAAAGTCACCAGGAGAAATAGCTCACAGAAGTCTTATGAATGCTTTAGAATAATTAAGAAAGAGGGGAAGCCAAGCACCATCACAGACTTTCAGTGGAGAGTGCCTGGTCAGCTGCCTAGGGCTTTTGGATGGCTTAAAATGAGGAGAGATGAGGGACCCAGATCTACCTGTTCCCCTTCCTACTCTGACCTATTGCAATGGAGTTCCAGGTAAATTTGTGTATGAAGAAAGTATTTTGATTTGAAACCTAATTCTTGTCCACTCTCTTCATTTCATATGTGAGCTGATGGTGGCCCCAAGGACTGAACAGAAGAACTGGGGTGAGTACCCTGCCCCTGACTGCTGATAGAGGTCTTTCCGTTGTCCCATACTCAGAAGAGTTGGGACCTGGATTTCACTGACATGTACTCTAGGCCTAAAATCCCAGGAGCTCCATGGCAAGGGAGTTGGACTCCAGAATCCTGGGTTGTTCATGACACCAGAAAAAGGAGGCACATGCTTAATAACCTCAATTCAAGACCTCTGAATATAGAGTACAACTGTCAAGCTGACTTGAATGGCTCCTTTGGCATATGCCCTGAGTGTGGCTGGGTTGAATGCTACCACATCACCTGCTCTTGGGATCACCCATGTAAGAGATCTGTCCTAGCACTTGAGGCTGACGAAGGTGGCAGACAGACAGACAGGTAGAATTACATTATCTAGGAGTCCTGGACTTCTTTACCTTGAGGAGAACCTGATACTGGAGACGAAAAATTCTCCAGCTTCAAACGCCCAAAGCTTCTGAGGGATGAGTTGGGCTACAGAGATTACAGAGAAGCTGCACAGAACTGAGGCATGGAATTGACTTTGGCATTTTATTGTGTACTCAAAATTCCCTTAATAGTTTTAAGACTTTATATTTCCCTCTATATATAATTTCTTAAACACGTACAGAATGCACAAATATAAACATGTGTAATTTATTAACGTTTATCAATAAATAGAGAGACTTTATCAATGAAAAAAACAAGTCTTTGTAGGCTCCTGTTTTTCCTAGAACACATTCTGGGAAACCGCATCAAAAAGTGGATTATTGTAAAGCCAAGGGTGTTTTCCATAGAAACAAATTAGAATCAGGGGTCCTAGTACTTCAAAGCTTTAGCTTCAAATAAATCAGAAGCATAACTAACAATTTCATAAAACCAAAACTACAACCATCATTAAAACTTGTAAGCCTTTGAGTTATACAATTAAGTTCCATGTTCTGTATAATGGGCACACATGTACTTTATATGTTGATTACACAAAGGGACTCAGTTTGCTAGAAACTGTATGAGTGGCCCCACTTGTAATTCTGCTTTATTAAAACTGTAAACAAAATTAAAGTGTTAGCTAAATAACACTAAACGATAATTAACAATAATTTACATAGACTATCAGATTAGGAAAAAAAATCTCAAAATTATCTGGTTCAGTATCTTAGTAGACTCTTCAAGTAACATTCTTGTTAGCTGGTCATTCATGATCTGATTTATGTTGGAGGGTTCTTTTCACAGGGGATTCTACAGAGAGAGAGAGAGAGAGGGTGGGGATAATTTCGATGACCCAAGTCTTTTTCCTCTAAATAAATGTTTTCATGGCAAAAAGGCATTTGAATTTATTCCATGTGACTTTGAAGTTACATGAAAAATTATACTCATTCTCACCAAAGTTAGTCTGTAGTCCCCATCTCTCTCCATCCACCTCTTTACTTTGAGAACAACAAAATCCCCTCAAATAAGAGTGTCTGTGATGTACAAATTTTCAATGTTTGTGTGTTTTGGGTAACCTAGAATAACTAAATGCAGAGGGGTGAATTTGGAAGAATGGACCCCAAAAAGATGATCCCTTGGTATTATTTTTCAACATAGAAAGCTCACTCTCTAAATTGGTCCACCCCTTGGTGAAGAAATTCTTAGTCCTTGAGCGCCCAGGAGCATCCACAGTAACCCAAAGTCATAATAAACAGAATGTCATTTTATGATTTACAGAACATCTTCACAAAAATTATCTTATTTTTCTCCACAGCAACTTCGTGAAGTAGGCAGGAGAGATTGTTTCTGAGGCCAGAGAGGTCCAGTTATTAGTTCAGGGTCACACAGTAAGTCAGCAATTGATTTAGTGCCCGTGCTGCTTCTCTGCTGCACCCATCCTTACTGTGTGCTCACAGAGGTTGTGAACAGCGTGTGCAGCCGCCAGACAGACAGTGTGAGTCTCACTGCCAGGTTCAGGGCCTTGGGGCGCAATACCTTGCTGCTCCCTCCTTTGTATTAGAGAAGCATCATCCTCAAAAAGGTGGTTGCCTCCTATGCCCCAATCTCATTAACGGCAGAGGAACAGTGACTTAAAAAAGCACAGGGGATTGGTCCATCCAGAGTCAATGTGCAAGTAAGGACTTAAATAAACTTTCTTCATATATGACGAGAATAGGTCCCCAGATGAATCTGCTCCACTGATCAGTGAGAGCCCCAGCCTACACCAGGAGCATTTCAGCGTGGCGGAGTCTTTCTCAACAGCATTTGGGAGTTCCGAGTCACATTTCTCATTAGAGGCTTTTCCCCTTCCCTAAGGAATGACTTTCTCCACAACAAAATTGTAAGCCTTTGCAGGGCACATAATTTTTTTTTTTTTTTTTTTTTTTTTTGTATTTGGATGGTTTGGGTCAATCTTCTCTTCCTCATTCCAAGTCTCTTTCCAGTCTGGTGCAATTCCAGAACTAAAGTAAACATCAATGGAAATGACACCTGACTTCTTAAGCAGCAGGAACAAGGACAGTATGATGAAGTCATGAGATGCTATCAAATCACAGCCAAGACCAAAGTTGAAACCTCACATGGCTCTAGGATGTGGTGGCGTTTACCTCCCTGGGACCTTCACTCTGGGGCAGGTGGCAAGAGCCATGAACTTAGCTTTGAATGAAAGACATCCAGGTTTATCCGAAGGGCAAAGCTGGCAAGGTCAAGGGTCTAGAAGGCCCAAATGAGGTGGCTAGTTCCTCTGAAACAAAGTCAAAAGGCAGGCAGGCCACACCTTTCTGAGGTAGCTGATGGCTATAGCAGCATCCTGTTGTCACAGAAACAGAACGGAATCTTAGAGATCCTCTGGTCCAAACTTCAGTTGACAGATGCAGAAAGTGAGGTCCAGGGATGGAAGGGCATAGGTCACGATCTCCCACGTTAGGAGTGGAGCCAGGGCTGGAATTCAGGTCCTCTGACTTGAAGTCAAGCACTGTTTTCCACCCCAAGCGCTGCTTGGTTCTGCCTCCTCCACCTGGGGAAACTGCAGTGAGTGACAAGTCTCGGCAGTGTGCGCCTCCAATTGTTCTCTCCTTTGGGAGCAGCAAGGCCAGGTTCAAGGGTTATAAATTGGTACCATGGGCTTTGCTACAAGCTCGTGGGAAAGATTCCAAAGTCTTTCAATAAACACTATGATGCCGCCAGCCCTGCCCAAGGCGCTTTAGGAGAGGATTTGTTCCAGGAAAGCGAGCATTTCACAGCAGGAGGGCCTGAGGCCATGGCACTGGCAGGGAGCTGTCTTCAGCTTCCCTCCGAGGTTGCTGCAGAGACTGTTTTCCTCTGAAGGATCTTTGCCCTGTTTCTTCCATGGTGAATAAATGGAGCATGTCCTGAAGAGAAGGACTGACATGGACATAAGGTAAAGCGAGTGGAAGACTGTGACTGGTATGGGGGGCTGGCCAGGAGGATGCACATTTGGACCCACATTCCGGGAGGAACGTGTATTAGTGTCTGGCACAGAGCAGGACACAGATGAGCTGGTGAGTAGTTTGAACATGGCTGTGACAGACACAAACAAGCAAGAGATGCACGCTTTTGGAACACAACTCTGACCAAGGCAGGTGCAGGGGGATGTGTTTTGACAGTGTTGTGTGAGCAGGCACAGCAAAGAAGGAATATTTGCAGACATCTATGACTGAGATAGGACACAGTGAGTGATTGTGTTTGAAACATGAGCGAGACAAACCAGGCACAGTAAGGGGGTATACTGGGGACAACAGAGACTATGAGGCCAGGGTGACTATGAAGCCAGGAAGAGGGAGTGCTAGGAAATAAAAAGATCCCTTCAAGGGGGATCTCTGGAGGAGAATCCCCAGTGAACAAGGGAGCCCTCCTGTCCCCTGACACCTGCTGGAATCCTGGAGGAAAAGCCCGATGGGCATGGGGTGCCTGCACCAATGGATGGAATGCTGGGTGAAGAGAATACCGGGTGCAGTCAGGCACGAGCAGCAGCTTAGGACCTGGCCCTCTCTTGGAGGGATGGCTGTCTTCAGGGTCACTGCCCCAGGGGCCTAAGTGTCACGGGGCTGAGCAGCCACCAAAGAAGAAGTTGTTGGGGGGTGGGACTGACTCTCCCATTGGCCACCACACTCCACTGCATCCCTAGAGAGGGGAGAAGATCACAGAACCTCAGAGTTGGAATGGACAGATAGGCTGGTGAAAGAGCCCACCCACTGCAGGAAAGCCCCTTGTGCCATGCAGATGGGTGGTTGTTTAGCCCCTGCTTAGGAATCTCCACTGACCAGCCAGGCCATATTATTTTTGAGCAACTTTAGTTACTGGCAAGAGCTCATTAATGTTCTGCCAAAATCAGCCTTCCTACAGCTTCTACCCTGTGGAACTACTATGCCCTCCAGGCCCACTCAAAATTCTTCCCTCCACTAATTATATCCTCCAAGTTTTCTCTTCTCCAGGCTACACATTTCCATTTTCTTTAATAGTTCATTATATATTATGGTTTCCAGATTATTGCCCATAATGGGCACTGTCCTCTAAACACAATCCTTATTATAATTATCTCTCTTGAAATATAGTACCAGGAAAGAGCCCAAATTTACACAGGGAGCCTGATTTATGTCACATACTTTTCATCATCAATTTAGTTTACTTCTATGAATGCAGTCAACATTAAGTTCATTTCTGACAATGGTAATATGCTATTGGCTTATATGTTAAACTCATTGCCAACTTTTATCTTTTTGATACAAACAGCTGTCAATTCTTGTGGTTCTTTATTACATTGGTACAGTTTATTTTATTTATTTATTTATTATTTATTCACTCATTCATTCATTTAGCCAAAATATAGGACATGTTTCTCAGTTTAATTTCACTTTATTGATTTGGTATCATTTTAATCAACTGAGATCATTCTAAATCATAACAATTTCAACATTCAAGATAGGATTATTTAGCACTGACTCAAGCTAGACTTTCAGGATTTTACCAACACATAGGAAGATCAGATAATCTATTGCTACCTAGATTTTTCAGTTTAGTATCATCCTTCTTAGATCTTCAACCTTCAGTCAAG
Source organism: Delphinapterus leucas (assembly GCF_059928025.1). Taxonomy (NCBI): domain Eukaryota; kingdom Metazoa; phylum Chordata; class Mammalia; order Artiodactyla; family Monodontidae; genus Delphinapterus; species Delphinapterus leucas. Next base: position 126,040,510 of record NC_143131.1, read on the forward strand.
AGAAAAACCTACTGATTGAAGAGGGCTAAACCAGAGAATTGTGGTACCTCACCACAGACTGCCTTCCCAGCAGACAGGTAACAATCCGTGTGCCTGAGAATGGACCCACCCATGGAAGGTTTTGTGTAATGCTTTGCTGAAATGTCTCTGTCAAGCAGTAAATCTGTCCTAGTAGATAATGAAATTAGTTGGCATGAATTATTTTTTAATGAAACAACACTGACTCTTGCATACAAATCATTTGTATAATAACTGTCTTTGAATTTTGATAAGGTCTATTTCAAGCTATGAGTCTATAGTTTCCGCAGTCTAGCTTTAATCTTTCTTTAAGAACTGGGACAATATTTACTGGTCTCCAGGCTGCCATCATATCCTGAGTCCACAAAAGAGCTCCAGTCAGAGGTCTTATCAACCAGTTCCTTTAATCCCGTGAGAAATAATACATCTTGGCTCAGAGACAGTTAAAAGTTTTCCATCAATCCCAGGCAACAACTTTTTCCCTGTGATGTTCTCTTCTTTCCAGTTGCAAGATTATTCTTACTAAAGCAGAATATGCAAGATTTCGTCCCTAAATAATGAGAGCTATTTCTGGGTTTTCTACTTGCTCTAAACATACCTTTTGATTCATCTTTGGTTATACATTCCTTCTGCCAGATTTTCCACAAGCCATTCTTCAAGTATAAGCTCTCTAGAAAACTCAAGATGTGGCCTAATGTCTTTACATATGCCCCACATTTTTATCCGTTTTATTCACTGAACATATCTATTAAAAGACAAAATGAATGAATAGAAAGGAAGAAAGGAAGGAGAGAAGGAAGGAAGGAAGGAAGGAAGGGAGGGACGGAGGGAGGGAGAGAGGAAGGGTTTCTCATTTCTCACTGGCCAAATTCCCTTTGTATCATACTTATTATTATCATTATTAGCAACAATAAAAACCACCACCCATTAGGGCAGCACCTGTGTGCCGGGCACTGGGCTAAGTGTGTTATATCCATTAATTCATGTATTTTAAACCCATTTAACAGACAAGGAAACTGAGTTTCAGTTTAAATAATTTGCTCAAATTTACTCAGTTAATAAATGGCAGAATCAGACTTACATTCCAGTCAATTTTGATTCCAAAGTCTGGGCTCTGAATTGTCCTGATACACTGTCACTCATCATCTTGAGAACCACCACTAAGTCCAGTGTTCATGTTCTGCTGTCTCTAGCATCTTTTTGTCCCACTATGATGGACTCAGGGTAAAAGGAATATGTATGTGGGTGTATATTATATCTATTCTTCCCGTGGGAAGCCTACAGTATGATGTGTCTCCTCCTCTTACTGAAACACAATGTAACTGGGACGGTAATATGGGACTCTTTCCTGCTAACCCCTCTTACTCACTAAAAGAACATCTTTGCCAAGAGGTGTATATATTTTCTGTGATTCAGAACCAGGGAGACTAGGTGGAAAAGGAAAAAGAACCTGCAGAGTCAGGAGGAAAGTAGAGCGAGCAGAGGAAGGGGCTAAGTGAATAAACATAATGAAGAATGAGGAGAGAGGATGGAAGACAAAGCAGGAAGACCTGGGCTAAAGTGAAGCATTGAGTTGGGTAAGTGGAAGGCTCCAGAGCAGTTGGGGATCAAGGAGGAGGCTCTTTGGGAAGTGTTTCCAAAATGTTATATTGCTTATCTCATATAATCCTTCCAAATATTCAAATAAAGACTGAGATTTCTGCAGAATTGCTATTGGGTGCCTGGTACCACTCCTTTTTATTCAGACAACATCAATATAGCCCTTGCCAAGGAGAGAAGTCATGAACAAAGGAAAATGGCCCAGCCTCTTAACTCCATGAAGGACTCACAACCAACTCCCTTTAAGTAGGGAAAGAGGAGACTTGAGAATAATGCTAGGGTGATCTTGTGTCCTGGTTGGCCTGTGTCAGTCTCAGTTTACACTCCTGTACTAGTCTAATTGTTCACAGTTAACAATTTAATATCATCTGCCTTTCAGGTCTTCATTCAGGATACAAAGTCATGGTGCAAAAATATGCTGCACCCAAGAGACCTCAACCCATACAATGAATCACAGTCAGGAGGCACGGCTTTAACACTCAGTGAGCCCCTTTCACTTTCAACCACAAGGCCACCCTACTAACTCAGCAATGTGAACAATAAACCAGAAGACAGGAACCTGGATTCCAATGCCTTTTTAGCCTCCATCCATGCATGCCTCTGAGGACTTAGTCCCTTTCCTGTGCCTCATTTTCCCCATTCTTTGAACAAGGAGGATTATCTGTAAGATCCCTTGCAGCTCTGACATTCTGATTCTATGAGGAGCAGAGATGGTGGGTGACAAATACAGACCTTCTTATTGGGTACCAGCTGTGTGTGGGACTGTTCTCCAAAGCTGTGGGTAATTGCTTCAAATTTGGCTTTAATATTCTTTTGTTAGTATCTGATACTTTATATTCTGTGTGGAGGGAAGAGGTTTTGCTGGAAACAGGGAGGATAATTTTTGGATTTGGATTAAAGAATCTGAAAGACCTCAATTTCTGAATCTGTGAAGTTACACTGCAAAGCTGTTAAATGTATCTCGTTAGGATAGGATAGGGAGGACCTGAGATGCCACAACTTAAAATGCAGCGAGACCACAACCGTCCTTCCTTAAACACATGCTTGATCAGAAACACTGGCAGAGCCGCTCAAAATTTCTGATGCAAAACATCATTAAAAAAGAATCTCTGATATTTTAACAGACTTAAGATGCAGCTTCTTGTTTTAATAGTTTTAGTAAAATCCTCTACAATTTATGAAGCATTTTTGTATCATTTTCCACATTTAATCTTCAACACAAACCTGTAAGGAAGGAAAGTAGGTACAATGTAGGGGCATAGATTGATTGCTAGGTAACAGTGGATCTAGTGCTATAAATCAGGTGTTCTGCCTCCCAAATCAGGAATTCTGTCCGTTGGGAAACATGGAAATCATTTGTACAGTGGGAAGAGTTTTGTGATGAAGTTTAATATTAACGGTTGATGAAATAGAGTTACAATTTCCTTTGCTCCAGAAGAAGAGGGAGGAGGAGGAGGAGAAGGAAAAAGAGGAAAAGATGAGAGAGATCACTAGCTAAGTCATCTTTCACAAAATTGTTCAGAGACTGTGTGCATCAGAATTATCTTGGGTACTTATGGCAAATACAGATTCCCAGGGTCCACATCAGACCTCTGACAAGAGGGTGGGAGTGGGGAGTGGGGAGTGGGGAGAGGGCAGGGGTGGGATGGGGAGGGCAGAAATCTGCATTTTTAAAAAGTGCTCTCACATAATTCTTAGGCACATGGGAGTATAAGATTCCCTGAGGAGGTGAATGTCCAGTTATTCTACTCACACCTGAGGCACAGTTTAGCACTGGAGACAGGGGGCAGTAAGAGAAAGGACAAGTGAGTAGGAAGGGCCAGAGCTAGCAGTATGAGACATTCAGCGATTCTGCACAAGGGATCAGAAAGGAAGCACTGACATGCATGCAAAGAGTCCATTTTAGCAAAGTGGACAAGGGGTATTTGTTGGCTTTTATGACACTGATGATGAAAAGAGAACAGACTTGGTGATGAATCATGAAAATGAGGTGGCAAAAAATGTAAAGAGATGCACAAAGCAGTATTTTTTAAGGTGTTTTTCATGTGATGAAAAAAATAGAATGCTTGGTTACAATTAGCTGATAAAAACTAACTGAACTGTTTATAAACAGTAAGCACATAAACTTGTACTAATTTATCAGTAAATTCAATGGCTCAAAAGGTGATGGCCTAGGCCAATTTCTTCATTTGTCTTTAGATCACTATCAACCAGAACAGAATATTGACTCTGGAAGATCTAGTATTTCCCAAACATGGGATGTTTTCCACAGGTGATATGCCAAACAAAAAGGCACAACGTTAAACAATCTGAATCACAGTAAGGAGGTCCAATACTTCTTTCACTCATTCTGCTCATTTCAAAGAGACGTACTCAGTTTGGCCCCACTCTGACTTTAACAATTCTCTACTACCTAATAAAATGGAGAGCAGGCCTTTAACAATTCTCTACTACCTAATAAAATGGAGAGCAGGCCTTTGACTCAGAGACTTTGGCAAACAATATTATTAAATTTTAATAGTAAAAAAGTTATGCAAATAATAATAATTTGTTTTGTTTTCATTGTATTTAATTTTAAAATCATCTTCTCTAGATGATTTTTCACTTAAGGTCATAATAGTTTCATTTACAAACAGATTTATTTAAATTAAAAATGTATTTAAAGATAAATAGTAAATAAATAATAGCATGGGCAGAATGTTGATATGGGTAAAAATTGTGAAAATAGCAGGCAGATGAGAAAACTTAATTGCAGGGAGGACAGTGTCTTGACAAGGACATAAAGGACATAAAGCAATGCATCCTCAGGGTGGGAACTCTGGGATCTTTCTATTATTTTGTGCTGCTTGCAGAAAGAACCCCAGGTAGCTAACTTTGCACAGTTTGGAATGCCTAACCTTGTAGCTCTGGACAAAACATATTCTCAGGGGCTCTTTAATTGCACCACCAGCCTCAGATATGTCCATGTTTCAACACGCTCAAGTGCAAGATCAAGTCAGTACGCATGGCTTATTCTAATCCGAATGCACCTCTATTTCTCAATGTGCACATATAATTAAGGTCAAACCAATTTCCTTGTGTGGCTTTTTTCCACTGTCTACCACAGTTCCTAAAGGACAAATAAAAGACTGGAACTTTGAGTCTGGGGGATCAGACGGTCTGCCTGCTTCTTCTGCTGAACTATTTTGATATGACAGAACCTAAAAATATGTAGGAGAAAAGTATGGATCCGTGATAATATCAGCCAATATTAATTGAGCGTTTATTATGTGTCAGTGATTGTGCTAAACTAATCATGGATTATCTCATATAATTTTCACAACAATCCTATCACATAGGTTTTATCATTTACAGGCTCAAGTTGTGTGGAATGAGGCGTAGTAACTTGCCCAAGTCAAATCATCTAGGGAGAGGTGGAGCCACCAGCTGAACCAGGCAAATCCAACACAGAGTCTTATCGTACCAGCTTCACTAAATGTGCACCTTCACTGAACAGGCACCCTCGACTCTTAGACACTGCAGGTAGGAAAGGTCCTGCTCTCGAGAAGCTGTCCAGGTGAGCAGAGGGTGTTTTAAGTGCATAAAATTACTTAAGATCCCACAGGATGAGCTGAGCCTCCAAGAAAAAGAGAAGCAGGTGTGAGAGCCCAGAGGAGGAAGTGGTTAGCTCCAATGTTCAGGGGGTAGGGATCAGGAAGGTTGAGAGAGCTCATATTGGAACTGTGCCTCAAGGAATGAGTAGGCTTGTGCCAGGCAGCAAAGTGAGAAAGAGCATTTGAGACAGCAGAAGTAATCCAGAGGCTGGAGAAGTCACTATTTATCTAGGGAAAACTGATCAATCTTGCATGCTTATTGCATAGGGAGTTAGGTCGGGGGAGAGTTGAGGGAAATGAGTTGGAAAGCCAGACTGGGTCAGGCAAGAAGGGCTTTATATGCCCTTCACTATCTGCCCACTGCAAGCCACACTATATTGCTCAAGGCTATTCTATTACAGCTCAATCCAGCTGGCACTGACAGTTTAAAATCCCACAGGTTTGAATGGCCTTAACATTCTCTTAAACGATACACGTGAAATAGCTTCTCTCTCTATGGTTATATTATACACATAGTCCCAAAAGAAAACCAGAGGCAAAAAAAATTATAATTTGCAACCCAGCCAATGTCTTGCCTTGGATAATAAGTTACCCCTCTTTGGGAGGAGAGACAGACAACTACCTACTAGATAAGTTGTAGAAGAGATCACTGCATTGGTTGGGATACTTGACCAGACCACTTCTGAAGCCCTTTCCATGTCTAAGAATCAAAAGTTCTGCATTATTTCAAGAGTTTTTAATTAACTAGCAAGGAGCACAGCTTAGTGGTTAACAGCAAGGGCTCTGAAATTAGGTGAACATGTGTTAGAATCCTGGCCCACCACTCACCAGCTATAGGACAGTAGCCAAGTTATTTAATCTCTCTGAGTCTCAATTTCCCCATCAGTAAAATGGAGATTTTAATACCTGCTCCATGGATTATATTAAGGATTCCATGAGATGACACATGTAATGCACTTAGCACAATGGCTGGCATATAAAACCAGTGTTCAGTAAATGGTAGATGCTAAGATGACGATAATAAAGATGGGGACGTCTGGACCAAGAAACCAAGTTATTCTTAGGCAACTAGTTATTATACATGACAATCATACACACACACACACACACACACACACACACACACACACACTCCTTTTGCCAAAGTCAGAAACTCTAAGCAGGCAATGAAAATTCACAAATAGAAGAAAAATTCCATTATACAAGCCAGCAAAGGAAATAAAAGTTTGAAAAGAATAAAAGGAACATGAGTAGGCACCAAATATATTTGTTTGTCAGGTTTATCAAAATATAGATTCACCCATTTCTTAGAGAACAAAAAGCTCTCCAAGGACAATTCTAACTGTGAAATGTTTCCAAGAATCTTGTAAAAAATGAGAATGAGAAAATAATTCAGAAATCACTTGGTAAAAAGCAGGTTCTTGGCTCTTTGGTTGAATATAACCCAGAGCGCACTCAGATATTTGTTTGTATAACCAGAAGCCATCCACCAGGTTTCCTTGCTCAAGGGTTGGAGATGATTTCACAGCATTTCTTGGAGCACAGAAGCTAGAACTTCCTGCCTCACTCCCTTCCCCACAGTTCCCCTATCCTTGCAGTTGAAGTAATTTTCCTTCTTCTTCTGAACTTATTGCTCAGGAACTATCCTGTACCTTATGAGGAGGATATTATGATGATTTTGACCCCAAACCATTTCCCCTCAGACCCAGTTCTGACAATGCACCAGTGTTCCAGAAAAAGAAGCCTTGTCTTCCCAACCTAGTGTTCCTGCTTTTTTGCCTACTAAGATGATGATGATGATAAGGAGAACACAATATATCAATAAGTTACTTATCCCAGGCTCTATATGTACAGTATCTCACACCAGCCTCGTAACAGTGTTATGAGGCAAGGACCACCTTTACTTCCACTTTTGCACAGGAAGAAACTGAGGCAGCAAGAGGTCACGTAACCTGCCCAGGATCATGCAGGTTCAAAGTGGCAGGACCTGAATTCAGACTGAGGTCCATCAAATGCCAAGTCCTATGCTTTTAGCCGTAACACTAAACTGCTTCATCAGTACTCTGATTTCCTCTAGGTTGGGACCCTGCCTTAACTACCTTCAGACCAGAGAAGTCCAGGTCTTAACTGTCCCCATGTGAAAAAGGAAGAACATGAAAACCAGGTTGAGGGGATGTTTCTTTAATCTCAGTCCTTCTCCTTACAAATCTTTAAACAGCAATTCCTTTCATATTAAAGCCTCAAAGAACAGAAATTTATCTGGATAGGTGGATATGACAACATTTTTCTCAAACAGCATCTCAGGAATAAAATCAACTGCTTAACCACTAAGCAGGCATCTATAGAACCCAGGAATGTATTCCTTCCTTAGATGTGTCTAAATTTCCTACTAGCCAGATTGCTAGAAGAATGATACAGGAAAAGAAAATGGTCCCTGCAATTGACAATATCACCTCTGGCACATCTCTTCCCACTGGTAACCTTTCCAGAAGGTCTCCAGCTTCAACCAAACAAAGTGCTACACTGGCTAAAGTAGGTTTTGCTCTCTCTTGTGTTTAACTGCACTGTGGGAGGACTTGCGTGGTTCTGTAACTCACACAATCACAAAGAAAGGGTCTGAGAATACCTCCTTTGACCTCCCACCCCTTCCTTGGCCATGTTGACAAATGATCAGTCAATGCTTCCAGTGACTGATGGTCCATCAGCACTTCTAAGTGACTGGTGATCATCCAGTTTTCTCCTACTTTATTAGAAACATCTTAGTAAGAGGATCCGTTCCATTTTGTGCTGAAACATGCATTCTTAAAACTTCAATCCTTTGTACCTACCTCTTTCCCTTGAGACCATGCAGAACAAATCGGATCCCTCTTTCCCAAAACAGCCTTCAGAGATATTAAAAACAATGCTCATGACCTGAATCTTCTTTGAGCCCTAAACTCATCATGCCCCATTCCTTACATTGTTCTTCACATTTCATGAATTCTGCAAAGAAAATCATGTTGTTTTTCCTCTCCTGGAGACACTCTGGTTTGTCGACACCCAGAGTAAGAAGCAGCTTTACCACTTCTATGGGCCAGAGTCAGGTATCATTACAGTGTGGACTAAGCACACATTTACACAGGGATATGGTTTCCTAGTAGGTCTCTTAAGTGTGCTTTGGAGGCAATTCCTTCCTGAACAGCTGCTCCGACTAAATTGGGAGGACTGAGTCTCTGGCAAGTGCATGCTGTAAGGGAACAAGCTCACAGAGCCTGCCTCGGAGAAAGGGCTTATCTGCAAGGTTACTACTGGCACTCTAACCACGGACATTCAGGGCCCTTCCTCTCAGAAATAATTGCCTTTTACGGGTTTTTTTTCCCCCTTGTCTTGTCTTGGGAGTGGACGTGGATTAAGAGGAGCCAAGGGATGCAGGGGCTGCACTGTAGTAGGCAGATAAAAGCACACACAACTCCTGGCATTGATCAAAGACCTCTCCCCCTGCTGTCCCCTGGCAGAGGTAAGGAGGTTCTTTGTTACAAATCCCAGAGGATTGGTTTAAAGCAAGGTTTTTCAACCACAGATTTATTTTGAAATTTGGGACCAGACAATTCTCTGGGGAGGGGTGTCCCATGCATTCTTGAATGTTTAGTAGCATCTCTGGTCTCCGTCCACTGGATGCCAGTAGCATCCACCAGTTGTGAAAACCAAAAATGCCTTCAGGCATTGTTAAATGTCCCCTGGTAAACAAAACTGTCCCCAGTTGAGAACTACCAGTTTAAATTCAGACTACCTCAATAGTTTAAGACCTGAAGCTAGACCTAAACTTGAAGCATTATCTATGTGAACTTTCTCATTTTATTGGTGCTGAGAGAAATGACAGCAATCAGTAAGGAATTAGAAGACAGGCTTCCTGCTCTTTCCAGTGTCCATTGAGAACACTGATGGTTCTCAATCCTGCTGTACGTTAGAGCTCCTAAAACATACGCATTTCTGGTCCCCAACCAGACCAATTAAAATAGAATTTCTACATGTGGAACCCAGGAGCTCCCAGGTGACTCTAGTGTGCAGCCAGGGTCAAGGGTCAGAGACCCACATCACACTGCCTCTATTCTTGACCTCTGATAAACCACCTTGAGTACCACTGCAGCTGGGTGTGGTTTGGGGTTTGCCCTGAAGTATGACATGCACAGTGGGCACCAATCTCAGAGGGCTGGTACATGGAACCCTAACAACCTAGCAACAAGAGCACCTGCAGAGCCAAAGGGGGAAAACAAAAACACACAGACTGTAACCAACTTGTTCGACAAGTTAGCATGTTTTATGTTGGATCAAAGAAATGCCTACAGGTAGTTTAAAAGCCAGAAGGCATATTCAAAATAAGAGTCCCGACTGTTCAGCACAGGGCATGATGTACCCAGGAAACAGGTCTTGTCTCATGTTTAAACAATTATTTATAAACAGTGTAATCAATTTCATTTCATTCATTTCTGGCTTTTCTTCTAACAGAGGGAGCTCTGCGTTCCTTGTTTAAGGAGCAGTGTTTAGAACACAGAGATTTCTATTGACTCATTTCTTAAGGGACGCTTATCAGGAGGCTGAGAAAATAACGGGAGAAGTTGTTTGTTTTAACCAAGATATGAACAATGTTATATCTACAATTATAATAACAACAGTTACAGCAGCTTCCGTGCATGGAGCACTTTCTGTGTAACAGAAGCTGGGCTCAGCTCTGCACATACGTTATCATATTTAACCTTAACAAAAGCCCTAGGAGATGGGTTCTAATATTATTCCCATTTTACAGGTGAGGAAACAGAGGCCTAGAGATGTCTGGTCACATGCTGAAGATTATATAGATAGTAAATGACAGATCTCAGACAGGACTGACATCCAGATGTGACAGACTCCAGCCCCTATAGCCATTATGCTACATTGGGTCCAATGCCCCTTTGTTTACTTACCAAAGTTCACCTTCCTCTGAGTCAGAGGCAGTGGAAAGGATGATGTTTTAGGCCTCAGCACTTTAGTCCAGCAGTGGGCATCCTGGAGGGCAGCTTAAGCCACTTGATTACCGAACTTTTGCAAGTACACTCTGCAAACAGCACTAACTTTTCTAACCCTGAGTATTTGATGAGGCAAGTGGAGCTCTTCTGATGTTATTCTCACTGTTTTCCCGGTGTGATCTCAACAAGAACAATGTTTTGTGAGAGCTGCTTCAGGTTGGGATTGGGGAAGGACTGAGGACAGGGCCAGCTTCATGGCTGTGTGACCAAAGCAGTCACACAGGAACCCAGAGCTTGGTGTAATGTTCTGCTTGTCCTCATCTTAGAATTCTCAATAACTTTATCTTTGAACTTGTGATCTCTGAGGGACAATGAAGCATGCATGTGAGCAGAGATGACACGTGCAGTACGTGTGTACACCATAGTTCCTTGCTGCCTCTCACGTTAGTGATGCCCTGTGAGCACAGAATTCTGGTAGACCAACCATACATAAAGAGTTACTAAGACTCAAAGCAAACACAACGTGAATACATAATGTATATAAAGCATCTTCCTTTCTCCCATCGTCTTTCTGTCAGCGGCTTCCGTAACATGCTTACCTTGTATTTGCTGAGTCTTGCTGAATTCCCACAGATCATGGGTCCAGTACAATTCTGCACTCATGTTTCCTATCAACACATCTATGACTGAGTAAGCAGATGGCTGGTGGCCCTGAGAGCCCATGTTTTCCATTGGAACCAGAACTTGCCAGATGCAGAAAGGAGGCAGTGATTTTCTAAGAAAAAGGAACCATCAAGGAACCCTACCATGTCTTTTCCACATGCATTGCCTTCCTCTATTAGCCAAGCACTTATGTTGAAAATACTGACATAGAAAGAAAGGATATGATAGAGCAAATCATGGTTCTTTTCTCTTCAGTCCTTCTTTACTCCTCAGTAAGCTGAAGGGAGAATGTTAGTAGAATGTGTGTGTATCAAGAAGTGAAATAAAAACAGTTGCGTTAGTTTTGTGTACTGTCTGGTAAAAATAAAATACATAAGCATGTCTGAACTACAAAATACAATTTGTGTAATCTGTATAATTTTGGTGACTCCACACACAGGTTAAATGCTCTTATTTTTGCATTTAAAGCTGTCAGTGCACAATATAAAGACAGATGGTAAATTTTCTGCTAATACTTTAAAATTGCATTTTGTTTTTCTACTAGAGAAAAGGTAAATAGCAAATAAAATACATATGACAAGTTGAGAGAAAGACTGAGGAGGAAAGAAAAAGGATTTCCACTTTAATACTTTTAACAGAAATGTGTTCCTGCCCTTTGAACCAGGGGCCCCACATTTTCATTTTGCATTGGGGCTGCGAATTATGCAGCCATCCCTGGGGGAGACTGGGGGAGAGAAGGCAAGGTCATGCTCACCCAGCCTTGGCTTACCCAGATTAAGTCTGCTTTGGCTCAAAACAACGAGGCAAATGTTGAATCCAATTGTAGCCTCCAAAGTTCAAGGCAAAGGCCAAAAACCTCTAAGCAGAAACCTCTAAGGATCCAAAGTAAATCAAACCTAAATTATTCCCCTCATCCATGGGTAAACTTCCAATCTACTACGTGAAAACCTTTATTTAAATGGGGAATTCTGATTGGGTGATTAGAAAGTTGGCAAGTGTCTACATAGTGGAAAAACAAAACAAACAAAAAACTATTCCAGTTAAGGAATTAACAAAAAAAATTTTTTAAGTGGTGAAAATTTATTTGCGTATACACTGTCCATGTGAACAATAGGGTCTAGATAGGGTCTGATAAGGGCATCCATTCATTCATTCAGCAAATGTATTAACTGAGCAATGTGCTACACCCTGGGGGAACTTTTGGGAATAAAATGGATGTTATCTGCCCTCAGGGACTGACAGTCTGACTGGGAGATAGATAATAAAGAAGTAAACAAGACATGAATACAATTATAAATTCTGATAACAAGAGGCAATAATGACCTGAAAGAATTTTTTTTCCTTCTACTGTTTTTTGGGGGAACTTCATTCTCTTTGCCTCTTTCTTACTTTCACTTTTTCCCTATCTTCATATTTTTCTTTATTGATTCCACATATAAATCTGAATATACTAATCTTATGCATGGAAATGTCAAAGAATTAATATAGCCCATCCACTAGAATCAGTTTATTTATTATTAAGCTCTGGTGGATAACAGGAGTTAATAAGTATGAGGGAAAATATACATTGTTTCCTTCGAGAGAGAAGGTTCAAATTGCTTTAGAGCTGTTTTGTCCATTGGAACTTTTTACGATAAATGAAATAGTCTACATTTGTACTGTCTAATCCAGTAGCCACTTACAATAGGTAACCACTGAGCTCTTCGAATGTGGCTAGTGGTTACCCTATTGGACAGGGCAGGTCTAGAGACCTCCAGGTCAATGGAAAACCTTTTCATCGGGGGATTGAGGGCGGAGAACGGAGGATGACAGCCAAGAGCCAAGTTAGATATGTAAGAATTTCTTTGGGAAGTGCTTGAAGAAATGTTCAGCCTTCTTAGGAATCAGGTGAGTGACCTAAGTTTGAGCAAGATCTAAACTTGGAGAACCAGGGAAGATGCTGAAGCCTGGCATGAGCAGAGAAACCCATCCACAAAGCTAAACTTTGCATGTAAACTCTGCTTGTGTTACCTAACTTATAAATAGTCTGCTCTTACAACATACTTCTCTCTCCCATGAGGACAGAGCTTTGCAGTTAGGAAAGCAATTGCACATCTATTATCTTGTTTGATTTTCACAGTGAGGTAGTGAGATAGGCAGGATAGGAATTATTTACCCAAGAAGCCAAAGCTGGAATCCTCAGTGGATTTCACGTACAGAAAAATCTCTGTCTAAAGTTACTGTCAGCACCCTGAGTCCCTACTCTGCCATGGACCCTCAGAGCTAATCAGCATAGAGACAGCTAAATGGAAGAGAAGCTAGGCCAGGGGAGAAGGAACAGAAGCATTCCTTCATTCCCTTGTCAAGTCTCATGATGTTCCAGGTACTTTACTAGGCTCAGAGGATACAGCAGTGAACAAGACTGGCAAAATCCTTGGCATTTATCCAATGAACAAAGAATTCCAGAATCAAATCCCTACTTAACCTCAAATCAAATCAATATGGCTTATTCCTATCACCTGTCACCCACGTGACTCTGTGTAGTCAACAGTCTATATGTTCACACTATGCCTCCCAAGAAGGGAGTATCACTTGGCTTGAAGAATGACTGAGCTGAGGCCAGGCTTCCAAAGGAATATTCTCCCATATTTTACTGGTTAACATCAGATAAAATTATCATGTTTCTTCCGTCATTTGGATTTTGTACACACAATGTTGAACAGCAGAGATGACAAGGCATCCTTGTCTTATTCCTGACTTGAGTAGGAAAGCAGCCAATGTTTTCTCATTAGGATATTTCTTCCTTTCTCTGCTGTTATGTTTGATGTGAGTTTCCTAGAGTGGCAAAAGTAACTTCTATGAGACTAGGAGAGATGTTGGCAGATGGGGAAAATACAGTTACAGAATCGGGTTAAAGATGTGACAAGGAGAGAGACGCTGGCTCCAAATTCACTAAGAATCAGTTCATACACAGGATGAACCTGTTAGAATCCATCGCTCACATGCTGGCATTATGCCTCTTTCTTATATATGTGTGCATACAAATTAAAGTAGCCCCAAGAAACATTTTTATGACACTAATTCATGTTTGGAAGCTATTTTTTAAAAAGACTATGTACCCGGGACTTCCCTGGTGGTGCAGTGGTTAAGAATCTGCCTGCCAATGCAGGCGACACGGGTTTGAGCCCTGGTCCAGGAAGATCCCACATGCCGTGGAGCAACTAAGCCCGTGCGCCGCAACTACTGAGCCTGCACTCTAGAGGCCACAAGCCACAACTACTGAGCCCGCGTGCCACAACTACTGAAGCCCGTGCGCCTAAAGCGCACGCTCCGCAACAAGAGAAGCCACCGCAATGAGAAGCCTGTGCACCGCAATGAAGAATGGTCCCAGCTTGCCGCAACTAGAGAAAGCCCACGCATAGCAACAAAGACCCAACGCAGCCAAAAATTAATTTTAAAAAAAGACTATGTAATGTACATATCTATAGGACAAACTATTTCATCAGCCAACCAAGTGGTATCTTCACTTCTATTTTGATTGTGGGCTGGATATTCCCAAAGAAGACAATTATCCAACAGAAAACAACCAAACACAACTGCAGACATCTCTGCTACTGTGTGTAATTAGTACAATCTGAGTGATCAGAGTCCTCTAAAAATGTCTTGCAAAAGCACATTTTATTTCACTGGCTACCCAACTGCTTGTTTAATAATAAAATGTCATGTAAGTCAAAGGGCTATGAGGATAGGGCCAAGCATGGGAAACTTACTATTCTAAACCACTGAGGCCAGACTAGCTCATTTTTAATTCAACCTGGAAAAGTACAATTCCATTCTCTCAAAAAGATTTTAAGAGAAAAAAGTTCATAGTCTCATAGTGCTGCCATGAACTGGCTTTCCTCAATGTGAGTCTTGGGTTGTAGACTAAGTCCTCTATACTTTTTAGAGCCTCAGGGAAGATTAAAAAAAGAAAAAACAGATAATTTTCAATTTTGAGCATGTGAATCCTTCATAAACCTGAAGATAATCATGAAGATATTTCATCAGTAAAAATGTACTGATCATTTGACTATATACTATTTTGCAGATACTGTGCGAGGGGCTATATGGTACATGGAGAAAAGAAAGCCATAGTTTCTACCCTCAAGGAATAATTGGCCTTATAGGAGTCAAATAAGGAACTCTATAATCAAAAGCAGCACAAATGCCAGGCCACTGCCATTCAGAAGTAGAAGAAAAGAACAAATGATCCAATTGAAAAAATGTGAAAAGGGTGATTTCTATAGTAGAGTTTAGTCTCTACCCTGAGGTGAGCTTGTATTAAATTGATTATTTCTTTGAATAGTCAACGTGTACCCAGGGACAGGACTCAATCTGAGATTACTAAGAATAGGGCCATCTGATCTAACCTTAGTTCCTTTTTAGAAAAGAGACTGAAAAATGCCTGGATTTGAACAAGTTACTAATCTTCACGGTTTGCAGACAAGATAGAGAAATATAAGCAGGACGGTAGAGTTGACCTTTTGATAAATATTTCACCAAATTTATCCAAAGAGTCAAGATAAACATGAGAAGTGGTAACCCTATTCCTAACTCTAAGTGGGCTGGACAAAACTGAACTCTGGAATCAGAAAGACCTACGTCTGAATTCCAGCTTCATCATTTACTACTTGTGTGAGTTTGGGCCAGTTACTTACCCTCTCTAAACCTTGGTTTTCTCATCTTTAAAATGACGATAATTATAATATCAAATTCTTTGAGTGTTGTAAAAATTAAATGCAATGATGCATTCAGAGTTCTTAAATACAGTAACTGGCACAGTCTTTTCTGGAATTATGTTAGGAATCATAATCATTATCATTAATATGGAAGGAGGTCTCTGGTGGCCTGCCCAGTACTTTGTCAACAGATGCCTTGGATGAGGAAATTGAAGGCACACTTATCAAGTTCCAAATTTTATATATGCAGCTATAAACTTGTTCAGGCATCATCTTACATTTCTGTGATTTATATTTTGCTCCTATGGTTGAATTTTACATTTATTTCAATTTAACTCCATATTTCCAATACTGGCTGATTGGTTCTCCTTTCTAAAATCTTTAAGTCTGCCTTATAACATGTTAGTTTCCTATCAGAACTACAAAAAAAAGGGTCTGGATTTAGTAACACGGTAGATGATAGCTCTACTTATGGAGATAGGGAAGACTCAGGAAATTTGCAGTTGGGGTACGAGATATAGGAGGATTCTGTTTTGGATGCATGAAATTTGATATTCCAAAGAAGCACATAACTGGGGTTGTCAAGGAAGCAAATTGGATCTTGTGATCTGGAGTTTAGAGGGCAGCTATGACCTGGAGATATTAATTAAAGAGAGGGCTGACAGCATGACAATTGTATTTAAAGCTATGGATGGTTAAATCACACCAAGTGAGAATGTAGTTTGAGGAGAGTATCAGGAAGCAAGCCCTGAAGAACTCCAACATTGAGAGGCCAGATAGAGAAGGAAGAACCTGTTAAGGATTCTAAGAAAGAGTTGCTAGTGAGTTAGGAGGAAAACCAGACAAGTATGGTGTTTAGGAAAATTAATGTGGAAAATTTTTCAAGAAGGAAGTGAGTCAACTGTAAGAGGTCAAATAAGAATAGTTTTTTCAAAATCTGAAACTTCTATAAGACAAAAGTTAACCAAAGTTCAAAACCAAGCAGAAGATGGGAGCATGTATTTGAAAATTATATAACAAAGGATTAATATTTGGAATATAATAAAGAGCATCCAGAAATTAATCAGAAAAACAGAACAAAGTTGTCAGATAAAGTACCAAACATATGAAGGTGCAGTCAATAACTAATTTAAAAGAGGTTCAATCTATCAAGTCATCTGGGAAATGCAAATTAAACGAAAGAGCATATTTTAAATTAGTATATTAATAAAAGATGCTTAGTATCCAGTGTTGGTGAGGGGAAGGAGTAGCAGATACTCTCACACCCTGCTGATGAAAATGCAAAGCACTATGGTGCTCTGGGAGGTCAATTTCATGGTAAGCATAACATTTTTAAATGCACATACATGTCAATAGTGCAATTTCACTTTTGGTAGTTATCTGAGAGAAATAATGGCATATGCACAAAGAAATGTGTTCCAGGGCATTAAAAATAGTACAGTTTGTAACAGCAAAAGATTGGAGACACCTACATATCTACTAATGGGAAATAATTAAATAAAATTTAATATGTATTTTTAGTACAGAAGATTATGGAACAGTTAAATAGAATGAGTTAGATTTATATGTTCTGATGTGGAATGATCTCTGAAATATATTGTTAATGGATAAAAAGCAAGGTGCAGAAAAATACACACAGAACGGCTCTATTTATGTAAAATGAAGGGAGAAAAATCTATGAATTTGTATGTTTTTATGAATGTTTGTAAATGCACTGAAAAGATTACCAGACTAGTGGTAATTCTTGTCTCTGAGGCTAGGGGTAGGATTAGCAGGATAAAAGCTGATTTTACTTTTCATTGTTTTGGTTTTATATTTCATGAACTCATGTGAATTTGTTGATGTCCTACTTGTGGGACTTTTAAGAAAAACACACATCTTCCTTAGATTGTGTTAAGTTAAAACAGTTGATCTGGAGAATTAATTTTATGGTTTGTTAATTTACCCATGAAGAAACATATGGGGTTATTTGTTATGTAGCAGGAAATAAAACAGGCAGGATTCCTGTCCTTGCAAGGCTTACACTCTAGTGGATTCAAGTTTCAAATAGTTTTCTTTGTATAGGCCACCCCCACTCTTATAAGATTCCTCACCCCCACAGAAAAACACCTCAGACCAACTTTCTGTACTTCTCATGACCTCAGGAAGAAATAAATGTAAGGAATAAAGTGTGAAGAATATACACATAAGCCATCTCTGCCATAACTGCCATCTCTGCTTAACGATCATGCTGCAGATTTCCAAAAGCAGCAGGGATAAAATAATATAGTATTAGTAAAATAGGTTTCTTGGGATGCCCTAGAAACCCTAAATTCTTTCTATGACTGTTTCTACGGGAAAAGGTACCAGTTCTAAACAACTGACTTAGTAAATGCACTGCTGGAGCATACTCTGTAAGTAGTCGGCAGCCTGTACTCGGGCAACTGCTAAGCTTAAATAGCTAAAAACTCGCTGGCACCCACACAGAAGTTCTTGTACATACACTTTACTGTTGGATCCTTTCTATGACACTGACGAAGGCACAATAATTAAGAAAGAATGACAGCCTATAGGAGTATCCTTTGAGGCCTTTCCACCAGCTGGAATCTCAACATCATACTAGGCTTTAGCTACAAGGCTGCCCACACTGGTAGCAGAAAATTGAATTCATGCTTCTGAGCAGTCTCTGAGGCAAAGCGTTGATATTTCATAGCAATTCCTATTTTTTTCTTCTTTTCTTACGCATGCAGATGAAAAGTCCCCAGTTTTCAGCTGCCAGAACAGCTAAATATTGTCATCATCAGAGAAATTAAATGCTTGTCTCAAAGAAGGAACTGCTCTTTGGAAATTCCCGTGCATCTCAGGGCAAAGGAAAAAACCGTCGTTGACAATTCATCTTTGCTACAGGATGAATGTATTTATCACACGTAGCTTTACACAGCTGAGAACAACTCTAAGCCAGGGTAGCAAGAAAATTCTCAGTTTGGAAAGAGGCATCATGCCTAGTCACTGAACTTCAAAGTTACTCCCACCTCCGTCAACCTATGTGACCTTGGGTAAACCACCTGACATTTCCACACTCCTTCATATTCCATTTCCTTCCTCATGCTGTTCTCTGTCTGGAATGCCTTCCTTGACATCTCCTCCAAGTCTCAAATTCTTATAAAATGCTGTTCTGTGACGTTTTCCCTGATTCCCTTAACCAAGTCAGCTTCTTTCCTACTCATATCCCCACTCTACATTGTCCATACTTCCAATATATCATATATCACATAACATTACTATTGCATATTTATCATTCTATTTATTTTAGTTTAGTTTATCATGTTATTTTATGGTCGTCTTAGGGTATCAGGTTATATGCTACTATTCACATTAGTAGTATTATGAGCACTTACTATGTATCAGGCTCTATATGAATACATTATCCCTGTCATAAAAGCCCTATAAGATGGGTATCATTATTATTACCATTTTTTACAGTTGAAGAAAATAAAAATCAAAAGGGATTATACAAATGATTAGCGGTGGCACTGAGAGTCAAAATAAAGACTATTTTACCATGCTTTTAATCACTACCCTAAAATACTACCTATAAGTAGGAGTAGGTAATATTTACTAAGTTCTTACTATGTGTCAGACTCTGTACTATGTGCTCTACATATATTAGCTAATTTGACCCTCAAAAAAGCCTGTGATGTAGAAATCGTGATTATGATTTTCATTTTTTTTAATGAATTTAAGGTTCAGAATGGTTAAATGACTTCCCCAAATCAAAGAACTATGGAGGCTGGATTTGAATGTAGGTCATTCACCCCCAGTGCCTGAGCCCTTACCCTGAGCCTTTACTCTATTCCCTTAATGGATGGTAGAATTTTTTTTTTTTAACCTTTGAAAGTACTGCACAAGTTTTCAAGAATAATCTATCTGGAAACAGAAAACTGGAAAGTTACCTCTTCTGAGTCCTGCAAATGAGCAAAATCTAACAAGTCCTGAAGCACTCACCTTAGCACATGTGTGGATCCATTAATGGTTGTGGTTGAACAGGGGACAGTCTGGCCCAGAACGGAAGGTCTTCGGTAGCGTTCATTGTCACAGCAGAGGATGATGAGGAAGGCGTGTCTAAAAGACTTATTCAAGAAGGCGTAGAGAAAGGGGTTCAAACCAGAATTGATGTAGCCAAGCCAGAGGAAAGCGGTCCACACCTGCCCAGGGACAGTGTAGTCTACGAATGGATCCACAATATTGGTGACAAAGAATGGAGCCCAGCAGAGGCAGAAGCAACCCATGATGATGCACAGGGTCTTGGCTGCTTTGGTCTCTGTCCTCATGCGATGAGTGCTATGTTGGTCTGCTGGCTGGGGCCTGCCCTCTGAGGGGGCTCCTGCCCGTTGTAACATCTGGATCTGGTGGGCATGCCCCTTAGCTGTGACATAGATGCGATAATAGGCCAGCACCATGAGGAGAAACGGGATGTAGAATGCCACCACAGAGCAGGTGATGGCATAGGGCTTGTTGACCATGAAGATGCAGTACGTAGAGTTAGAGTTCTTGTTGAACTTCCTGTTTTCTATCTGAGAGTTAGAGAGAGAGAGGAAATGAGGAAGGAAGGGAGAAAGGGAAGGAAAAAGTGAACAGGAAGAAGCAGGAGGGGAATGAGAAAAATTGTAAGAAAAGGAAAAGGATAAAAAAGAAGAGAAAAGGAGGGTTTGGAAGGTAGAAAGAAGGGGAGAAGAATAGTGAAGGAAAGGGAGAGATGAATAAAAGAAAAAGGTGAAGGGAAAGGAAATAAAAAAGAAGGTTTATCAGCAAAGCTTTTCTTTTTCTTCTAATAAGCCTACAGCACATAGAACCATGACAGCAGAAAAGGAATATACTTTTGGCTGCTTTGGGTATTCTTATATCTCAGTATTTCCCATATAAAATTTAGAATCAGCTTATCAATTTCCATAAAAATCTTTTAGAATTTTGATTGGAGTTAGAATAGAATGACTGAGGAAAAATAATAGTTTTTCAATGTTAAGTCTTCCAATTCACAAACATGATAATTCTTTCCCTTTACCTAAGTCTTCTAGAATTTCAGTAATATTTTACATTTTTGTGTAAACATCTTACACAACTTTTATTAGATTAATCCTAAGTATTTCTATTTTTATTCCATTGCAAATAGTGCTACATTAAAATTCTTATTTGTAGTTGTCTGTTGCTAATACACAGAACTCAGTGAAAATTTTTTATATATTGGCTATGTATCCAGGAACTTTGTTAAATTAGTAACTAATATTTCATCTTTAGATTCTTCTGAATTTTTTCCATGAATACTCATGTGATCTGCAAATAATGACAATTTCACTTCTTCCTTTCCAGTCTTAATACCATTTTCCTTGCATATTGAACTTGATAAGATCAACAGTACAATACTGAATAAAAGGGGTAATAGTGGACACCATTGTTACAGTCCTGGTTTCAGGAGAGGAGCTTTCAATATTTTACTATTAAGTATGACACTTGCTGTAAGTTTTTTGTCAATGCGCTCTATTTGAGAAAGTTCCCTTCTATTCTTAGTTTGATGAACTTATATATACTACCAAATGTAAAATAGATAGCTAGTGGGAAGCAGCCTCATAGCACAGGGAGATCAGCTCAGTGCTTTGTGACCACCTAGAGGGGTGGGATAGGGAGGGTGGGAGGGAGATGCAAGAGGGAGGAGATATGGGGATATATGTATATGTATAGCTGATTCACTTCGGTATAAAGCAGAAACTAACACACCATTGTAAAGCAAGTATACTCCAATAAAGATGTTAAAAAAAAAAGAATAAACAAAATTTCTGTGTATACTTACACATTCATCATCATAAAAAAATGATTGTATATTGAATTTTGTCAATGCATTTTTGGCAGTAATGAGATGATCATGTGGGTTTTCCCTTCTTTCTTTTATTCATACAGTGAATTACATTGATTGTGTTAAATTCCTGGCATAAACCTCATTTGTATTGGATACTGTGACATACTAGATCCCTCTTAAGAATTGAGACTTTTTTTTCCACCTATAAACTCTGCCTGCTGACAGCTCTTAGTTACCAGCCTTCTCTAGAAATAGTCCTTGGCTGAAGAGAGCTGTGTAACCCAATGACTCTTCCCTTCCTGAGGTCAGCATGCATGCAGTGTGAAGATACACATGAACAGAGATATGTATCATATCTATTTTGATACATAACACACTATTTCATTCATTGTGTACACATTTAGTATCTTGTCCTATAGTATTGATATATTGTAAGGTTATAGTATATCCTCCTATTGAACTGACATTTTTAATCATTACAAAATCTCTTTTTATCTAAGTATTACTTGCCTTAAGTCACAGGAATCTAACTCTATATTTCACCTAGGAACAAAAATTCATGATTTGCTAATTCAGTATTTGCAGCAACTTTATAGACCCTAATAATCATGAATAACAAGGATCAACTGTACATGTGTTATGAACATCTGGGTTATGCTAGTTTCTCTCTAGGCAGATTCAATGTGCAAATGAGTAAAAAGATATGAAATGCAATCATAATACCATGGAGCAAATACTAGGCACGTTAACAGTAAGCAGATACCCCATTCAGTTACATGAAGTAAACAGGGGATGCTTCTATCTCACTCTCACAAATGAACAAAATTCCCTAGGTTATTCTCCTTGAAAGTTCTACGTCAGAAGGTAAGAGTGCTGTACCCTTGTTACAAGTTTTAATGCACAGAAGATTATGCTTCCAAAGGCTTCTCCATTAGGGATTAAGTTTAGCACAA
Source organism: Delphinapterus leucas (assembly GCF_059928025.1). NCBI lineage: Eukaryota > Metazoa > Chordata > Mammalia > Artiodactyla > Monodontidae > Delphinapterus > Delphinapterus leucas. The sequence goes on from NC_143131.1 coordinate 126,062,845, forward strand.
ACATAAGAACACAGACTCTGGAGTCCAGTAAGTCTGGGCTTAGATATAGTCACCACCACTCCCTACCAATGTGACTTAGCCTCTCTGACCCTCAGTTTCCTGAGGACAATGACAGGATTTACATATACCATTATTGTGAGGCCTGAGCGAGATATTAATGATTAAATTAACATGGGGCTAGGCACACAGTAAGTGTTCAACATTTGTTGGCCATTATAATTATTATTCTATTGGTTATTGGAAATTTGAATCTCATTTCCCCCAAGAATGATAAAAATGGAAGTTTGAAAGAAGAGGGACAGGATTTAAGAAAATATCCATACAGTCTCCCTTGTACGGATCCCCTTTCACTTCTCCACTCCTCTGTGCCCAGCATTTCTTTCAGAAGCCCAAGGAACTCTCGTTCTAACATACCACATGCAAATCCTGGCCCAGCCTTGGTTTGGATATCCTTTCCTGGACAAAGAATAAGGCAAGATTAGGGGCTAGGAATGGGATGGAGAGAGGAAGGGGCAGCTCCTACTCTGACTGGTCCTCTTGGGCCAGAGCTCACTCTCAATCTCTCCTCCCCATTCCCCTCCCTACCACAACACGGTCCTGGGATCCATTTTAAAGTGATTGCCTGACAACTTCCTTAGGGAATATATATACCTGCTAATGGATCCAGACCATAGCTTTCGATCTTCATTACAAGTTTGATATTAAAAACATAGTATGTCAGAGCTGGAAACTCTTCATGAGCATCTAGACAGGGCTTGGCAGATGCCTGGCACCTGTGCCACGTGCTGTTCTCCTGCACCACTGGAAGACACTGTTCCCACTGAGGACCCATGAATTTTCTCATCACAGACTTTCAGGAAGTGGGTCAGGGACGGAGCTGAGCTCAGGGTCCAGTTCTCTCGACTTCTGGCCCAAACATTCTCCAGAAGCCCCCACCTCCTTGACAGGTTTTCTGTGGGTCACTGTAAGCCTCATAGGATCTCAGCATGAAATGAGATGAAGGCCTCTTGGGGCACATCACTTCCCTCAGGCTCTGGAGTTTGTCTGCTAAGCTTTGAACACCTGTTTTGCTATTCAATAGCTGTGTGACACTGGGCATGTTACTTCACTTTTTTGACCCTGAGTTTTCTCATCTGTGAAATGGGGGAAAAGTATTGTAATTTTCCCAAAGGGATGCTGTCAGGATTACATGTACGTTGTGTACTTTCTGGCATGCAGTAAGCTTTTGAAAATGTTAGCCTGCTTTTTTTGTTTGTTATTGTTGTTACTCAGACCGCTATCAGCATCTTTCTTAGAATATCCACCTAACCTGACATTGTTTATTTAGAATCCCAAGCAAACAAAGTTAGTCAGACAGTAAACCAGTGGGGTCTGCACGAGTACTTACCAAATCAATTATGCCAACGTTATTCCAGCCTTGCATTATAGGGAGAAAAGAGATAAACAAGGGGATGACCCAGCAGCCTCCCAGCATTAATGCGATGTGCAGAGGGGTCATCTTGTTCCTATAGACCAAAGGCTGGCAGCAGATGGCATAATACCTGGAGAGGGGATGGGGGGGTGCCAAGGGAAAGGATGGATGAGAGGGAGAAGGAGGGAGCATAATTGATGAGAGAGAAGTGGGGAGAAGGATGGAGGAGAAGGGCGATAAGCAGAGGAGATATTGAGAAAGAGGAAAATTAGAGGGGGAGGTAGAGAAAAAAAACAAGGAAGGAAGAGAAAATAATGGGGGGAAATGGGGTGAGTGGGTAGTAGAGGAAGGGAAGGAGAAGGAGAGAGAAGTGGGAAAAGAACAGAGGAAAGAAAAAAGCAATGGTACAATAAAATGTTATATTGGTCAAAGAGTTTCTACTATTATAAATATAAACTTTAGATCATACATATGAGAACCGGCATTGGTCCCATATCCCTCTTCCTCTCCCAATATCTGAGAAGCTCAACATATACCTGAGGGTCTGCTCAGTCTCAGGCACAGATCCAACACTACCCTCATGCCTGGGCATTTTAAGAGCTTCTGTCCAGCTCTCTGGGCCTCAGTGTCTAGACGTATGCAGTCCTCTTTGATAACAACTTGAGGTGACCCAGGGTTGGCCCTATATCTGAGCTCTAAGAACAGTATCTCAAACTTGTCCCCATCCTCTTGATCACCTACCTATACTGAGGTGATGCTCTAAGTCAGTGTTCTTTAAATTGTGGTCCAAAGATTCCGCCCTTCTCCCCTGCATCAGACTCACCTCAGGAAACCTACTTAAAATGCAGATTCCAAGGATCTCCTGAATTAGAGCCTGTTAGGGAGGAATCTGGAGTTTGCATTTTGACAAGTGGAAGTCATTACTGCTTTTTGCTAGGTATGTCCAGTTCCCCCTTTTGGACACATGCACTTCCTGACCTCCTTGTGGTTAAGTGGGGCCGAGTGACTTGGCCTATGAGTCATGAACAGAATTGACATGTGCTACTTCTGGGCTGAACCATTTAACTGTTTCTCTGATGCCAAGAATGTCAAGTTCCAAATATTTCCTGCTCCATCATTTCCTACCTACTGGTAGAGACCATCTCATCCCCATTTATCAGGGTCCGATCTTCTCATGGGACTCTCTGCTCACGCTTTCCTGAGCCCAGATTCTGCCTACAGTACTAACTTTCTTCTTATCTCCAGAGAGAGGTGCAGCTTGCCAAACTCAATGATCTGGTCTTTAACTCCCAGACTGCTCCTTGTATGTTGTTCCAGTCATGGAGATCACTACTTCCATGCCCAGGAAGTTCACTGAACTGGCAACAGGCAAAATACCATGGTAGTTCTATCAGCCATTTGTCTTTGGAAGAGTCAAAGAAAAAATGCAAAGAGACGGCCTGGGGGCTAAGTCTATTCTTTAAGATTTTTCACCATTTAATGATGAGCCACCCCCTTATATCCCTCATTTTATGCAGTTCACTTTGTTAATTTTTACAACCTCCTCCTTTCTTTTCTTAATTCAAAGCATAACTAATAGAACAATGGCTATATTCTTTGAAAAGGTGGTGGTAGGATGAGTTGGGAGAGAGGGTGCAATGAGAAGGAGAGCCTAGTGTTAAAGCATGAGAAGAGCGTGCCTCAGGCGCCGCAAGGGGATTATACCCTTCCCTACAGGGCATCAAAGAGTAGTTAACCACATTGTACCAGGGAGCTCCCTGTGGCCAGCAAGACAGTGGGGTATCCTGATCTGGACCAGAGTATAGAACAACAGACCAAACAATGGGAGAGGGAATTACTCAGGAACTAACTTTCTCTACCTGTAAAACTGACATGGTAGCCAAATCTAACTAAAGCTAACTCAGTAACGGAAAGAACCATGATTAGCTGGAATTCTCTCCACACTCATCACTTATTTAAAAAAGGCAAATTATATCACAGTGGCAAGTTTTCCTTGAATGGTTGTATTAACAATCATCAGAGGTTTACTAACATAGAGCTGATGAATTTGGAGTACATAAAAATATACTTTTTTCTTCAAATTTTGCTCCCTTCCTTATTTCCTGCTAGAGGGCCTAGATTAGATATTGGTTTTGTACGTTTCCCATTTTTTCCTCCTTTTTCTTGGTAATAGCATCCCAAATCCTTTGGGAATTCTCTTCTCTGTTGCTGTCATGTAGCTGGGAAAAAAAATGATGGGACTGACTTTTCCAGCCGGGGAGTGACCCAATCAGACATTTTCCTGGGACTCTGAGTGTCATGCAGGCTGATGCAAAAATGGCAAAGTCAGAGAAGGTTCCTCTATTCCCACAACAGCTTCCTGGTGGGGCTGAGAGTAGCTCCTGCTCCTTGGATCTTTGGGCAGTCATGCTCTTGCCCCTTTGGGTCCTCATTCTTTAGCTCTTCCTTCAATTAAATAAGTCACCTCATATTTTCCCACAAAATTTCCTTTTTGCTTAAGTTGATCTTATGTGTGCAAGTGTGTCCCTATCTCCCAAAAGATATGTTGAAATCCAAACCCTCAGTGCCTTGGAATACGGCCTTATTTGGAAATAGGATCTTTAGAGAGGTAATAAAATTAAAATGAGGCCATTAGGGTGGGCCTTAATCCAACATGACTGAAATCCTTTCAAAAAGGGAAAGTTAGACACAGACAAATATGCTCAGTGAGAAGATGGCATTGTGAAGACAGAGGATTGAAATGATGCTTCTACAAGCCAAAGAACACCAAAGATTGCCAGCAAAACAACTGAAGCTAGAAAAGACAAGGAAGAATCTTTTCCCTACAGGTTCAGAGGGAGCAGGGCCCTGCTAACACCTTGATTTCAGACTTCTAGCCTCTAGGACTGTAAGACAATAAATATCCTGTTGTTCCAGACCACCCAGTTTATGGTACTTTGTTATGATAGCCCTAGCAAAAGCTAACAAAGTTGGCTAAAGGCAGCCTCTGTTACTTGCAACCAAAGTACCTTGCCTCAATAAAAATGGTTTTGAATGCCAGATATGTCCTTCATAGATGCCTTGTTCTAAGTAAGAATACCTTTGTTTTTATTCAATATACCTCCAGATCATAGCTCAAATTATAGCATCCCTTCATCTACCAACCCAAAGAAGGCAATCAAGGGATAAGTGAAAAATACTGGGTTGGCCAAAAAGTTAGTTTGGGTTTTTCCATAACATCTTACAGAAAAACCCAAAGGAACTTTTTGGTTAACCCAATAGATATCCCCCCTACCTTTGCTGTATAATTTATAATTTTTGAGGTTTGGAACAGATGTCAAGATATTGGGTAAAGATAAGACTTTAGGAATTTGGTTGGATCTCCATTGTCATATAAATCTAAAAATTCAAAAAGACAAAGCCAAATTAAACACCTTGCAGGACAAAAGGTATATTTGAGGAAGCAAGATGTTCTTCTGACCTCCATAAGTAGATATGGATGTTTAGAGGATTATGTTGGGAAGACAATAGAATTTACAGAAGAACATGTAAATTATATTCAAAGTGTTTGAATACATGGTTATATTGGTGCTCATAACATTTTTATGAAAGCCTTTCTTTCTAAGTCTAACTTGGCAGGGTGACTGTCTGATTCCCATGGCATGATGAATACCCTGTCAACAATAAGAAATCCCCAAGTTCTGCTGTCCAAATGTTCTATGCTTTAATTTGCATTACCCTAGGCTATTAGGAGCTGCTGCTACAGAGAAATAAATAATGGTGACGGGTTTCCTTTTGAAATTCAACTTCAAGGGGAATCCTGTGGATGTAGTACACATGCTACCAATCCCTTATGCATTTACATACATAGTCAGTGCCCTGGACAATGAGGGCTTGCAATAAAGTTCCTTGGACAGCTCATTTCCCAGGGGGCTAAGGTGGGACACAGCCATGGTTTCTTGCACAGAGAGCTGTAGAAAGTTACTCTTGCATGATGTGAGGTGGCTGGGCAAGCCTGGGAAAAATCCTTCATTTCCTACTTTAAAAATTAGCAATAAGTAAAAGGAAAAGAGAATTTCATTTTCTTCAAATTATACCGATTGAATTGTGAATAATAGTAAGGATGAATAAGAAAAATACCAAATTCTGTCTATGTATGTGTTTTACTTAAATCTTCTCCTCTACATCTTCAATCTGGTGCTATATCTTACAGTAAAAATAATATGATTTTTAAGTGGCACAGAATAGAGAATATAAGGTTTTTATCTGGAGCTCAAATTAGAGCACTCGATTTTATGGGCTCAAGATTCTTACCAAGGCCTTGGCATCCTTGAGACAGCTGCCATAAATAAGCCACCTCATATTCTTCTAATTTCTTTCCTCATATCTTTCCAATCTTTGATTTCTAGCAAAGGATCTGAAAAATAAACATCCTCTTGAAGGCTGCATTCAAGAGTGTAAATTAAGTATGTGAAAACAAACATCACTAAATAAAATGATTAATAAAAATTGAGTTCTAGGGCTTCCCTGGTGGCGCAGTGGTTGAGAGTCCTCCTGCCGATGCAGGGGACACGGGTTCGTGCCCCGGTCCAGGAAGATCCCACGTGCCATGGAGCGGCTAGGCCCGTGAGCCATGGCTGCTGAGCCTGCGCGTCCGGAGCCTGTGCTCCACAACAGGAGAGGCCACAACAGTGAGAGGCCCGCGTACCGCAAAAAAATAATAATAATAAAATTGAGTTCTAGTGTTAACTGACCCTTAAAATGCTAACTTTTGTCTACAGATCAAGGACCAGATACAAATCAGAAAACTTGATCTTTACCTATCATGGTTGCTTTTTAATATTTATATTTGGATTATATTACCAGTGCTAATAACAAATATATTTGTCCTATTATGAACTGCCTCCCAAACACATGTACAACACAAATACACAGAAGTAGCTAGTTAAATTTGCAAGTTATTTGGAGTTTAGGCAAAGCACACTTGCTGAGTTAATAATAAGAGTTACTTTTCATTTACTTACCAAGAGGTCTACCTGTATTATCTCATTTGGTCCTCACAACTACTTCTGAAATAGGAACTATAAATGCACCCCTTTCACAGATGAGGAAACAGAAACACAGAAGTGCTAAGATTTGTCCAAGGTCCCACTGGTGGTAAGAACCAAGCTGGGATCTGGCCCAGGCAGCCTGACACAAGGGTCAGAAGGTTAATTTCACTACTATCACTTCACTCTGCCACCTTCCCAAAATCCCCAAGGGATTATTCTAATTCTTTACAAGCCACTTTGGAAACATAAAAACATTGAATCTCAAAACTTGAAGGATCCTCAAAATCCTGAAATCCCCAAGTCCCCTCTAAAATGAGGTATATCCAAGCCTGCATGAATGCACTAAGGACTGGGAATTCACCAAGTCCTACAACAGTACATCCTAAACTCAAGGCTCTCCTGAAGTTAAAAAGGTCTCCTCCAAAATGGATTTTCTGTAACTTCCAGTTTTACCCTCTGTCTCAATTTAAAATTTCTATCTCTAATTCTTCTTCTGCACAGTACTCCTACAGATATCTGAAGAGAGCTTCTACATTCCTCTTAAGTTTTATTTTCTGCAGGTAAAAATATTCACAGTTGTATTCAACCAGGGTTGATTCTGCATGCCAAAGGATATTTGGTAATGTATGGAGACATATTTTGTTGCCATAACTGGAAAGGGTGATGCTACTGGCAACCAGTGGGTAAAGATCAGGGATGCTGCCAAATGTCTTACAAGGCACAAGACAGCACCCTACAACGAAGAATCATCTGGTCTACAAGGACAGTAGTGCCACATTTGAGAAACTTCGGTTTAGAGGAGGTGATTTTCACCAACAGCAGGGGCTCTGTGTCCTCTGTATGTTACAGTGTGCCATTCCCTCTTAAGAGTGGGAGCCACAAGGAGAGCATAATACTCTGGTGTATCCTATACAGACCAGAAAAGAAAGAACGTCACCTTCTACCCTGCCTGCCATAACTTAATACAACCTGTGGGACACCCAGCAGTACAAGACACCTGCACCTTCTCAGAGCTATGGTCTAGGACAGGAGGTGAGAAAAGTCTACCCTAACTGATTTATAAGTTCCAGAGATGTTTGCCTGTTCACAATTGTATCCTCAATGTCTAGTACAATGCTAGATATAGAGTTATGCTCACAAAAGGGCTGAATAAATAGTAAACCCTGAATAACTACCAATTAAAATAAATTACATTAAAATGTGGAACCAGGGTTTTGGGATGTGAAAGGTCATATCTAGTAGAGGGATGGGGAAAGGCTATCTCCAATAAGTGTCTTTTAAGTTGGATTTCAGAGACTGGGCAAGGACAGTGGAGGAGAAAGTATAATCCAGTTGCTATAAAGAGCATGGACAAAGACCCAGACACAGAAATTGTATATATATAAATATATATCCATCTATAAATATACATGCATGTATCCACATACCCATATAAATATAACAGAGTACAAGTTAGCTGGATGGTAGAGTGTTTATATGGAAGTAGAAGAAGTAAGCCTAGAAAACTGGCTGAAGGGCAGATTTCAGAGCAATGGTTCTCCAACATAGTGTGCTTCAGAATCTAGGTACCTAGAGAGCTTGTTGAAACACCGATTGTAGGCAGATCTTGAATGGGGCCCAAGAATTTGCATTTCTGATACGTTCTCAAGTGATGTTGCTGCTGGTGGTTTGGAGATCACACTTTGAGAACTACTGTCTTAGAGGTTTTTGAGTGCTATACTCGGAGGAATCACCAAAAGTTCTTTTTGAACTAGAAAATGTCCATCACAATCAACACTGCTCTACCAAAGGAGCTGAATTACAACAAACTCAAGAGACAGAGTGGTTGGTTCACAGGCTAGGTGGATAGTATTCATCAGAAAAACCAATTCTGTCTCATCTCAGGACTAATCTATTAGGTCTGTTCTCTAGACTTCCATTGGACAATTGGCATTCTTTTTTAACTAGAAAACTTTTACACAGTGGTTAAGTAAATGTTCAAATGACAAGTGAGGTTCCAGATGGTCAGGATTAACTAAAATGTAGCAAGGATATTTACAAAGTAATATCTTATGCAAAACATTTCTAAGTATTGCTCACAAAACTCCATTAAAACCCACTTTGGTAGACCAGCCATCAGCTTCCCCAACCACAGCCATGTGTAAATGTGTGAGCAAATTGCTTTTAAATGTCTCTGGGGACACAATTTACTTTGACAACTCTTAGAAGGCAGTCATGTATTTTAAGTTCCATGCTAATCTCTTCCCCACTCTTCCCGCAATTAAGAAAAATTCTTCCTCCTCACTTCCTGCCCTCCCAAGCACAGTGAAGGCAGAAAGAGCAAACAGAACAACCTGGAACCCTAGACTCTCAGAATCAGAGGAGATTTTAGCAGTCACCATACGTTTTTGCATCTGGGTACCAACTCTGTGGTCTTGGGATCAGTTACTTAACCTCTCCAAGATTCAGTTTCCTCATCTGTAAAGTGGAGAACATTATGTCCAGCTCATTGACTGGCTGTGGGAATTGATGAAATAATACGTTTAAAACTTAGGAAGTTCCTGGCACATAAAGCTTAATAAAAAGCAGTTACTATTTTTATTCTCAGACCCTCTGATCTTATATGTATACATATACTTATTTCATGCATGTTACTGTAAACAAAGTTAAATACATTTTGGAACCAGGGACTCTAAATTATTTAACAAATAAAATAGAAGCCACTGGGTTCAACATCTCTCTTAGTAGTTGATTCTAAGAAACAAAAGGTAAATGAGTTGGTCCCTAAAGGTGAATGGAAACGATAAGACCATACTGGCTACAATCAGTGGGGTTGATTAGATGTAGTATCCTCTCATAGACTTAATCTAGGCCCAGTTCTTCTAACTGAGATGGCTGAAGACAGCATCTTGGGTGATCACTGAGCCCAAATTTCCAATCAAGATCAGCTAAAGACCCCTCCCACCCCCCAGGCCTGAGTGAGCCAGAGCCCCCTAATCAGCCGCTACTTTAACCCGGTCCTGTCTGGGTGGGGAACAGACGCCCTCAGGTGACCTAGATGTAAAGGCAGGGCCAAATCCAAAGCTGAACCCCAGGAGCTCTGCGAACAAAGAAGAGAAAGGGAAATTTCTCGCAGAAGGCTCAGGAGCAGCGGATTAAATCTCCACAATCAACCTGATGTACGCTGCATCTCTAGAATACCTGAAGAGACAACAAATCATCCCAAAATTGAGGCGGTGCACTTTGGTATCAACTGTAGACTTAGGGTTTCCTTTCTGCATCTAATTTGTTTCTGATGTTATGTTTATCTTAGTTTAGTATTTAGAGCTTATTATCATTGGTAGATTTGTTTACTGATTTGGTTGCTCTCTTCCTTTTTATATATATATATATTTTTTTTCCTTTTTCTCTTTTTGTGAGTGTGTATGTGTATGCTTCTTTGTGTGATTTTTTCTCACTATAGCTTTGCTTTTACCACTTATCCTAGGGTTCTGTCTGTCCTTTTTTTTTTTTTTTTTAAGTATAGTTTTAGCACTTGCTATCATTGGTGGATTTGTTTATTGGCTTGGCTGCTCTCTTCTTTCTTTTTATTACTCTTTTATTTTTTTATTATTATTATTTTTTTGTGGTACACGGGCCTCTTACTGCTGCGGCCTCCCTTGTTGCGGAACACAGGCTCTGGATGCGTAGGCCCAGCGGCCATGGCCAACGGGCCCAGCCGCTCTGCGACATGCAGGATCCTCCCGGACCGGGGCACGAACCCGCGTCCCCCGCATCGGCAGGTGGACTCCCAACCACTGTGCCACCGGGAAGCCCTATTTTTTTTATTTTTAACAATATTCTTTTATTTTAATAACATTATTTGATTTATTTATTTATTTTTCTTTCGTTCTCTTTTTTTCTTCCTTTTCTTATGAGCCATGTGGCTGGCAGGGCCTTGGCGCTCCGGTCAGGTGTCAGGCCTGAGCCTCTGAGGTGGGAGAGCCGAGTTTATGACATTGGTCCACCAGAGACCTCCCAGCCCCATGTAATATCAATCGGCGAGACCTCTCCCAGAGATCTCCATCTAAATACTAAGACCTGGCTCTACTCAACGGCCAGCAAGCTGCAGTGCTGGACACCCCATGCCAAACAACTACAAGACAGGAACAAAACCCGACCCATTTGCAGAGAGACTGCCTAAAATCATAATAAGTCCACAGACACCCCAAAACACACCACCGGATGTGGTCCTCCCCATAAGAAAGACAAGATCCAGCCTCATCCGTCAGAACACAGGCACCAGTCCCTTCCACCAGGAAGCCTACACAACCCACTGAACCTACCTTACCCACTGGGGGCAGACACCAAAAACAACAGGAACTACGAACCTGCAGCCTGTGAAAAGGAGACCCCAAATGCAATAAATTAAGCAAAATGAGAAGACAGAGAAATACAGAGCAGATGAAGAAGCACGGTAAAAACCAACCAGACCAAACAAATGAAGAGGAAACAGGAAGTCTACCTGAAAAAGAATTCAGAGTAATGATAGTAAAGATATCCAAAATCTTGGAAATAGAATGGAGAAAATACAAGAAACGTTTAACAAGGACCTAGAAGAACTAAAGAGCAAACAAACAATGATGAACAAAACAATAAATGAAATTACAAATGCTCTAGAAGGAATCAATAGCGGAATAACTGAGACAGAAGAACAGATAAGTGACCTGGAAGATAAAACAGTGGAAATAGCTACTGCAGAGCAGAATAAAGAAAAAAGAATGAAAAGAATTCAGGAAAGTCTCAGAGACCTCTGGGACAACATTAAATGCACCAACATTTGAATTATAGGGGTCCCAGAAGAAGAAGAGAGAAAGAAAGGGACTGAGAAAATATTTGAAGAAATTATATTTAAAAACTTCCCTAATATGGGGGAAAGGGAATAGTCAACCAAGTCCAGGAAGTGCAGAGAGTCCCATACAGGATAAATCCAAGGAGAAACATGCCAAGACACATATTAATCAAACTATCAAAAATTAAATACAAAGAAAAAATATTAAAAGCAGCAAGGGAAAAATAACAAATAACATACAAGGGACTCCCCATAAGGTTAACAGCTGATCTTTCAGCAGAAACTCTGCAAGCCAGAAGGGAGTGGCAGGACATATTTAAAGTGATGAAAGGGAAAAGTCTACAACCAAGTTTATTCTACTCAGCAAGGGTCTCCTTCAGATTCGATGGAGAAATTAAAACCTTTACAGATAAGCAAAAGCTAAGCGAATTCAGCACCACCAAACCAGGTTTACAACAAATGGTAAATGAACTTCTCTAGGCAAGAAACACAAGGGAAGGAAAAGACCTACAATAACAAACCCAAAGCAATTAAGAAAATGTGAAAAAGAACATACATATTGATAACTACCTTAAATGTAAATGGATTAAATGCTACAACCAAATGATATATACTGGCTGAATGGATACAAACACAAGACCCATATATATGCTGTCTACAAGAGACCCAACTCAGACCTAGGGACACATATACACTGAAAGTGAAGGGGATGGAAAAAGATATTCCATGCAAATGCAAATCAAAAGAAAGTTAGAGTAGCAATTCTCATATCACACAAAATACACTTTTTAAAATAAAGACTATTACAAGAGACAAAGAAGAACACTACAGAATGATCAAGGGATCAATCCAAGAAGAAGAAGATATAACAACTGTAAACATTTATGCACCCAACATAGGAGCACTTCAATTCATAAGGCAAATGCTAACATCCATAAAAGGGGAAATCGACAGAAACACAATCATAGTAGAGGACTTTAACACCCCACTTTAACCAATAGATAGACTATCCAAAATAAAAATAAATAAGGAAACACAAGCTTTAAATGATACATTAAACAAGATGGACATGATATTTATAGGACATTCTGTCCAAAAACAACAGAATATACTTTCTTCTCAAGTGCTCATGGAATTCTCTAGGACAGATCATATCTTGGGTCACAAATCAAGCCTTGGTAAATATAAGAAACTTGAAATCATATCAACTATCTTTTCCGACCACAACGCTATGAGACTAGATATCAATTACAGGAAAAAATCTGTAAAAAATACAAACACGTGGAGGCTAAATAATACACTAATAAATAACCAAGAGAACACTGAAGAAATCAAAGAGGAAATCAAAAAATACCTAGAAACAAATGACAATGAAAACCCGATGACCCAAAACTTATGGAATGCAGCAAAAGCAATTCCATTGTATTGTTTATAGCAATACGATCCTACCTCAAGGAACAAGAAACATCTCAAATAAACAACCTAACCTTACACCTAAAGCAATTAGAGAAACAAGAACAAAAAAATCCCAAAGATAGTGGAAGGAAAGAAACCATAAAGATCAGATCAGAAATAAATGTAAAAGAAATGAAGGAAATGATAGCAACAATCAATAAAACTAAAAGCTGGTTCTTTAAGAAGATAAACAAAATTGATAAACCATTAGCCAGACTCATCAAGAAAAAAAGGGAGAAGACTCAAATCAATTGAATTAGAAATGATAAAGGAGAAGTAACAACAGACACTGCAGAAATACAAAGGATCATGAGAGATTATTACAAGCAACTATATGCCAATAAAATGGAAAACCTGGAAGAAATGTACAAATTCTTAGAAAAGCACAACCTTCCAAGACTGAACCAGGAAGAAATAGAAAATATAAACAGACCAATCACAAGCACTGAAATTGAAACTGTGATTAAAAATCTTCCAAGAAACAAAAGCCCAGGACCAGATGGCTTCACAGGCAAATTCTAGCAAACATTTAGAGAAGAGCTAAAACCTATCATTCTCAAGCTCTTCCAAAATATAGCAGAGGGAGGAACACTCCCAAACTCATTCTACGAGGCCACCATCACCCTGATACCAAAACCAGACAAAGATGTCAGAAAAAAAAGAAAACTATACGCCAATGTCAATGATGAACATAGATGCAAAAATCCTCAACAGAATACTAGCAAATATAAGCCAACAGCACATTAAAAGGATCATACACCATGATCAAGTGGGATTTATCCCAGGGATGCAAGGATCCTTCAGTATATGCAAATCAATCAATGTGATACAACATATTAACAAATTGAAGGATAAAACCATATGATCGATCATCTCAATAGATGCAGAAAAAGCTTTTGACAAAATTCAACACCCATTTATGATAAAAACTCTCCAGAAAGTGGGCATAGAGGGAACCTACCTCAACATAATAAAGGCCATATATGACAACCCTACAGCCAACATCGTTCTCAATAGTGAAAAACGGAAAGCATTTCCACTAAGATCAGGAACAACACAAGGTTGTCCACTCTCACCGCTATTATTCAACACAGGTTTGGAAGCTCTAGCCACGGCAATCAGAGAAGATAAAGAAATAAAAGTAATCCAAATTGGAAAAGAAGAAGTTAAGCTGTCACTGTTTGCAGATGATATGATGTTATACATAGAGAATCTAAAAGATGTTACCAGAAAACTACTAGAGCTAATCAATGAATTTGGTAAAGCAGCAGGATACAAAACTAATGCACAGAAATCTCTTGCATTCCTATACACTAATGATGAAAAATCTGAAAGAGAAATTAAGGAAACACTCCCATTTACCACTGCAACAAAAAGAATAAAATACCTAGGAATAAACCTACCTAAGGAGACAAAAGACCTGTATGCAGAAAACTAAAAGACACTGATGAAAGAAATTAAAGATGATACAAACAGATGGAGAGATATACCATGTTCTTGGATTGGAAGAATCAACATTGTGAAAATTACTGTACTACCCAAAGCAATCTATAGATTCAACGCAGTCCCTGTCAAACTACCAATGGCATTTTTCACAGAACTAGAACAAAAAATTTCACAATTTGTATGAAACACAAAAGACCCTGAATAGCCAAAACAATCTTGAGAAAGAAAAATGGAGCTGGAGGAATCAGGCTCCCTGACTTCAGACTATACTACAAAGCTACAGTAATCAAGACAGTATGGTACTGGCACAAAAACAGAAATATAGATCAATGGAACAGGATAGAAAGCCCAGAGATAAACCCACGCACATATGGTCACCTTATCTTTGATAAAGAAGGCAAGAATATATAGTGGAGAAAAGAAAGCCTCTTCAATAAGTGGTGGTGAGAAAACTGGACAGCTACATGTAAAAGAATGAAATTAGAACAGTCCCTAATACCATACACAAAATTAAACTCAAAACGGATTAAAGACCTAAATGTAAGGCCAGACACCATCAAACTCTTAGAGTAAAACATAGGTAGAACACTCTATGACATAAATCACAGCAAGATCCTTTTTGACCCACCTCCTAGAGAAATGGAAATAAAAACAAAAATAAACAAATGGGACCTAATGAAACTTCAAAGCTTTTGCACAGCAAAGGAAACCATAAACAAGACCAAAAGACAACCCTCAGAATGGGAGAAAATATTTGCAAATGAAGCAGCTGACAAAGTATTAATCTCCAACACATACAAGCAACTCATGCAGCTCAATATCAAAAAAGCAAACAACCCAATCCAAAAATGGGCAGAAGACCTAAACAGACATTTCTCCAAAGAAGATATACAGATTGCCAACAAACACATGAAAGAATGCTCAACATCATTAATCATTAGAGAAATGCAAATCAAAACTACAATGAGGTATCGTCTCACACAGGTCAGAATGGCCATCATCAAAAGATCTACAAACAATAAATGCCAGAGTGGGTGTGGAGAAAAGGGAACCATCTTGCACTGTAGGTGGGAATGTAAATTGATACAGCCACTATGGAGAACAGTATGGAAGTTCCTCAAAAAAACTACAAATAGAACAACCATATGACTCAGCAATCCCACTACTGGGCATATACCCTGAGAAAACCATAATTCAAAAAGAGTCATGTACCAAAATGTTCACTGCAGCTCTATTTACAATAGCCAGGACATGGAAGCAACCTAAGTGTCCATCGACAGATGAATGGATAAAGAAGATGTGGCACATATATACAATGGAATATTACTCAGCCATAAAAAGAAGTGAAATTGAGTTTTTTGTAGCGAGGTGGATGGACCTAGAGACTGTCATACAGAGTGAAGTAAGTCAGAAAGAGAAAAACAAATACTGTATGCTAACACATATATATGGAATCTGAAAAAAAAAAATGGTTCTGAAGAACCTAGGGGCAGGACAGGAATAAAGACGTAGAGAATGGACTTGCGGACACGGGGAGGGAGAAGGGTAAGCTGGGACGAAGTGAGAGAGTGGCATGGACATATATACACTACCAAATGTAAAACAGATAGCTAGTGGGAAGCAGCTGCATAGCACAGGGAGATCAGCTTGGTGCTTTGTGAATACTTAGAGGGGTGGGATAGGGAGGATGGGAGGGAGGAAGACGCAAGAGGGAAGAGATATGGGGATATATGTATATGTATAACTGATTCACTTTCTTATAAAGCAGAAACTAACACACCATTGTAAAGCAATTATACTCCAATAAAGATGTTAAATAAGAAAAAAAAAAAAAAAAAAAGGATGGCCACTGCTCTCATCCAGAGGTAAGGCATCTGCCCCCTTCCCACAGGGCTGCCCTGTGACTTGTTTGACCAACAGAGTACATTGGAAGTGTTGTATGCCAGTCCGAGGCTCAACTGTTAAGAGGGCCCTTGGTTTCTCAGATCCAGGAGCTGTCACATAAAAAATCTAGCATGCATCAACATGAGATCATGAATAGGGACCAAAGGGCAGAGACTCCCTTCTGTCAGAGATATGGATTGGTTCTCCATCTCTGTCCTGGCTTTTTTGTTTTTCGGGGGGTTTTTGTTGGCCATGCCACGTGACTTGCAGGATCTTAGTTCCCCAACCAGGGAGTGAACCCAGGCCCCAGCTGTGAAAGAGCCAAGTCCTAACCACTGGACTGCCAGGGAACTCCATCCTCGTTTTTTATAGTACCTTGGAGATATCTGTGACATAGCATTTTTCTAACTGTAATAATTATCCACTTCCTTCTCTGTTACAATTACTACTATTCCTACTATACACACCACCTATTTTTTGAGAACATACTCTGTGTCAGAAGTATATTCTACATTATATCTAATTCCTACAGCAACTCTGCAAGGCAACATTCAACATCCACATTTTAAATATAAGGAAACTGAGGCCCACAGAATTTAATCCATTTGCCCAACATCACACAGCCAGGATATGGTAAAACTGGGACTTAAACCTACATTTGCCAAAGTCCATGCCGTAGTAATGCTGACAAAAAGCAAGGCTAGACAAAAGTGACCCTGTCTAGGAAGAGGAAGGAAAGTATGCAGTGCCCTTTAAGCTTTTTTAGCTGAGGACACAAGAAAAAAGACATATTTAAAGATTAACCTGATAGATAAGATAATACACAGGAATAATAACTAAGAAGCTACTGCAATAATCCAAAATGGGATGAAAAAATGTATAAAGAGGAGGAAGATGGATTTGAAAGATATTTATGAAAATATAGCTATGACTTGGCATCCAGCTGGTCATGGTAAATAAATTAAAGATGTCCTCAGACAATTACCTTTAAATGACTAAAAGTTGACTAATAAATGCACCTTTGATGTACAAAGTGGAAGAGGATATCTGTTTACAATGGAAATTTCCATTCTGAGCACACTGGGTTTGAGAAGACAGAAAGATGCTTAAGGCAAGATGTCGAACAGGCAGCTAGCTGTTCAACAGAGGCAGAGGACCCAGCATGGGACAAGACTGCAGGAGAGATGAGGGCAGGCAAGCAAAGCCACAGGATGGGTGAGGTCTCCAAAAAAGAGAAGGGAGATACCCAGGGCTGGAAGGCTGAGGGTCTAACCTTGAAGGACACTCAGCTATGCAAATAGGAAGAAAAAGACAAGTATCAGTGTCTAGGAAGGCACCCACAAGAGTCACCAGGAATTTGCATTGGGAAAGGGAAACAATAATGGAATAATAACTGTAGTTAACATTTATTGAATGCTTACTAGTTGCCACATACTAGTTTACGTTCTTTGCATATAATCAGTAATTTAGTCTTCACAAACTCCAAATGGAATATACTATAATTAATACAATTTTGCCGATGAGAAGATTAAACTCAGAGAATTTCAATAACTTCCTTAAGATCATACAGTTGGTAACTGGTCAATCTGGGATTGAATCCAGGAAACCTAGCATCCCAGGCCTCGTTCTTATATATCTATATATCAAGATTTCTAAAAGGGGAGAAAAGCTAACACTAAAGTCATATCAAACCACAAGTCACATCTGAGAGCATTCTATGCTCAGCTAAACATGCCTGGAGCAGCTACTGGGGATCTGTAAGAAGAACACAGAAACAGATGAGATAAAGGCTGACTCTCAAGGAGCTGGTAGTCTGGGGTGAGACAGATAAATAAACCAATTATTAAAATGAGTGATAACTGCTATGTTAATATTTAACATTCTATGGGAGCTCAGAGAAAGAAATAACAAATTTTCTTTGGGAATGAAGCTCAGCCAGTTAGTGGAGAAGGTGAGTATTGAAGAAGGGTGGATGGTACACCAGGAAAAGAAAAGAAACTCAAGACACAGGTGCAACATGGAATTACGAGGAAACACACCATACTCAGGAAATGATAACAGACCACTCATGGGTGGGAGTAGAGATACGAAAGACAAAGACTGAGGATAATTCTGGGAAAAGGACTGAAAGATAAGCTAAGAATTTAGCCTATATTTGATAATGTGAAACTGAAAAACCTCTGGGGCTTTGCACATGCTGATTTCTAGAACTGTCGCTCCCCATACCTCACCCTCTCCCCCTTCCCCTACTGGCATCTACATCATCTACAGATCCCAGCTTCAGCATCACTTTTTCTGAAAGCTTTCCCTGCACTGGAGGTCACATGCTCCAACAACTTCCTTGACTTCCCCTTATTCTATTTCAATGACCACCAATTTTACTATAACTACCTATTCACTATCTGTATTCTCCACTAGACTAAAATCTCTGTGATTCAGAACTTTTCTGATTGTTCACCACTGCACCTCCAGTGCTCTACTCACCTTGTGGCAATTAGTAAGCACTCGATAAGTATTTGATGAAATTAATATAAAAATAAGATTTCATATCCTCTAGCATGAAACTCAACAAATATTATTATTACATACAAAGCATGAACCTCAAAGAGTATGTGAGAAGGGGAAACTTATAATCCCCACTCCTTGTAGAAATGTATTTCAATCCTATTGGGAAAACAAATGTAATTGTGTGACACAAGTTCACAGTGACAGACACTTTTCATTTATACATTGCAAAATTGAGTTATGCTCCAGGGAGATCGTTAAGAAATGCAGGCACACTTATCTCCAGCACAGGATGAAATATGCAATCTTTAAGTCAGAATTGTATGTTTTACTGTACAAGCAAAATTGTTTTAAAAGAAAATCTGTGACTGAGAAACTGTTGGAGGATTTTTGCAGATAAAACACATCAAATTCCTGGGCTGCCAAGCGGAAGGGTGACAATTCAGATGGACATATCAAAGAGAAAATCTTGCAATGCTATAGGTGATGGTATCCTCAATGAAGTGAAATAGCTTTTTTAAAGGGAACTATATTTGAGCCAAATGCAGGGCAAAATACAGCATGATCAGAGAAAGAGGATAGGAATGGTTAAAAGTCTGAGAAGTATGGCATATGAAGCCAGTGGAAGGATCTAGCAATATGTGGCATAATATAAAGAAGACTTGGGGATGACACACCTCTGTCATGTTGTAGAGGCTCCATAAAGATACCTGTAAGTCCTCTGGTCAGCTTAAGAGAAGTTGATATCTGCTATCCTCGTCTGCCCAACATCCCTCTTTCCAGAAGGAAATGCCATCTTCCTGCAACGTATGCTTCTGGTAAAGCTGGCAGTCACAGTGCCTCACCTCTGACCAGCAACCTGATGTGTCATCCCCACCCCACGATGGTTAGTCATGAGGAGAGTGTCTGACTCAAGCAAAGCCAACCAAAGTTCTTCAATGAGAAATAGCATTTGTTTCTCTTCTTTGGACTCATGAGTTAAGGATGGTTTAAGACACATGTTTGCCTATAGCTATTTTTCTGAACACAGCCTGAGAATGAATCCAACAACAAAACAGCATAGGGACAAAGAGAGAGATATAAATATGGGTACAGACATAGAGAAATAGAGACAGAGAGGGAGACACAGAGAGAAAGAGAAGGAAAGAAGGAGACAAAAAGGAGAGGGAGACAGAGACACACAGGGAGAGAGCTAGACTAGATGATAATGTTCAAGCCGTGCAGAGCCATGTCTGAAGCCTGACTTTTCAGCTATGAACCAATCAGTTTATTTTCTGTTACATGATGCTGAAAAAGACCTCAGTAATACATCATCCGAGAAGCAAGTTGGTAAAAACACTATACTCAGGCAATTCATTAGGATATATACAGAGAAAGCCCTCTTCAAAGTCTTATTTAATAAACCCATTTGAATAAACTAAAAACATGTTCATAACAAGTCTGCTTATTGTATGTGAAATGATTGGGATTTAGAGGGGGCTACTATTTACAGTTGTTAACTCTAGGGTGTACAGCGGTGGAAGTGGAGAGGAAGAAATGGGGACATTTTTACTTGTGAAATGATAACTTTTTTTTTTAAAAAATGCTCAGGTATTATTATGATGATTTTTTAAAAACTGTGATGATTATAAAAGATCTTGTCGGAATAGATCAAACACAAGGTCATGAACTGGGGTGGGGTGATCGAAGATGACGGTGAGGGTCCTCACGAGGAAGAATCTGCCAACAGGAGATGGTGAAGGCTCCCTTGGGGGGAGATCCTAGGGCATTTTGTGAGGAGGCAGAGAGAACTCACTGGTCAGAAAGATGTCCATGCTCCCCACCTTGTTCTGACCTCAGAGGGAACTTCTAACACTAAAGTCAGAATGTTCTCAGCGATTTGAGGAATGTGCTGTCCCAGGAGCACTTTCAGCTAAAAGGCTATTGTGGACATGCTTACATTCAAGAAGTATTAACTTCTAGCAAAGAGAAAACTGAATACATATTTCAGAAATTAGTAAAAATGAAGGCTCCCAACAAAAATCCAAATGACCATCCAGCCTAGCCAACACTACCCCCTACTGTGCCCATATAACCATTGTTAATAGTTTGGTACAACTTCATTCCTACTCTCTCTCACACTCACTCATTCATGTACACCCAGATACAAACATCTATATATTTACTTTATAAAAGTGGAATTAGGGCTTCCCTGGTGGCGCAGTGGTTGAGAGTCCACCTGCCAATGCAGGGGACACGGGTTCGTGCCCCGGTCCGGGAAGATCCCACATGCTGCGGAGCGGCTGGGCCCGTGAGCCATGGCCGCTGAGCCTGTGCGTCTGGAGCCTGTGCTCCGCAACGGGAGAGGCCACAGCGGTGAGAGGCCCGCGTACCGCAAAAAAAAAAAAAAAAAAAAAAGTGTAATTATTCTAAACATTAAAGTCTGAAACTTGCTTTTCTTCCCCACATAATAAACCAGTGATATCTTTCTAGGACAACACATGAGCTATTTCTCATGGTTTTTAATGGCTGCATTATATTCCACTTAAAAACCAGTACTCTGTTACAAATACCTGGTTGGTTTTAATTTTCACAGTAACTTCAGATTTAAAATAATCAACTGTATGTAAAGCTTTAATGCAGTTTTTGACCTCCCGTGACCCATACTATATGATGCATGTATTTAAATCATATTTTAGAAAATACTTCTAATGAGTCAATAAACTTTCATTAATAGGTTTCGATTCTCAAAGCACCAGGAAGCACAGTGGATAGAAGATGGTGGTTGGAGAAATGCATTCAATAATATATTAATGAAGTCTTGCATTTTACTTTGCTACAGAAGTCTGCCATCTGGGTGGAATTAGGAATCAAGGTGAGCATTCTTGCTCGAGAGGCACTACCCTATATCAGTCACCCCCAAAGACTGAGGGCAGCTTTAGAGAGAAGGACAAGATACCTTGCTAGGAGTCACTTGGCAAGCAGCAACATCCCACCTCTCTGAGACATTCACTCTGTACTTCAGGCTGTCTCATGGCAGCCCAATTGTCATGCTGGGAGGAATACAGCAAAATAGAAGCTAGATGTAAATAAATCATACTCTTTCAGGCCAAAATGTCCTGTAACATCCAGAGTGAACCTTCTACCTCAATGAGAATGTCACTCTTGGGACAGGAAATGATGGGAGATAAATGGCAAGTTTCCAAGACTCCCAGAAGAAAACAAAACCATTTGACTCCATTTAACTTACAGTATTAGAATTTTGATGTCCACTATCAGAGAAGGAAATGGAATTATTGGCAGAACTATTAAAAAAAGAGAATGTGCTGAATGGTCCATTTGTTCAATGGTGTTTACAAAATACCTAAATCTGTGTTTATGTAATTACTAGTAAACTATCAATCTCCCAATTAAAAGGTAAGTTCTGTGAGGGGAGGAGCCTTGTCCTTATTCATGTCCTTGGTCTTTTTCCTATTGGGGGAGATAGAGACATTTAAGAAAAAATTAAAGAAAAATCAATTGTGGTTTTAATCACAATTGCACTAAGTTTTCAAAGGAGAAGGATGGTTTTGATTGGCTCAGAGGGGACTTCTGCAAGGAAGAGAGGATTGAGCTAAAATGTGAAAGACATTCAAGAGAGGAGGGAGCAAAGGAGCTTTCTGGGCAGAGGGATGAGCCAAGGCTGAAGTGGCTGAGCACAGAGCACTGGAAAAAGAGAAAAAATGTCGAGTGAAGCTGGTGAAGGGCATGAAGGGCATGACGTGGGGATGGGAACATAGACAGGAAATAGATGGTGCAAAACCCTACAGGTCAAGGAGTTTGGTCTTATCCTCAGTGCAATGAACAGCCATTGAAGGGTTTTAAGCAAAGGAACAATGGGATAAGAGCTGCAGTATTAAAAGATCGCTGAGATCTTGTAAGTATCAAGCGGATTAGCAGGGATAAAATAGAGGATAAATTAGTGGGGATAAAATGGGAGATTGTTGCAGCGACATCCAAGAGATGATATTAGTTTGCACTAGGATGACAGAAATGGGAAGAAATAGACTAGGATCTGTGCAGGAAGAAAAATCAGTAGGACTTATCATTATTTAAATGTAGGGGATAAGGGAAGACCGCGTTAAGAGTAACTACCTGGTTTCTGGATGTGGCAGCTGCTGGAAAAGCCATTCATTGAGGAGGAGGTCCAAGTTTTGTAAGAAAGATCATGAGTCGTATGGATAGTTACAAGAAACTGGAACTAACATCCACTAACATGGAGGGCTGCACCAAGCTGGGCCAATGCTATGCCTTAAATCGATCATCTAGCTTCACCCTAACTGCCATCTGATAAAATATGTGCTACTGCCCCGCATTTTCAGAGGTAAGAAAACCGAGGCTCAGCAAGGCTTAGTAACTTATCACCATTCTCAGAGCTAAAAACTGGCTGAGCTGGGATTTGAACCTGGATTACCTCCGTTCTAAAGCCGATGGTTCTTAATTACCAGCCCATACTGCTTCATGACAACTGAGGCCTACTCAGGGAAAATTTCATGGTTTCAAAAGGTGATAGTCAACGTGGAACTCTGAAGCCAAACCTTCCTAGGAAACCTTCAATTCTTCTCTCAAGGCTGCCCAGAGAAAACCATCCACATCAGGAAGATGATTCTACGTTTTCTCCCATTCTTCACTCCCCACCCACTCAGGCTTTTTGCCCAAACCTCAAGGTTACCTCCAGGTAACCTGATCTCCTCAACTTTGCCTTCTCCAAGTTCCTATAATACTTTTAGTCTCACCACTTATTTTGGCAACGATCACACGCAGGCTACCCTGCAGGATGTCCATATATTTTCTGCTTCCTCACATTTTATTTTTTCTAATGTGAACTTTTTTTACAGTATATACCGACTGTCTTAAAAAGTCTTTCATGCACTGAAATCAGATTGTTGTAAATAAGCTAATAAACACAAATTTCAAATTGTGACACTATGGTTCTGCCTGCCAACCAACAGTTCTGTTTTACCCACGTTACCATCTCTAGTTGTAGAGTGGAATCTCATTATACATTGCATTTAAATTATGTACATTCATCTATACGTTCTTGGCAGAGCAAGAGAGAGAGAACATGTACAATTTAAATAGATCAGGCCATTACGCACGCCATTCTAATCAATAAGCACTTGTTCCATAAAATAGGAGATGAATTTGCTGTTCCCTCAGCTGGTTTCGGTCCCTAAGGATCTTTCACAGCATGAGTAATTACCTGGGAAAACTCTGATTTTAGTGTATAAAGGTACATTTTTTGTTTTATTTAAAAAAATGTTTATATCTTTATTGGAGTATAATTGCTTTACAATGTTGTGTTCGTTTCTGCTGTACAACAAAGTGAATCAGCTACACATATACATATGTCCCCATATCCCCTCCCTCTTGAGCCTCCCTCCCACCCTCCCTATCCCACCCCTCTAGGCTGTCACAAAGCATCAAGCTGATC
The DNA here is from genome assembly GCF_059928025.1 of Delphinapterus leucas. Taxonomy (NCBI): domain Eukaryota; kingdom Metazoa; phylum Chordata; class Mammalia; order Artiodactyla; family Monodontidae; genus Delphinapterus; species Delphinapterus leucas. The sequence continues at coordinate 126,086,838 of NC_143131.1, forward strand.
CCCCTGTGCCATGCAGCTGCTTCCCACTAGCTATCCATTATACATTTGGTAGTGTATACATGTCAATGCTACTGTCTCACTTCGTCCCAGTTTCCCCTTCCCCCCCACCTCTTCCCCTTCCTCAAGTCTGTTCTCTACATCTGCATCTTTATTCCTGCCCTGCCACTAGGTTCATCAGTAAAAGGTATATATTTTAGATATAGCACAATCTCTAATTTTAAGTCAACTATTCTTCCTATTCCTCTATTAAAGAAACAGTGACCTATCCCAAGACTAGGTGGAAAGCTGGGTCTTCTGGACTAATCAAGAGACAGTTAAGAGGTTGTCCCTGGCAATTCTGCTAACCTGAGATATTTCACACCACACTTTCTTTTGGGAACTACCCTTAAGATATGACTACAGTGATGGCAGCATATGTTAGTGCAATAGTATGACTTTTCAACTGCATTCTGACTTTATTATTGAATATAAATAAGCAGGAATTGGAAAATGAAAAGTGCTGATACAAATGGTAAACATGCACCTCCAACAAATGAGGCAAAGATAGAAATCATTAGGCCTCCTGAAGTCAAATGTGAAGAAGGAGAACACATTTATGCAACAAGAATTAAATGCTAGCTTGGGTCCAAAAAGCAAACAATTATTGGAGATTTTATAATCACCTTTGACTTTCTGGAAAAGAGGCTCCCCAGTCACAGGCACAAACCTAAATATGCACACAAGATGATGATACAGACACATTTTCAGAAGGTCATGTTCAAACAGAATACTATCATTCTGAACCACCCTGCTGCCTACTGAGCAGAGAGATTAATTCTTGCTTCTCAGCACCCTCAGAATTTTCTTCGTGCCATCAGTATGCAACTTAGGGCTCTATCTGTGGGAAACAGGATTGCAGCTTAGACTGTAAGCTCCTTGCAGGCAGGTTCTTGGCCTTACTAATCTCTACGTCTGCAGCGCCTTAGAGACTGCCTGACTAAAAAGGGTGCTGTGCTAAAGCTGGAGAGTGAATGAATACGTGAATAGCCAGATTTACCTCTCTGAGATTCATTTCCTCTAATGAATTAGGGAAGAAAGAAAGACACAGCCCAATAGCCATCCGGCTGTTGTCTCCAGCACGGATCTCCACTACGCAAATGGCTCTGGCCTTACCTATCCAGAGAAATGCAGCACAGGTGAAAAATCGATGCCGTTGTGAGCAGGACATCTAGAGATGTCCGGACGAGGCAAAACATCTCCCCATAAATCCAGACGTCTTGAACCAGCTCAATGGCACCAAAGGGCATCACCAGCACTGACACCAGCAGATCCGCAAAGGCAAGAGACACAATGAAATAATTGGTTTTTATTTTCCTGTGGGTGGAAAAGTATAAGGGAGGAAGCAGTGGGAAGGATGAAGGAAGGAGGTTAGGGGGAAAGGAGCAGGAGAGAAAAGAGGGGGGAAAGGAAGCAAAGAAAGAAGGAAAGAAGGGAGGGAAGAAAAGGAAAGAAAAGTCAGATGTGCAACATATTCTGTGAGATTCAGTTTCCCCTTCTGTCACATGCGTGGTCCAGTCACTTCAGGCTTCTCCAGACCCCTTTGCACCAGAAGCCCTCTCTTGCCCTCCCCTGTGACCACAATGGCCTGACTTGAGCCCCCGATGCACAGAGTCCCTGAGTCTCAAGGGTTTTTACAGGGTGCTCTCTCTCCCCACCATTGGCCTAGCTACACCCCATCTACCCTTTAGGCCTCGGTTTAGTCATTCTCAGAACACCCTCCCAAGGGGCCCCCTTAAAAAAAAGTGTCAAATTCCACCGTCTTCCACTCTTTGACTACCATGTGCCTCACATTTGCCACACTTGTTAGAATTTAGTTTTTACACTTTCTTGATTACAGCATGTCTTGCTTAAAGAGGAAGCAGCAGATGAGATAGCACTGCATCTTTTATCCCCCTTTACGGCTTGGTGGCTCTTAATCTAGCCTGCACACTAGAATCACCTAGTAAATTTTTCTAAGTATTGATGCCCAGGTCTCACCCCAGATCAATTAGTCCAGGGACTCTGTGTGATTAACCCACTTACCCACCCCCAAGTTTGCCAGATAAAATATAGGGCGCCCAGTTAAATTTGAACTTCAGATAAACAACGAATAATTTTCTAATATAAGTATATCACAAATATTGCATGGGACATACTCATGCCACATATTAGTAATTTTAAAAGGGTCTTCAAGTGATTCTAAATGCAGCCAAGGATGAAGCGGAAAGAGCAGAAGACCCATGTTTAAATCCTAGATCAACTACTAGTCATCTACCCTTTCTCTGAACCAATTAATAAAGTGGGGAGGTTAGATTAGATGTGCTCTCAGCAATTATATATAGAGTGATCACAACTATTACAGAAAAAAACAACATAGGAAACAGGAAAAAAGACAGGATAGAAATTCACTTATGTGCTTGTACTACTGGTTATGTTAGAACTATGGGATTATATGTGATTTTTTTCCATGCTCTATTTTCCAAACATCATTCCCATGAATCTTTTTCCCTTCATAATTACAAATTATAATGGAAATTATAAATTCAGACCTCAGTTTTCCAGGGACAGCCCAGAACTCCACCCAGGTTTCCTCATGAGGTTGCCTCACGTGACTCACCTGAGCTGCCTGTCCCTGCACACAGCCACCATCACCAGCAGGTTCCCCAAGACTGCCATCAGGATAACAGCCGACAGAAATGTGAGCAGCACAACTTTCTCCACTGACCCGAAACCCTCCTTAGAACTGGAAGACACACAAACACAAAGAATTGAAGGAAACTCTGAAACACAGGAAAGAAAATTAGTCTTTTCCTCGTTCATCTTCAGGAAGGTAACTTCACTATCAAAGCTGTAACACACATGTACTGTGCACCTAATATATGCCAATGTCTGCACTTGTCACTTTACATGTTATCCTGGTTAA